>NW_025334599.1:0-321691 GCF_014858855.1 Bufo gargarizans | reverse complement strand
TTTAGTAGCTCTTCTCTGAACTCTTTCCAAAGTATCAATATCCTTCTGGAGATATGGTCTCCAGTACTGAGCACAATACTCCAAATGAGGTCTCACTAGTGCTCTGTAGAGCGGCATGAGCAACTCCCTTTTTCTACTGGTAATTCCTCTCCCTATACACCCAAGCATTCTGCTAGCATTTCCTGCTGCTCTGTGACATTGTCTGCCTACCTTTAAGTCTTCTGAAATAATGATCCCTAAATCCCTTTCCTCAGATACTGAGGTTAGGACTGCATCACTGATTTTATATTCTGCACTTGTGTTTTTACGTCCCAGGTGCATTACCTTGCACTTATCAACATAAAATTTTAGTTGCCAGATTTTTGACCATTCCTCTAGTTTTCCTAAGTCCTTTTCCATTTGGTTTATCCCTCCAAGAACATCAACCCCGTTACAAATCTTTGTGTCATCAGCAAAAAGACACACCTTACCATTGAGGCCTTCTGCAATTTCGCTGATAAAGATATTAAACAATATGGGTCCCAGAACAGATCCCTGAGGTACCCCACTGGTAACAAGACCTTGGTCTGAATATACTCCATTGGCTACAACCCTCTGTTGCCACTGCCTAATCCATTCAACAATATGGGAGTCCAAGCCCAAAGACTGCACTTTATTGATAAGCCTTCTATGTGGGACAGTATCAAAAGCCACATCCGCATCCACCCATCCCCACCTCCTCAACCTCCTACTCCTAGATCCAAATTGTTATTTTTAATTTTTCTGTATTTTATGTTATTTTAAGTCATTTCTCTATCCACATTTGTTTGCAGAACAGTTGCCATGCTCTTAAAACCACTTCCCATCTGGGCCATTTGCCCCCTTCCTGACCAGGCCTAATTTTGCAAAACTGACATATCTCACTTTATGTGGTAATAACTTTGGAACGCCTTTATTTATCCAAGTCATTCAGAGATTATTTTCTCGTGACACATTGAGTCAAAATATTTCACCTTTATTTATGAAAAAATCCCAAATTTACCAAAAAATTTAAATAATTCGCAATTTTCAAAATTTCAATTTCTCTGCTTTTAAAACAGAAAGTGATACCTCAGAAAATATTTATTGCTTAACATTCCCCATATGTCTACTTTATGTTGGCATCATTTTGGAAATGTCATTTTATTTTTTTAGGACGTTAGAAGGCTTAGAAGTTTAGAAGCAATTCTTCACATTTTTAAGAAAATTGCCAAAACCCACTTTTTAAGGACCAGTTCAGGTCTGAAGTCACTTTGTGAGGCTTACATAGTGGATACCCCCATAAATGACCCCATTGTAGAAACTACACCCCTCAAGGTATTCAAAATCGATTTTACAAACTGTGTTAACCCTTTAGGCGTTCCACAAGAATTAAAGGAAAATGGAGATCAAATTTTTAAATTTCACTTTTTTGGCAGATTTTCCATTTTAATCCAATTTTTTCTTTAACACATCGATGGTTAACAGCCAAACAAAACTCAATATTTATTACCCAGATTCTGCGGTTTACAGAAACACCCCACATGTGGTCATAAACTGCTGTATGAACACACGGCAGGGCGCAGAAGAAAAGGAACTCCACATGGTTTTTAGATGCCATGTCCCATTTGAAGCCCCCTGATGCACCCTTACAGTAGAAACTCCCAAGAAGTGACCCCATTTTGGAAACTAGGGGATAAGGTGCCAGTTTTATTAGTACTATTTTTGGGTACATATGATTTTTTTGATCATTCATTATAACACTTTATGGGGCAAGGTGACCAAAAAATTGGTTGTTTTAGCACAGTTTCTATTTATTTATTTTTACAGCGTTCACCTGAGGGGTTCATTCAAGTGACATCTTTATAGAGCAGATTGTTACGGATGTGGCGATACCTAATATGTATACTTTTTTTCATTTATTAAAGTTTTACGCAATAATAGCATTTTTGAAACAAAAAAATTATGTTTTAATATGTCCATGTTCTGAGAGCTATAGTTTTTTAAATTTTTGGAGAGATTTTCTTATGTAGGGGCTCATTTTTTGCAGGATGAGGTGACTGTTTTATTGGTACCATTTTGTGGGACATACGTGTTTTTGATCACTTGGTGTTGCACCTTTTGTGATGTAAGGTGACAAAAATTGCTTTTTTTGACACAATTTTTTTTTTACGGTGTTCACCTCAGGGGTTAGCTCATGTGATATTTTTATAGAGCTGGTTTTTACGGACGCGGCAATACCTAATATGTATACTTTTTTTTATTTGTTTCACTTTAACACAATAATAGCATTTTTGAAACCAAAAAAATGATGTTTTAGTGTTTCTAAGAGCTATAGTTTTTTTTTGGAGAGATTTTCTTATGTAGGGGCTCATTTTTTGCGGGATTAGGTGACGGTTTTATTGGTACCATTTTGTGGTACATACGCATTTTTGATCACTTGGTGTTGCACCTTTTGTGATGTAAGGTGACAAAAATTGCTTGTTTTGACACCGTTTTTTATTTTTTACGGTGTTCACCCGAGGGGTTAGGTCATGTGATATTTTTATAGAGCTGGTTTTTACGGACGCGGCAATACCAAATATGTCTATTTTATTTTTTCTATTTTTAACTTTTTTTTTTATTCCTTACTTGGGGACTTTTTTTTTTACATGTGAAACTTTTTTTTATTTTAGTTTTTCAACCCTTTATTTATTTTTTTATTTTACACTTTTCGTCCCCCATAAGGTCATACAAGACCTCTGGGGGACATTTACTTCACTTTTTCTTTTTTTTTTCACTGTTGATTTCTCCTGTAACTGGGGCTGACATAGTAGCCTCAGTTACAGGAAAAATACACCCCCCAGAGAGGCTGTACAGCACAATACAGCGCTGTACAGCCTCAGTGCAGGGCTGATCGAGGTCTGTCAAAGACCTCACACAGCTCCTGCACTCACATGACCGCCGGGCCGGAACAGGAAGCGCATGCTGTGTATGCAGCGATCTAGAAGGCAGGGACACCTGGGCACTGTCCCTGCCTTCTCTCTGGGTTGCCCTGCTGTCACTGACAGCGGGCAACCCGATCAGCAGCTGCACGATTAGCGTGCAGCTGCAGTTTCTGAACTGACGTTTTAAAACGTTCATTCAGAAATAGAGATCCACCCATAGGACGTTTATATCCTATGGGCGGACGGAAAGTGGTTAAGCCCTTTCCGGGACTATTTTAGAGCCATTTTAGTGCCCAAAAATTCGGGTCCCTATTGAATTTCAATGGGGTTCGGGGTAAAGTTCGGGTGAAGTTCGGGTCCCAAACCTGAACTTTTTTTTCAAGTTCGGCCGAACACGTCGAACCCAAACATCCAGGTGTCCGCTCAACTCTAGTACCACATAGTATTCATCAGTTCCCCAGATTTTGGGTTTGGCTGAATTGTCGCATCATCTGAACAGCTACAGTACATAAAGTCTGTATTTGGCACAGTTTCTTTTGGGTGTAGTTTTAATGGGGAGTATTTTTTAAGTAATGGTGGCCAAGTTCTCCCCATCTTACGCAAATATTTTTGTGTGTGATTGGAAATTAAAATATACAAATGTTTTTCTCTAAAATAAAGTGGTTTAGTATTTTGACATGCTAGTCTAGGATGACAGTGAGGCTGAATTTTCATATTTTGTAGACTATATTAATAAAAATCATATGAACCTGCATTTTACATCTCATTTTTCCAGTCTTTTGAATTCTGGATTTAGAATTATCTGTGGGTAACTTCAGGGTTAAAACTGCTCTATACAGAAAGGAGAATGTAGCAAACTCGCTTTTGCATGTCTCTTTATGCCATCCCAGACATGTACAGTAATCCATAATATTCCATATGGGGAACATTTATGTGTTGATCGTAACTGTTATAATTTTGCAGCTTTTTTACATAATTCTTTGTTGTTTTGTGACAGACTCAGTGACTGTTGTTATCCAATAGATACTTTTATTACAAACCAGAGCCACTGAAAGCCTGAACCAAAGACTAGATCTAATTAGCTGCTGTTAACTCTTTCAGGTAGTTCCAGGTTTTCGAGGGTTTCTGTGACCATTTTTCAACTGTGTCATGTGAACACTTTTTTATTTAAATGTTAGTTGTGTGTGTGTTTATGAGGTCATGATTAGGGTTTTTAATTCAACCATTTATGTTGTATGTGCTCATTTTTTAACGTGTCTTTTTTAATAGATCTTCATTAAACACTGGATTTTATGTAGAGATATTGAGTGCTGGATTTTTTTCTTTTTCTCTTCATTATATTATGTTACCCATTTTGTTGAGGCACTATGTACTTACATGGGGTATAATGTAATTGTATGTAATTAGCTAGCTCAGGCTTGTGGGAATTGAAACAACTTAAGGCAGGATTTACACCACCCAGTTTTTTATTCTAGATAGGTGCGATATTCCTTATACAGGTTGAATCCAGTGAGTTTATCATGTAATCCATGGTATTTCATAATTACCTGTGATTTTTGTTTGTGTTGATTTTGTCTATTAATATTTATATGTATGTTTATTTATGAGTAGAGATGGCCTTGTGGTTTGTCCGGCGGTCGTTTCGTGGCGGACTTTGCTCATTCGTGGTTCGCCGAACAGGCAAACATATGGCGATGTCCGCCGGCGCTATATTCTTTTGCATTGTGCAGAACTTTGACCCATGACACATCCATCAGGTGGGACAGTACAGCCAATTGAGACATTTCAGCACATGGACACACACCCTACCCTATAAATAAACCCGATCTGGCCACTATGTTACATTCAGTTTTTTGCCAGTGTAGGGAGAGGTTGCTGTGTGGAGCTAATAGGGCCACAAGAGTCCTTTTAAGGACTGGTTGTCACTGCCAGTTCTGTGAGACGGTCTGACAGATGTTCTTCTCTACCTCTTGTATGACATTCTTTGTTTTGGTTTCATTTTGTCATCTCCTTTCCTTCTGCCAGGTTTCACTTATTTAGACTAATCGTCTTCCTTTATATTCCCTCCCATACTGCCTCACTTTGCGGTTTATACTAGTTCCTGGATGAAGTGTTCACTGCTGGAGGCTGCTGCTGTTTGCTCAGATAAGTTTCTTCCTTTATTGTGTTTTCTTGCTGGCTTGATTCTAGGTGATGAAAACCAACCAAAAGGAGTGGGTCAATTAAGTAGAAAAACACTTATAATACTTAAGTAATCAAAAAATAACATGATTTTATTTGAGAATCACAACAAGACATAATTGGCGCACAAAATCACAAAAAAACATTTAACACAGGTCATAATACATAAAAGTATTAAAAACCAAGAGGATCGATGGTGCACTGCTGGTATATATTTATAAAGTGCAAGTGCAATAATCCTGATTGGTCATTAGTAGAGAGGTATATTACACCAAACCACTATGGCTCCAAACTACATAATATAATAGAACCCATATGCATATTTGTACAACAGATACCAAAATTGGGGGTGAAAATACACACCCCAACGGCTAACTGAGGCAATAGGGCAACTAAAAATGTAATAGGCACATAGAAAATACTGACCAACCAACCTAGTATACCACACAGGAGCACAACCGGTCCACTCCAACTCACGTTTCGCATTTAGCTTTTTCAAGGGGTACTGGCTAGTGTGGTGAGGATGGTCTCTTAAATAGGTGGAGTAGCGATACCGTGTTTGCTGATAGGTTAACATTAATTGCCTTGCTGATATTATTCGCTAGCCGGTCATCCATCTGTTTCAGCTCACCTGGATTATATCAAATGGTGAATGCTCATTATATGGCTCCCGACACTCTGCCATGAACGCTGCGCTCGCAGCCACGCCCAGCCCGTCCGGAGGAGGAGAGTCACGCAATTACTGCGCGACGATCGTCATCCAGGAGTGGCGGACGGGGTCCGAGTCCGGCGCATGCGCAGACCGTCGGTGCACCGCAACCACCATGTTAGGTGAGGGCATCTGGATTGGCGACTACAATAAGTGTAGATCATGGGATTATTTTACCAATTCTCGACCTCAATGCAATTAGGACATAGATCACCATCCCATATATATATATATATATAGTACCACAATTAGGCAAGTTTTAAATGCAAATTCAGATGTGTAGATGCGGCACCCACAGAGCACGAAGAAAGCAAAAAAAGCAGACAACAAAATGGCGGCAAAAGACAAAAAAAAGGGGGGAGAGAAAGACATAATCAAACAGGAACCACATGTTATCTATCCTGCTTCAAGGGCGATGGTATTTTAAAGGAAAAGCACCAATGTGGTATATGTGTGCATAATGCAAATACACCATGCACAACATATAACACCTAATTAAGATAACAATTATCTATGTGATGATACCCAATAATATGGTGTATGTCAATTACTATATCAATTATTAAAGAGGGAAAAAAAAGCAACGTGACAAGAATATTTTAGTGTGCACATAAAAAGTATATATATATAATACTGTGAATAAGGGAATAATTAAATACCAATATACCAAATAAGTGATAAATCAATGAAAATATCACAATAGGCCAAAAAGTAAACAAAGTGCTTTTCTTTTCTTCCTTCTTTCCTACACATAAATATATGTGTAATACTACAAAAAGAAGAAAAGATATTTGATGATTGGATGCCTGTGAAAAAAATTTGATTACACCATATAGGTGATGAATGAATTAAAAATACCACAATAATCCAAAATCAGAAGTGAATAGCATCCATACAAATGAAATTCATCTAGCCACCAACTATTCACAATTAGTGATGAGCGGGAGGTGCCATATTCGATTTCGCGATATTTCGCAAATATTCAACTGAATATTTGCATTATATTCGTCGAAATCGAATATTCGTGATTATTCCAATTATCGCGAATAATATGCGATTTAATTAATCGCGTATTGCGATTATTATATATTTTTTTTCCCTTAGGCAACGTTCCTATGACTAATTGACTATGGCTAGGCTATATGTGTATTTTACGGATATTCTTAATATTGCTCTAACTGCGTCTTTTAGAATATTCGTAATATTCTAAAAGACGAAGTTAGAGCAATATTACGAATATAGTGCTATAATCCTTTTTTTTTTTTCTCAATTTTTTTTGCCTCTTATGAACTTAAGTTTTGTAAAATATGTACACGATTAAAAAAATTACTATAGCAGTATTTTAGCTAAATTACAATCTATATGTGTATTTTACGAATATTCTTAATATTGCTCTAACTTCGTCTTTTAGACTATTCGTAATATTGCTCTAACTTCGTCTTTTAGAATATTCATAATATTGCTCTAACTTCGTCTTTTAGAATATTACAAATATTCTAAAAGATGAAGTTAGAGCATTAAGAATATACATAAAAAGTTGAAATCGCAATTCGATTACTATAACTTGAATTAATCGAATTGTGATTTCAACTCAGATGAATATTATAAAAAATCAATGTTATTGCAATATAGCATTAGCCATTAGCCAACAATATAAAAAAAGTAATTAAATTAAAGATTTTAAAAATACTAATGCACTACATCCGCTGTGTGTTTTACGAATATTCTAGATATTCACATACATAATTGACCGCGAATATTACGAATATTCTAAAACCTGATATATCAGCAATACTTCGAATATTTGTAAAAATGCACAGCTTAAACGGCAATGAAATGTTCGTATGCTCATGCGCATGCGCGTGATTTACTCCTGGACGGAAGTAACCAGTTCCAGCTTGAATCCATCGTGCGTCAGTTTGTTGCATGCGATTGGCAAGATGGTGGCCAGCAAGTTTCAGAAGGCCCTTATCATAGTAAGTTTTTAGAGACCCTTATCATAGTAAGTATAAGTAAATTGTACACTCTATTGCACACGCTTGTTTGGCATATCTTACGAATATTCTTATGTATGTTTATTGAATTGAATTTTTCGGATGTCTTTGTATGTGGAAACTATTTTCGGATGGCAATTAAATTTGCATAGCACATACTTTGATTAGCTATAAATGATAGGTTGAAACAAGTATTGTTGACATTTAAAGGTAATATTTTTTTCATATAATCATTAACATCTACTCATACTAGATAAAATTTGATTTCATTTGTATTACTAAAATAAATAGTTAAGCATTTTTGATAAATGACAAATGGTTGGTCTGCCATCAAAGCACTATCTCACTGGCATCTGCTATACATTTATATGCTATCCATACATACATGTAGCCAACGTGTCATTATGTATGGATAGCAGACAAATCTAGATCAGATTGCACATCTAATTTCCTGCCTCACACAATATACCCACACTGCATACCACCAAACCCCTCCTCAAACCCACACCCCCTATGACCACCCCCGACCCCCAACACACAAACACACACACGCAGTCTATTCAAACAGCGGTCCAGTTGTGCCTAAACTGCAACTCCCATTATGCCCTACTATAGGATGATAGCTGTAGGCTGTCATGGAATGATGGGAGTTGGATTTTTGCCACAGCTATAGGGACGCAGTTTGCTGGAGGACCGCAGTGTGCAAATGGCTAGTCTAAAGATTCTAATAAGTGTCCTGTTGGTCAGGAGACTTTCATTTAGCGTTACCCAGGGTGCACCACGTGGAGGCGGACCAGCTTTACACCCCATACTATGCCGTCACGTCACTAGACAGGTACATCTCTCCTCAGATGGACAATATCTAATAGCTTATACCCCACACACATACAATTTCAATACAATTTCGATTTTATACGTTTACGTTAACTTAAATTGTATTATTTCACTCTCAAACAATAATAAATGTTGGTTTGGTGTTTGTGATGATGATGGCATGGTGGTGGTCAGTTACTGCGGCATCAAGGCAGCGCACGGCGAGCGGTTCCCTGTAATTAAACTACAACATGCAGAGCTTTTAGTTAGACTGCCTCTTGCCGTGTGCTGCCTTTCTGCTGCTGGAACTTTTCCCTCACCCCCCCAGCGGTGTAGCTGCAGGCCCAGCAGCTGTTCCATCCGTTTCCTTCACTGTCTCTGTGTTACATAATTTCATTGTGTTATACTGCCGAGGGGGGCCTGACCAAATCTTTTAGTCCCTCTTCTTCTGTGGGATGGGCCTCTTCTGGGTCAGGGCCGCAAAGCAGACGCTTCTCCTGCTTCCCCGATAGTTACACCCCTGGCCGTCACCATTATAGTAAATGTTGACGGATCATCATTCTTGTCGCTGTGGCGTATTTAGAGGGGCTGCTTGTGGGCCCTGACCCAGAAGGGGCCCATCCTGGAGGAGGAGGACTAAAAGATTTTATCAGGGCCCCCTTAACAGTATTATACAATGAAATTATACACAGTGACAGTATAGACAGTGTATGAAGTGGCTGAAACAGCTGCGGGGCCTGGTCTGAGAGAGCTATCTTTACTATCCACAGTTATGTGGGTGGCATGAAAGGAAGGGCTTGTGAAAATATTTATGTAGTAGGTAGGTTGTCCCCATAATTTTTTTTTCTGTGGGGCAAAGTCATTTCTAGCTACGCCACTGTCTGGGGGCATAAGCAAACTAGCGGCAGGACGGATCCGACCGCTTGTTCAACTTTCTGGAATAGCCTGACGTACTCTACTTCTGCTAATGTTAAAGTTGCGTGATATTAGTTTTATTAAATGTTTTGGATTAAATGATTCCTCACGCAGCGCATGGTGGGAAAAAACACACCCCTCTGGCAGTACTCAAGAAGTGGTCGGATATCAAGCGGCGGCATCTGCATAGAATCCACCAGATCCGGGATACCCACTGTCCAGGTACAATGATTACTGAGTGTTGGTGAAATAAACAAAAGTAATGTAATGTTGCGTTACATTTATTATTTGTGATTATTATTTTTGCATAAGTCTAATTTGTTATAGGTGCTCGCCTTCCCTCTGTCAGGCGCAGGCCTGCCAGTAGGGATTCATGGGAGGTCTCTGCGTCTGAGGGGGAGGAGGAGGAGCAGCCAGGACCCTCAGGGCCCACAAGTGCCCCTGCACCACCACAGGAGGAGGAAGAGGCTGGACCGTCAGCCATCCAAGAGTCGCCCCCCCCCCCAATTTTGGAAGATGATGAAGAGGAGGAAGAGGATGATGACGGAGTAATCACCGGGGTGAAGGAGGGTAAATATGTGCTTTTGTTGTTTAAACTCATTCACACACACACACACACACACACACACATATTAGTTTAGTTATATTGGATAACAGAAAGTCCCACACTTACAGTTCATTACAAGCAGGGTAACAAGACAGTACTATCGCAACCCTCTTTATAGTCTGTCACCGTTCTGGTTCCCTTCTCAGATTGTTCTGCGTTGGGATGGCCTGTCCACACTTTATCTTAACAGCCTTTTTAACAGCATCGTTATGAGAACATAGGATGGAGTATGTGTGAGACCTGTCCCACCCAATGTCTCGGTTAACTATTTAAAACCCGTTCAAAAATCAATATTAAAGACAAAACCTCAGAAACAAAACAGGTGTGCTGATTCCAGACGTACTGATTAACGTAAATTATCTCCCAGAGGCATACATTCCCATTGAGACATACCGAGCATCCCTGATTCTCCCCTTTGGTTTACCACAGTGCATATAGCAACTTCAATCCTTAGTTTCGTAATATAATATTGTTTTAATAAAATTTGTAATAATTATGACAAAAATAAAGTTATAACAAGAACACTATTGTGCCAATGACCTGCCAACCCCGTCGTACTTTGCCACAGTCGCCATACATGGCTCTTTTACTCAAGAGTAAATACTCTATATATATAATTTTTATTTTTTTATTTTTAACAGTACTTAAGGCATTGCAAAAAAAATGTCTGCCATATAGGACCGTGATCAGGCAGTTACGGGAGCAGCACTGCCGGAAAATAAGGGAGATGAGGCTGCAGTTCTCTCATACGATGGCAGTCCTGGAGGAGCAGCATAATAAGAACATGGGGGAGCTCATGGACCTCCATGGTCAACTAAAGGCCTTGCCTTAAGGCACATTGTTAATTTATTTTATTTTGTTAATGTTATTAATTTACTATTTTCATGGTAAAAAGATATTGTGTGTTTGTTTTTATTTGATTAATTGAAGTTTTCTTATTCATTTCAAAACATTAGGTTACAGTAAGGCCCATATACTCCATCACAAACTCATCAGTAGACTGACAAACATCACCTGCAGGTACATATAAAAGGGACATTATTTGTCCTACACAGAACTTCAATGCATATTGATAATAGCAGTAGTCCTTGATAATCGTTGAGTATATGGCCTACACATAATTATTAAGCAATTGGATAATATCAGCATTTATGGTTGGTGTAGGCCTTATAATCCACCGTTAATCTCAGAATCATCTTGACAAACCAGCAGCAGGCATATGGTTAATTAACATTGTAGTTTAAGGTCTACACATAGCCCTGACTCACTCTGCAGGAACAGACAGCAAAATGTTATTCGTTTTTAGCGTTAAGTGTAAAAGAAATTTGACATAAACTTGACGGATTGATAATATTTAAAATAAATAAATAATAATTTTGTGTTATAAGAATATACATTTGTATCCTGCCAAAATCATTAAATCATTAGTAACAAAAATGTTATCATTATTAAAAGAGCTCAATTAATTAGACTGAGAACTAATATCAAATTTATTTAGAAATAATTGTGGATACCCCACAAAAAAATATAAAAAAAATAAAAAATCGGAAATAATAAGTAAAATGGTAAGGGCATGTTGTAAAAACTAAACAGCACGGATCCTTTATAGCGCACTTATTACAAAAATGTAAATGTCCTGGCATTGCTTCCGCCAAACAGACCAAAAAATGTGATTACATGACTCAGAGTATAAGAATTCTGAAACTGGTGAGGAACATTATATAGTAGTTATTTTTTCAATATTTTTTTTTTTAAAGCTGTGTCTATATATATTTTGCATGTGCAAATTATCATTACATAATTGTCAATATTTTAGAAAAATATATAAAAGTAACTATCCCTATATACATGTGTCATTCAGGCTTCATTAACAAAACCGGATTGTCACACGGATAAGTATAACGCCAGTCAGACCCAACCATGTAGATAGGTCAACACGGAAGTCAAGCCATCCCTCCCAGGACAACAGACAACACCATGTTCGAACCTTAATCCGTAGCAAAAAAACAAACAAACATAAAAATAATAAAATAATTTTTTTTCATGAGGTTCATCAATAAGTCCAGTACAATTTTTACTGCACAAGACCTTTTGACAAGGGAAGGCCACATGCGGTCCACAACTTGCTACATCGTGAACCACAACACTGGCACCCCAAACCCAATTTAAAAAAAAATAAAACATAATAAAATAAAATAAAGTAAAATAAATTAATTTTGTAAATTAAGGGGAGTGCCCTGGGCAACCAGGTGCTATAAATTAACCCACTAAAACTCTGTAGAGCCTGCTCTTCCTGGGGCCTGCTCTACTAAGTGGCCTTCTTATTAAGTGGAGTTAAAAAAACAAGGAGTTTAAGAAAAGGAGTTTGGAAACTAAGGTTGGATATAATTTCCTTGTGTGTTGTTGGCTTGGTTTAGCGTAGCCCTTCGGCTACAGCAGACAGGGTCTAGGTCTGAATCATATATACTGTTTTACTTTTTTACTGTTGTAATCCCCATTTAGTATGTGTTGCACAATTTACAACGCAGTCCAGTGCACATCTTGCATGATGTATGCAGTCCTGGAACAGGAGTTCAAGGGTGCATATCTTTGTTCTAGATGTGAGCAAATAACCCGTTTGGAATCGCAAATCGAGTCTCTAAACGGGCAAGTTGCAACACTGAGAGGCATTGATAATTTGCAAAAGAGTTTGCTTCTCACCGAGCAAGCACTCTTTGGGGTAGATGAGGGTGACAGAGAGGAGGCTGAGGAAAGTGAGGTAGCTAGCTGGGTAACAGTTAGAAAGCGGGGTAGAGGGAAGAGTGCCAGGGAGGCTAGCCCTGATCTGACACACCCCAACAAGTTTGCACGTTTGGCAGATGAGGGGGATGTCAGTCCGGGGACGGCACTGCTGCAGCCGGACACTTCCTCTGCCAGTCAGGGGAATGTCAGCTCCAGTAAGCAGGGAACCAGGAGAGCAGGGCAGGCCAGACAGGTGCTGGTAGTGGGCGACTCCATTATTAGGGGAACAGATAGGGAAATCTGTCACAAAGACCGTGATCGCCGAACAGTGTGCTGTCTTCCTGGCGCTAGAGTTCGACACATTGCGGATCGGGTTGACAGATTACTGGGAGGGGCTGGAGAAGATCCAGCGGTCATGGTCCATATCGGAACCAATGACAAAGTTAGAGGTAGGTGGAGAGTCCTTAAAAATGATTTCAGGGATTTAGGTCAAAAGCTGAGGGCAAGGACCTCAAAGGTAGTATTTTCCGAAATACTGCCAGTACCACGAGCCACACAAGAAAGGCAGCGGGAGATTATGGAGATTAACAAGTGGCTCAAGAACTGGTGTAGGAAGGAGGGGTTTGGGTTCCTGGAGAACTGGGCCGATTTTTCTATCGGCTACAGGCTCTATCGTAGGGACGGGCTGCACCTCAATGGGGAAGGGGCAGCTGTGCTGGGGAGAAAGATGGCTAGAAGGTTGGAGGAGTGTTTAAACTAGGGACTGGGGGGGAGGGTAATTACGTTATAGGACGGGAAGATAGTGCAGATAGAGACCGGGGGCAAAGTAATGGGACTGGGGGAGGAATGGAAGGAGGGACTAGAACAGTTCAGAAGGAAAGGTGTAGGGTAAAAAATATACATAAACCTCTCAAATGTATGTATACTAATGCCAGAAGCCTGACTAATAAAACTGGTGAACTAGAATTAGTGATGTGTGAGGAGAACTATGACATAGTGGGAATAACTGAGACATGGCTGGATGATAGCTATGACTGGGCGGTTAATGTACAAGGTTACAGTCTGTTTAGAAAGGATCGTCAAAACCGGAGAGGAGGAGGGGTCTGCCTCTATGTAAAGTCCGGTCTAAAGCCCACACTCCGCGAAGATATAAATGAGGGACATGAACATGTGGAGTCACTGTGGGTAGAGATACATGGAGCTAAAAACAACAATAAATTACTAATAGGAGTTTACTATAAACCACCTAATATACCAGAGTCCACAGAAAATCTATTACTAAACGAGATAGACGAGGCGGCAAATCATAATGAGGTGGTTATTATGGGGGACTTCAACTACCCAGATATAGACTGGGAAACTGAAACTTGTATATCTCATAAAGGAAACAGGTTCTTGGCAATAACCAAAGACAATTACCTCTCCCAACTGGTTCAGGACCCGACTAGAGGGACGGCCATACTGGACTTAGTATTAACCAATAGGCCGGACAGAACAACAGACGTGCAGGTTGGGGGACACCTGGGAAATAGTGACCACAAAGTAATAACCTTCCAATTATCATTCAAAAGAGCGTTTCTACAGGGAGGAACAAAAATACCAAACTTCAAAAAAGCTAAATTTAGCCAACTAAGAGAGGCCATAGGCCAAACTAACTGGGACAAAGTCCTCAAAAATAAAAATACAGCCACAAAATGGGATATCTTTAAAAACATCCTAAAATCTCATTGTGAGAGGTACATACCGTATGGTAATAAAAGGTTAAGGAATAAAAAGAAACCAATGTGGATAAATAGAACTGTAACGAAAGCAATAAATGACAAAAAGAAAGCATATCATTCACTGAAACAGGAGGGGAGCACGGAAGCACTGAAAAACTATAAGGAAAAAAATAGAACATGTAAAAAAACTAATAAAAGCGGCCAAACTAGAGACCGAGAGATTAATTGCCAAAGAGAGTAAAACTAACCCTAAAATATTCTTCAATTATATAAATGTTAAAAAGTATAAATCTGAAGGTGTCGGCCCTTTAAAGAGTAATGAGGGGGAAGTCGCAGAGAACGATGAGGAGAAAGCAAAGCTGTTAAATATTTTTTTCTCCAATGTATTCACTGAGGAAAATAAATTGTCAGATGACATGCAGAATGCAAAAATAAATTCCCCATTAAAAGTGTCCTGTCTGACCCAGGAAGAAGTACATCAGCGACTTAAAAAGATTAAAATAGACAAATCGCCAGGACCGGATGACATACACCCCCGTATCCTAAAGGAATTAAGTAATGTCATAGCCAGACCCTTATTTCTGATATTTGCAGACTCTATACTGACAGGGAATGTCCCACAGGATTGGCGCATGGCATATGTGGTGCCAATATTCAAAAAGGGGCCAAAAACAGACCCTGGAAACTATAGGCCGGTAAGTTTAACATCTGTTGTGGGTAAACTGTTTGAAGGTTTTCTGAGAGATGCTATCTTAGGGCATCTCAACAGAAATAAGCAAATAACGCCATATCAGCATGGCTTCGTGAGGGATCGGTCATGTCAGACTAATTTAATCAGTTTCTATGAGGAGGTAAGTTCTAGACTTGACAGCGGCGAATCAATGGATGTCGTATATCTGGACTTCTCCAAAGCATTTGACACTGTACCACATAAAAGGTTAGTATATAAAATGAGAATGCTCGGACTGGGAGAAAACATCTGTATGTGGGTAAGTAACTGGCTCAGTGATAGAAAACAGAGGGTGGTTATTAACGGTTCACACTCAGATTGGGTCACTGTCACTAGTGGGGTACCTCAGGGGTCAGTATTGGGCCCTATTCTCTTCAATATATTTATTAATGATCTTGTAGAAGGCTTGCATAGTAAAGTATCAATTTTCGCAGATGACACTAAACTGTGTAAAGTAATTTACACTGATGAGGACAGTATACTACTACAGAGGGATCTGGATAGACTGGAGGCTTGGGCAGATAAGTGGCAGATGGGGTTTAACACTGATAAATGTAAAGTTATGCACATGGGAAGGAAAAATGCAAGTCAACCGTACATACTAAATGGTAAAACACTCGGTAACACTGACATGGAAAAGGATCTAGGAATTTTAATAAACAGCAAACTAAGCTGCAAAAACCAGTGTCAGGCAGCTGCTGCCAAGGCCAACAAGATAATGGGTTGCATCAGAAGGGGCATAGATTCCCGTGATAAGAACATAGTCCTACCACTTTACAAATCGCTAGTCAGACCACACATGGAGTACTGTGTACAGTTCTGGGCTCCTGTAAACAAGGCAGACATAGCAGAGCTGGAGAAGGTCCAGAGGAGGGCAACTAAAGTAATAACTGGAATGGGGCAACTACAGTACCCTGAAAGATTATCAAAATTAGAGTTATTCACTTTAGAAAAAAGACGACTGAGGGGAGATCTAATTAATATGTATAAATATATCAAGGGTCAGTACAGAGATCTATCCCATCAGCTATTTATCCCCAGGACTGTGACTGTGACGAGGGGACATCCTCTGCGCCTGGAGGAAAGAAGGTTTGTACACAAACATAGAAAAGGATTCTTTACGGTAAGAGCAGTCAGACTCTGGAACTCTCTGCCTGAGGAGGTGGTGATGGTGAGTACAATAAAGGAATTCAAGAGGGGCCTGGATGTATTTCTGGAGCTTAATAATATTACAGGCTATAGCTACTAGAGAGGGGTCTTCCTCTGGATCAACTTGCGGGATAACAGGCCGAACTGGATGGACAAATGTCTTTTTTCGGCCTTATGTACTATGTTACTATGTACTATGTACTATGTTAAATGAAACCTAACAACACAGGATTTCTTTTTAAAATATTTTTATTTAGATACATATTTATTTGTATAAATATTGACAATACATAATTAACACAGCACATGCATGAATATGAACAATCCAAACCATGTTTTTAGAATTCTACACTCTAGACATGGTATAGTGCAAAGTAGAAAAAGTGATCCATGCTGGTTGCCTACGCAGGATTAATAAACTTCATGTTTAACAGTTAACACTGTAGTAAAATGTAGACTCCAAAGTTACGATTCATAACTATTCCGAATAAGGGAATTCAATAATCGTTAAGTACCCGGTAGGGATGTCCCGATCCCATTTTTTTAAGACTGAGTACGAGTACTGATACTTTTATTTAAGTACTCATCGATACCAATTACCGATACCAATTTTAACAATAAAATACTGTATTTTGTGACCACTGACCAACCAAAAGGCCCAAAACAGAACTATAACATACATTGTTTAAGTACAACAGGCAGTGTATCAACTATTTATGTAATATAAGTGGAAGTTTTTTTTTTAGGAACAGCAGCATTTCTGCATGGTCAGCTAGAAGTCTGTTTCTGCCTTCGGTCAGAACGTGAGACACTGAGCTGAACAGTCTTTCACTTTCCACACTACTGCATGGGGCTGAAAGATACCTTTGCGCTATTACAGCCAAAGTTGGAAAACGTATTTTATTTAACCACCTCCGCACGGATGCGTCCAGAAGGTGGTTGATTCATTCCTCCTGGACGCATCCGTGCGTCATCTCGCGATAACCGAGATTTCCTGTGAACGCGCGCACATAGGTGCGCGCGTTCACAGGAACGGAAGGTAAGCGAGTGGATCTCCAGCCTGCCAGCGGCAATCGTTCACTGGCAGGCTGGAGATGCGATTTTTTTAACCCCTAACAGGTATATTAGACGCTGTTTTGCCAGCTCACCGGCTGTTGTGCGACGTGAGCACGGGCTGGAACTCCACGTTACACATGTTGGCCAGGCTTTGTGAGCAGCTAAGGGCAGTAATGGAATACCAGCTGCAGCACGGTCGTCGCCTTTCCAGTCAGCTTCCACTCTTCACAAGCGAGGAGTGGGCATGTATGTCTGACCTCTGTGAGGTGTTAAGAAACTTTGAGGAATCGACACAGATGGTAAGCGGCGATAACGCTATTGTCAGTGTAACCATCCCACTTCTGTGTCTACTCAAATGCTCGCTGCTCACAATTAAGGCCGACGCTGTTCCTGGGGAAGAGTTGGAAATGGGGGAAGAAGACATGACCCTGGGTGATAGCCAGAACACCCTCAGTTTGTCTTCTCAGCGCATATTGGTGTCACGGATGGTGTTACAGAAGACTAGAAGACACAAATGAAGATCCGACTGACTTGATCCAAAACTATGGAACAAAAGGGTAAGCCCTGTAACAGCCCTAGCTCTCTCCCGTACTGCTCAGCCTATGCAAAAATCTCAATGGTAGAAAATTGCATGCCCTCGTTCCTCGACTGTATGACACCTGAACACCCTATAATAGTGAGGGGACATGACCACTGGCTCCCTACACTTAATACGGAGGGAGTCAGGGTCACCTAGGATCAAGCCCACAGGAAAACAGAAATAAAGAAACAGACTTATCTTGTGGATGCAGCAGTAACATCTTCTAGCATCAGCACAGTCCAGGAAGTTGTATAAACCACAATGTAAGGCAGTATGGGGAGGAGATGTATAGGGAGGCAATCACTGCTGATAGATGACAGCTGGGAGAGGGAGGAGAGATGTCAAAACGAAAGCAAAACAAAAGAAGATCATGCAGAAGGTACTGAAGAACGTCTAACAGAACTTCTCAAAGAACTGGTGGTGACAATTGGAGGAGGAGGAGCAGGGACGGATGCCTCCGCTACACAGGGTAGTAGCCATGGAACTTTAATTCCATGTGTTCAGCGTGGGTGGACAGAAGAGGAGGAAGAGGATGAGGAGGTGGACAGTCATCCTCCTGATGACGACAGCGAAGTCTTGCCCACTGGTACTCTGGCACACATGGCTGACTTAACCACCTCCGGACCGCCTAACGCAGATCTGCGGTCCGGAGGTGGCAGCCCTGCACTCAGCAACGCATATATGCGTCATCTCGCGAGATGCGAGATTTCCTGTGAACGCGTGCACACAGGCGCGCGCGCTCACAGGAACGGAAGGTAAGAGAGCGGATCTCCAGCCTGCCAGCGGCGATCGCTCGCTTGCAGGCTGGAGTTGTGATTTTTTTAACCCCTAACAGGTATATTAGACGCTGTTTTGATAACAGCGTCTAATATACCTGCTACCTGGTCCTCTGGTGGTCCCTTTTGTTTGGATCGCCCACCAGAGGACACAGGTAGATCAGTAAAGTAGCACCAAACACCACTACACCCCCCCTGTCACTTATTAATCCCTTATGAACCCCTGATCACCCCTGATCACCCCATATAGACTCCCTGATCACCCCCCTGTCATTGATCATCCCCCTGTCATTGATCACCCCCCTATAAGGCTCCATTCAGACGTCCGAATGATTTTTACGGATCCACGGATACATGGTTCGGATCCGCAAAACGCTCGCTCGCTGCTCACAATTAAGGCCGACGCTGTTCCTGGGGAAGAGTTGGAAATGGGGGAAGAAGACATGACCCTGGGTGATAGCCAGAACACCCTCAGTTTGTCTTCTCAGCGCATATTGGTGTCACGGATGGTGTTACAGAAGACTAGAAGACACAAATGAAGATCCGACTGACTTGATCCAAAACTATGGAACAAAAGGGTAAGCCCTGTAACAGCCCTAGCTCTCTCCCGTACTGCTCAGCCTATGCAAAAATCTCAATGGTAGAAAATTGCATGCCCTTGTTCCTCGACTGTATGACACCTGAACACCCTATAATAGTGAGGGGACATGACCACTGGCTCCCTACACTTAATACGGAGGGAGTCAGGGTCACTTAGGATCAAGCCCACAGGAAAACAGAAATAAAGAAACAGACTTATCTTGTGGATGCAGCAGTAACATCTTCTAGCATCAGCACAGTCCAGGAAGTTGTATAAACCACAATGTAAGGCAGTATGGGGAGGAGATGTATAGGGAGGCAATCACTGCTGATAGATGACAGCTGGGAGAGGGAGGAGAGATGTCAAAACGAAAGCAAAACAAAAGAAGATCATGCAGAAGGTACTGAAGAACGTCTAACAGAACTTCTCAAAGAACTGGTGGTGACAATTGGAGAAGGAGGAGCAGGGACGGTTGCCTCCGCTACACAGGGTAGTAGCCATGGAACTTTAATTCCATGTGTTCAGCGTGGGTGGACAGAAGAGGAGGAAGAGGATGAGGAGGTGGACAGTCATCCTCCTGATAACGACAGCGAAGTCTTGCCCACTGGTACTCTGGCACACATGGCTGACTTAACCACCTCTGGACCGCCTAACGCAGATCTGCGGTCCGGAGGTGGCAGCCCTGCACTCAGCAACGCATATATGGGTCATCTCGCGAGACGCGAGATTTCCTGTGAACACGCGCACACAGGCGCGCGCGCTCACAGGAACGGAAGGTAAGAGAGCGGATCTCCAGCCTGCCAGCGGCGATCGCTCGCTTGCAGGCTGGAGTTGTGATTTTTTTAACCCCTAACAGGTATATTAGACGCTGTTTTGATAACAGCGTCTAATATACCTGCTACCTGGTCCTCTGGTGGTCCCTTTTGTTTGGATCGCCCACCAGAGGACACAGGTAGATCAGTAAAGTAGCACCAAACACCACTACACCCCCCCTGTCACTTATTAATCCCTTATGAACCCCTGATCACCCCATATAGACTCCCTGATCACCCCCCTGTCATTGATCATCCCCCTGTCATTGATCACCCCCCTATAAGGCTCCATTCAGACGTCCGAATGATTTTTACGGATCCACGGATACATGGTTCGGATCCGCAAAACGCATACGGACGTCTGAATGGAGCCTTACAGGGGGGTGATCAATGACAGGGGGGTGATCACCCATATAGACTCCCTGATCACCCCCCTGTCATTGATCACCCCCCTGTCATTGATCACCCTCCTGTAAGGCTCCATTCAGACGTCCGTATGATTTTTACGGATCCACGGATACATGGATCGGATCCGCAAAACGCATATGGACGTCTGAATGGAGCCTTACAGGGGGGTGATCAATGACAGGGGGGTGATCACCCATATAGACTCCCTGATCACCCCCCTGTCATTGATCACCCCCCTGTAAGGCTCCATTCAGACGTCCGTATGATTTTTAAGGATCCACGGATACATGGATCGGATCCGCAAAACACATACCGACGTCTGAATGGAGCCTTACAGGAGGGTGATCAATGACGGGGGTGATCACCCATATAGACTCCCTGATCACCCCCGTCATTGATCACCCCCCTGTAATGCTCCATTCAGACGTCCGTATGATTTTTACGGATCCACGGATACATGGATCGGATCCGCAAAACGCATACGGACGTCTGAATGGAGCCTTACAGGGGGGTGATCACCCCCCTGTCATTGATCACCCCCCTGTAAGGCTCCATTCAGACATTTTTTTGGCCCAAGTTAGCAGAATTTTTATTTATTTTTTCTTGCAAAGTCTCATATTCCACTAACTTGTGTTCAAAAATAAAATCTCACATGAACTCACCATACCCCTCACCGAATCCAAATGCGTAAAATTTTTTAGACATTTATATTCCAGACTTCTTCTCACGCTTTAGGGCCCCTAAAATGCCAGGGCAGTATAAATACCCCACATGTGACCCCATTTCGGAAAGAAGACACCCCAAGGTATTCTGTGAGTGGCATATTGAGTTCATGGAAGTTTTAATTTTTTGTCCCAAGTTAGCGGAAAGGGAGACTTTGTGAGAAAAAAATAAATAAATCAATTTCCGCTAACTTGTGCCAAAAAAATGAACTCACATGCCCCTCATTGAATACCTTGGGGGTGTCTTCTTTCCAAAATGGGGTCACATGTGGGGTATTTATACTGCCCTGGAATTTTAGGGGCCCGAAAGCGTGAGAAGAAGTCTGGGATCCAAATGTCTAAAAATGCCCTCCTAAAAGGAATTTGGGCCGCTTTGCGCATCTAGGCTGCAAAAAAGTGTCACACATGTGGTATTGCCGTACTCAGGAGAAGTTGGGGAATGTGTTTTGGGGTGTCATTTTACATATACCCATGCTGGGTGAGATAAATATCTTGGTCAAATGCCAACTTTGTATAAAAAAAATTGAAAAGTTGTCTTTTGCCAAGATATTTCTCTCACCCAGCATAGGTATATGTAAAATGACACCCCAAAACACATTCCCCAACTTCTCCTGAGTACGGCGATACCAGATGTGTGACACTTTTTTGCCGCCTAGGTGGGCAAAGGGGCACACATTCCAAAGAGCACCTTTAGGATTTCACAGGTCATTTTTTGCACATTTTGATTTCAAACTTCTTCTCATGTATCTGGGCCCCTAAAATGCCAGGGCAGTATAACTACCCCACAAGTGACCCCATTTTGGAAAGAAGACACCCCAAGGTATTTTGTGATGGGCATAGTGAGTTCATGGAAGTTTTTATTTTTTGTCACAAGTTAGTGGAATATGAGACTTTGTAAGAAAAAAAAAAAATCATCATTTTCCGCTAACTTGTGACAAAAAATAAAAAGTTCTATGAACTCACTATGCCCATCAGTGAATACCTTAGGGTGTCTACTTTCCGAAATGGGGTCATTTGTGGGGTTTTTCTACTGTCTGGGAAAGTAGAACCTCAGGAAACATGACAGGTTCTCAGAAAGTATTGAGCTGCTTCAAAAAGCGGAAATTCACATTTTTGTACCATAGTTTGTAAACGCTATAACTTTTACCAAAACCATTTTTTTTACCCAAACATTTTTTTTGATCAAAGACATGTAGAACAATAAATTTAGCGAAAAATGTATATATGGATGTCGTTTTTTTTGCAAAATTTTACAACTGAAAGTGAAAAATGTCATATTTTTTGCAACAAAATCATTAAATTTCGATAATAACAAAAAAAGTAAAAATGTCAGCAGCAATGAAATACCACCAAATGAAAGAAAAGGAGGTAAAATTCATTTGGGTGGTAAGTTGCATGACCGAGCAATAAACGGTGAAAGTAGTGTAGTGCAGAAGTGTAAAAAGTGGCCTGGTCATTAAGGGGGTTTCAGCTAGGGGGGTTGAAGTGGTTAATGCCCAGTATTTAAGTGGACTATCTGAGCGTGACACAGTGTTCTCCTCTAGGTACCTTAACAGCTGCACAGTAGCAGCTTTTGGAGTGATGCTCACAGATGTAGAGGGATGTTCATCTGCTATTTCCTGAAAAACACAGTCCAGGCTGGTACTCAGCTTGTCATGGTGTGGTTTTTTGACAGCTGGTTCTTCCTCAAGCGTGGCTGTGTCTTTCGAAAGCTTTTGAAGTTCAGCAACAAACATTTATTTGACCTGCCTGGCACTGTCAGCATTGGAAAAGAATCGATCTTTATACCTAGAAAAAAAATATATATATACAATTTGCTCATAAATGTTGGGAGGAATGATGTGTTTCATGATGAAACACATCATTCCCCCCCAAGATTTATGAGCAAATTAAAGCTTTATTTAAAAGTTACTGCATTACCTTGGATCAATGGCTGTTGCTATGTAGTATAGTGGATTGCGCTCTGTATCAGAAAAGTGCTCAGACATATATTTAGTGCCCGTTTCTGCTCATTCAATGACTGCAGCATGTAAAACGTGCTGTTCCAACGAGTCTGCACGTCTTGTTGAATCCTTTTAATTGGTTGACCAAGATGCTTTTGAATATCTTCTAAGCGAGAGTATGCCAGGTTTGAATGTTTGAAGTGGCCGACTATTTTGCGCCCTATTCCCAGAGCATCAGCAATGTTGCTGTGTGATAACAGGCCCTCTGAGACAGCCAGCTGCAGTGTATGTGCCACACAGGAAATACTGCAAAGTCCAGCTTCATCCATGCCTTTTATCATATTTTTGGCACTGTCACGGACCACAACATGAACAGAACTTTTAGGAATTGCCCAAGTCTCAAGCATTTCCTGAAGGATGTTTGCTATTGCTTGACCAGTGTGAGAGCCTTGAAATGCCTTTGCATGGAGCATAACTTGTTTTAGAGAAAAATCCTCATCTATCTACTTTGTTAAGCTAATCAAGGACACTGGAATCTCACTGCAGCTCCATATGTCAGTAGTGAAGCTGATGGCATTCTTCTTCACCTGCAACATGCTGGTGACATGCTTTTTAACGGTGTCATGTATTTGTGGTAAGATTACATCAGTGACATAGTGGCGACTGGGAATCTCGTACTTTGGCTCTAAAACATTAACAAATCTTCGAAAACCCATGTTATCCACTATTGACAGTGGTTGATCATCGAGAATAATAAACTGAGTAAGCGCCTCTGTTAGTTGTACAGCTCTTGGGTTATCTCTTGAAAAATTTTCTCGTTTTGCTAGGGTTTCCTACAGTGTTGGCTGCCGAACACTGCTGGTAGAAACAGCAGCCAATCCTCCATGCTCATTTTTATGTTTTAATTTTAGATGTTTTATAAGATTGCTAGTATTATATGAGCTAACTTTTGCACCTCCTCTTGATATCTTTGTAGAACAAAGATTGCATTCTGCCATGCGTGGGTTGTAGTCACAAATTTTGAAATGCTTCCACACTGCTGACATTTTGCTGGCGGCTCTGTGCACTGAAAGGATGCAATAAATACGTTTCTTCACCTTTTTGGTAGTAGTAATGTTACAGCAAATTTCAATTTAATTTAGTCATAGGGGAGATTTATCAAACCTTGTACAAAGAAACTGTGGCGCAGTTGCTGATAGCAATGTTTACTTTTCCTTTGTACAAGGGTTAATAAATTAATAAATGGGCATATAACCATGTTTCACAACAAATGTGCCTCCAGCAGTTGCAAAACTACATCTCCCAGAATGCCTGGACAGCCTTTGCATGCTGGGAGGTGTAGTTTTGCAACTGATGGAGGCACACTGGTTGGGATTGGGAAACGCTGTTATATGCCCATTTCCTCCCCCCTCCACCTTATTTTATATTTTCTTTTTACTGAATTTCTCCTAAGCTTATTATTTACTAGGGTCGGTTCCTCTACCGTTGGAAACTCCTGGCAGGGAAAATCAGTGTGAGGAGGGTGTCTGGACTCTGGAGAGGCTTTTCCCGTGGCTGGCTGGCTTGCTCCTGTGCTCCGATTCGGAGATCAGATGTCTGTGGACAAAGTCATGGGACAACGTGAATAAAAAAAAACACTTGAGGTTCCAAGGAGAGTTAGGAGACATTACACTGAATGGGTGCCACAAAGATACATTATACTGTATGGGGGCAGCCACAAGGAGATGTTATACTGTATGGGGGCAGCCACAAGGAGACGTTATACTGTATGGGGGCAGCCACAAGGAGACATTATACTGTATGGGGGCAGCCACAAGGAGACGTTATACTGTATGGGGCAAGCCACAAGGAGACGTTATACTGTATGGGGCAGCCACAAGGAAACATTATACTGTATGGGGGCAGCCGCAAGGAGACGTTATACTGTATGGGGGCAGCCACAAGGAGATGTTATACTGTATGGGGGCAGCCACAAGGAAACATACTGTATGGGGGCAGCCACAAGGAGATGTTATACTGTATGGGGGCAGCCACAAGGACACGTTATACTATATGGGGGCAGCCACAAGGAGACGTTATACTGTATGGGGACAGCCACAAGGAAACATTATACTGTATGGGGGCAGCCACAAGGAAACATTATACTGTATGGGGGCAGCCACAAGGAGATGTTATACTGTATGGGGGCAGCCACAAGGAGACATTATACTATATGGGGGCAGCCACAAGGAGACGTTATACTGTATGGGGGCAGCCACAAGGAGACGTTATACTGTATGGGGGCAGCCACAAGGAGACGTTATACTGTATGGGGGCAGCCACAAGGAAACATTATACTGTATGGGGGCCACAAGGAGACATACTGTAAGGAGTCAGGACAACAATTTTTAAAGCCCCTCCCTCCTCAGTATAATAGTCTTGTGGCCATTATACAGTTGTAATGTATATTTCTTCTTGCTCTAATGCCTGCTTTTGGAGATCAATGTGCAGCTTGCAGGCAGGAAGGGAAGGACCAGGGCCATTGAAGACAGACCACAATACCTTTATTTCTTTCTGTCTGTGACCACTTGGGCTGGTTATAATCTTCTAACTAAGCTTTATACACTTACTAGGGTCGGTTCCTATAACTTTTTAAACTACTGGCACTGGCAGGTGAACTCTGTTCGAGGAGGCCGGAGGGTGTCTGGACTCTGGAGAGGCTTTTCCCGCGGTTGGTTTGCTCCTGTGCTCCGATTCGGAGATCAGATGTCTGTGGGCAAAGTCATGGGCAACATGAATTTAAAAAAACACTTAAGGTTCAAAGGAGAGTTAGGAGACATTACACTGAATGGGTGCCACAAAGAGACATTATACTGTATGGGGGCAGCCACGGAGATGTTATACTGTATGGGGGCCACAAGGAGACGTTACACTGTATGGGGCAACCACAAGGAGACGTTATACTGTATGGGGGCCGCCACAAGGAGACGTTACACTGTATGGGGCAACCACAAGGAGACGTTATACTGTATGGGGGCCACAAGGAGACGTTATACTGTATGGGGGCAACCACAAGGAGACGTTATACTGTATGGGGGCAGCCACAAGGAGATGTTATACTGTATGGGGGCAGCCACAAGGAGACGTTATACTGTATGGGGGCCAAGACATATAACTTTGGTAATAGGCAGAGTGGACTGGAGTGACATTACACCTTTTCCTTTTAATAGCTGCCGGTCCGTCAGCTGTGCCTGTGATATATAGGGTCGTCTCTCTTCTCTCCGCAGGGGGTGGGGGTCGGTCAGAGTCAGGCGGAGTGTGGGTTTTTCTCTGACTGACTTTTCCGCCACTCGCTGCTGTAGTATCTATGTACTGCGCTGCTCTAGTCTCAGCCTGGGGGCGTCACCTGATTCCGACGTTAGACGTCGGTCGGTGGGCGGAGACAGTCACAGCACATTCCGATCAAGCAGGAGGAGCCGCTGGTAGATATAGATATAGATAATGATGGGGGAGGGCAGCTATGACGTCACAAAATATACCGAGGCGGCGCACAGGTATCGGCAGTGGTATCGGGGACATTTGCACGAGTACAAGTACTCGTGCAACTGTCCGGTATCGGTCCCGATACCGATACTGGTATCGGTATCGGGACATCCCTAGTACCCGGTAAAAATATATATATATACTGTCGTAAAGGTCTCAAATATCTTGTTTGTAAATTAGGTCTAATGCTCCCTGAACCCCTAGTTCACATTTGATACAAGATGCATGATGGCATTGTCTTCTTGAAGACTGCTCATGGCATCACGGCAGAAAACATTAATTAATGTATTATTAACCTGGTCACTTGATCTGTTGAATTAGTCCTGTGACCTAATTCTTTCAAAACATACTGTTGCTCAATGCTGAACATACATTTGAACAACTGTAGCAACACTAGAATATAGCACTGGACCCACAGGCTTGTACAGTAGGCACTAGGCATGATAGGCTTTTTTAGTTGAGCGTATCTGTGACAAAACCAACCTCGTCACAGTGTTTTGGAGGGGGCTGTTTGCCAGCCTCTTGCCTCAGGATTATGGTCCTGGCTTGTTATGGGAGTCCTTTGCAGAGCTTGACTTCGGGAGCCCTGCACAGTCCAGACTTCAGAACATTTTCTACGAGAGGGAGGCTAGGCTGGATTGGGAGGACCCCCACGAGGTAGAGAAATACCTGGCTCACCTAGCAACCCTGGAGTGGGAACTGGAGCAGGACTACCAAGATCTCTTCCACTCCATTGAGAGGGCTCAGCGAGAGAGCAGAGTGTCAGACCCAGGTCCAGAGCCCTTTAGCTGGGAGGATATTGTGGAGGTGTACTGGGAGGACCCGACTGAAGTATCCCCTGCTTCAGTACAAGCTACAGAGGTAGGGGACCTCATAGACTGGTCCAGGGGGGAAACCCATATGGCAGGTGGAGATGGGACCGAGATCTCTCCACCGGCCCTACAGGGATGCTGGGCAGTCGGCCCAGATCCCCAACGGCATCCGGAGTTTCAGGGAGTAGGGAAAGTTGGTCCAGTCTCCCTCCCCAACCACAGGGGGACAGCACCCCTAACTCCGATGGTGCAGATGGGACCGCGGTCTCTGCACCAGGCCTACCGGGATGCTGGACGGCCGGTTCAGATCCTCCACCAACCCTGCAGGAATGGCAGGAGGAGGAGGTAAGCGATTCCTCCTCTCCACAGCCAATCTGCAACAAGGTCCTGGGGATAGGATTCCCTGACCACATCCCAGCGGAAGAGCTGGCATCTGGGCAGAGCGCAGTCGGCCTCTGGCCTCCCCTATCCTCTTATCCAGAGCCTGACTCCCCACAGGCTACCCCAGCAGAAGAGCTGGCATCTGGGCAGAGCGCAGTTGGCCTCTGCCCTACTCTATCCTCTTCTCCAGAGGCTGAATTTCCACAGGCTAACCCAGCGGAAGCGCTGGCATCTGGGCAGAGCGCAGTCGGCCTCTGCCCTCCCCTATCCTCTTCTCCAGAGCCGGACTTCCCACAGGCTACCCCAGCGGAAGAGCTGGCATCAGGGCAGAGCGCAGTAGGCCTCTGCCCACCAAATACCTACAGCTCCAAGCTAGAGACCAACAAGGAAGCAAGGAGTTGCAGATGCCCACTCAACTGCCAGACTAACTCAGGTACTGACCGTGAGGTCAGGTATCTGGTTAGTCTTCCCTGGGAGGGGGAGATGTGTGACGAAACCAACCTCACCACGGTGTTTTGGAGGGGGCTGTTTGCCAGCCTCTTGCCTCAGGATTATGGCCCATACTAAATTTAAAGGAGAAGACAGACCGGCCCCACAGCTTAGATCTGTCTTTGGAATTGTATTTTATGTTATTATGCGTTCGGTTAAATTGTATGTTATGTGAGGGTACCCAGATAGCTAATATTATTGTATTTGTGTATTCTGAGTGCTATTTGCCTAATGATATGCACTCAGACTTGAGCTATCTGGGGATATGTTAAATGCCTGTGTTTGCTGTGGGGGTGTGACATTGTGTGTTTGGGTGGTGATTCCTGTCCTGTTGTCTCCACATGTGTATTGGCGATTTCCCTTTGTCCGGAGAGATAATTGGATTGCTCCTCGGGTGTCGCAAGGGCAGAGAGGAGGAAACCATGATGCATTGTGGGGATGTATTGTGTCTGTATCCTGAATTGCTGCATATCTGTCCTGTGTCGCAGTCTTCCTTCTGGTCCCCTGGGGGCGTGTCCACCAGATGGGGACCTGCATAAATACAGGCGGGTAGCCCGCAATAAAGGGTTTCTGTTTTAACCCTCAAAGTGAAGTGTCGTCTCATTATTGGGGGAGGATTTATGGTATGCTGTTCCAGTTTGACTGCTAGGAGCGTAAACCTATTCGTATGGTTTTCTATTCCACTGTCTACAGCATTCATATGTCTGAAGAGGATTTATCTGCTTCTTCGGTTCGGTGATGGTGGTGTCTAGCGGAGTGCTTGAAGACCTCAGGAAACGCTAGGAGCATCCAGCAACGGAGGTACTCAGTCGGGGTGCCAGTTGATCCGTTACAGTATCACTCTGGAACATGTTAAATCCTGAATCATCCGACAACATAAAATTATAAAATTGCTCCAGAGTCCGATCTATAAGCTCCCTAGCATATACATTTTTCTTAGATCAAAATAAAATAAATAATATATGTTTTTTCATAAGGGTATTGAAAACAAATGTTCAGTACCAATGTCTTGAGTTCCCTTTTCATTGTGCTGTTTTTTTAAAAACACCTACTTTCAATGTTAAACATTTCAAAGGATTTTGATTGTGGTTTTAGTAAGATTTTTTCCCCAATAGTTATTGCTAATCAGGATAATAAAGTTTATATTTACATATATCTAAAATATCAACCTTTTACTTATCAGTGCTACACTTCAATTTTTTAAAAGTGTTTATAACATTGATTACACACATTTTAGTACTCAGGTCAATCTATGAATATTTCGCTCTATGTTTGATACTTGACACTGTATTGACTTTTCTGTAAATTACAAACATAATTTTTACAGAAGCAGAAAATATATATTTCTGCATTGTTGTTTATAAAATTAAAAGAAAAAAGAATACGGAGCAGAAAAATATATAAACACAATACTTAATTTTCAAGTTGGTTGCTCCCATAATATTATCTAATAAAAATAATGTATTTAATTTTGTAAGTGTACTAAAGAAATAGTATTAAAGCTACAATTTAAGGCCAAAATAAACTGTAAACCTGTAAGACGTCAGCATTGAAATGAAAACTATGTAGTAAACTTAATAGAAAAAAAGTATACACATCAAAGCACAAATTGTGGTCTTATTAGGCCCCTACATGACTCATATAGATCAGGACAGTCAGCTACATCCACCAGAGGATATTTAAAATTAATATTGAATGAGGCCCACATATAGCTAGGCTCAAATCAGCAGGACATATAGCAGCAGCAGCAGTAGATAGAGTGTTTTTAGGCCCCTAGATGACTCATATATATCAGGAGTCTGGACAGGAGGCAGCATCAAACAGAGGATATTTGAAAATGGTATTGAATGAGACCCACATATAGCTAGGCTCAAATCAGCAGGACATGTAGCAGCAGCAGTAGATAGAGTGTTTTTAGGCCCCTAGATTACTCAGATATATCAGCAGACTGGACAGGAGACAGCATCGAACAGAGGATATTTGAAAATGGTATAGTATGACGCCCACATATAGCTAGGCTCAAATCAGCAGGACATGTAGAAGCAGTAGCAGTAGATAGAGTGTTTTTAGGCCCCTAGATGACTCAGATATATCAGGAGTCTGGACGGGAGACAGCATCCAACAGAGGATATTTGAAAATGGTATTGAATGACGCCCACATATAGCTAGGCTCAAATCAGCAGCACATGTGGCAGCAGCAGCAGTAGATAGAGTGTTTTTAGGCCCCTAGATGACTTGGATATTTCAGGAGTCTGGACAGGAGACAGCATCCAACAGAGGATATTTGAAAATGGTATTGAATAAGGCCCACATATAGCTAGGCTCAAATTAGCAGGACATGTAGCAGCAGCAGTAGATAGAGTGTTTTTAGGCCCCTAGATAACTCATATATATCATGATTCTGGACAGGCGGCAGCATCGAACAGAGGATATTTGAAAATGGTATTGAATGAGGCCCACATATAGCTAGACTCAAATCAGCAGGACAAGCAGCAGCAGCAGTAGATAGAGTGTTTTTAGGCCCCTAGAAGACTCAGATATACCAGGAGTCTAGACAGGAGACAGCATCGAACAGAGGATATTTGAAAATGGTATTGAATGAGGCCCACATATAGCTAGACTCAAATCAGCAGGACAAGCAGCAGCAGCAGTAGATAGAGTGTTTTTAGGCCGCTAGATGACTCATATATATCATGATTCTTGACAGGCGGCAGCATCGAACAGAGGATATTTGAAAATGGTATTGAATGAGACCCACATATAGCTAGGCTCAAATCAGCAGGACATGTAGCAGCAGCAGTAGATAGAGTGTTTTTAGGCCCCTAGATTACTCAGATATATCAGCAGACTGGACAGGAGACAGCATCGAACAGAGGATATTTGAAAATTGTATTAAATGAGGCCCACATATAGCTAGGCTCAAATCAGCAGGACATGTAGCAGCAGCAGCAGTAAATAGAGTGTTTTTAGGCCCCTAGATGACTTGGATATTTCAGGAGTCTGGACAGGAGACAGCATCCAACAGAGGATATTTGAAAATGGTATTGAATAAGGCCCACATATAGCTAGGCTCAAATTAGCAGGACATGTAGCAGCAGCAGTAGATAGAGTGTTTTTAGGCCCCTAGATAACTCATATATATCATGATTCTGGACAGGCGGCAGCATCGAACAGAGGATATTTGAAAATGGTATTGAATGAGGCCCACATATAGCTAGACTCAAATCAGCAGGACAAGCAGCAGCAGCAGTAGATAGAGTGTTTTTAGGCCCCTAGAAGACTCAGATATACCAGGAGTCTAGACAGGAGACAGCATCGAACAGAGGATATTTGAAAATGGTATTGAATGAGGCCCACATATAGCTAGACTCAAATCAGCAGGACAAGCAGCAGCAGCAGTAGATAGAGTGTTTTTAGGCCGCTAGATGACTCATATATATCATGATTCTTGACAGGCGGCAGCATCGAACAGAGGATATTTGAAAATGGTATTGAATGAGGCCCACATATAGCTAGGCTCAAATCAGCAAGACATGTAGCAGCAGCAGCAGTAGATAGAGTGTTTTTAGGCCCCTAGATGACTCAGATATATCCGGAGTCTGGACAGGAGACAGCATCGAACAGAGGATATTTGAAAATTGTATTAAATGAGGCCCACATATAGCTAGGCTCAAATCAGCAGGACATGTAGCAGCAGCAGCAGTAAATAGAGTGTTTTTAAGCCCCTAAATGACTCATATATATCATGATTCTGGACAGGTGGCAGCATCAAACAGAGGATATTTGAAAATGGCATTGAATGAGGCCCACATATAGCTAGGCTCAAATCAGCAGGACATGTAGCAGCAGCAGCAGCAGTAGATAGAGTGTTTTAAGGCCCCTAGATGACTCAGATATACCAGGAGTCTGGACAGGAGACAGCATCGAACAGAGGATATTTGAAAATGGTATTGAATGAGGCCCACATATAGCTTGGCTGAAATCAGCAGGACATGTAGCAGTAGCAGCAGTAGATAGAGTGTTTTTAGAACCCTAGATTACTCGGATATATCAGGAGTCTGGACAGGAGACAGCATCCAACAGAGGATACTTGAAAATGGTATTAAATGAGGCCCACATATAGCTAGGCTCAAATCAGCAGGACATGCAGCAGCAGCAGCAGCAGCAGTAGATAGAGTGTTTTTAGGCCCCTAGATGACTCAGATATACCAGGAGTCTGGACAGGAGACAGCATCGAACAGAGGATATTTGAAAATGGTATTGAATGAGGCCCACATATAGCTAGGCTCAAATCAGCAGGACATATAGCAGCAGAAGCAGTAGATAGAGTATTTTTAAGCCCCTAGATGACTCAGATATGTCAGGAGTCTGGACAGGCGGCAGCACCGAACAGAGGATATTTGAAAATGGTATTAAATGAGGCCCACATATAGCTAGGCTCAAATCAGCAGGACATGTAGCAGCAGCAGCAGTAGTAGATAGGGTGTTTTTAGGCCCCTAGATTACTCAGATATATCAGCAGTCTGGACAGGAGACAGCATCGAACAGAGGATATTTGTAAATGGTATAGTATGAGGCCCACATATAGCTAGGCTCAAATCAGCAAGACATGTAGCAGCAGTAGCAGCAGCAGTAGATAGAGTGTTTTTAGGCACCTAGATGACTCAGATATATCAGGAGTCTGGACAGGAGACAGCATCGATCAGAGGATATTTGAAAATGGTATAGTATGAGGCGAACATATAGCTAGGCTTAAATCAGCAAGACATGTAGCAGCAGCAGCAGTAGCTAGAGTGTTTTTAATCCCCTAGATGACTCATATATATCATGATTCTGGACAGGCGGCAGCATCGAACAGAGGATATTTGAAAATGTTATTGAATGAGGCCCACATATAGCTAGGCTCAAATCAGCAGGACATGTAGCAGCAGCAGCAGCAGTAGATATAGTGTTTTTATGTCCCTAGATGACTCAGTTATATAAGGAGTCTAGACAGGCGGCAGCATCAAACAGAGGATATTTGAAAATGGTATTTAATGAGGCCCACATATAGCTAGGCTCAAATCATCAGGACATGTAGCAGTAGGAGCAGCAGCAGTAGATAGAGAGTTTTTAATCCCATAGATGACTCATATATATCATGATTCTGGACAGGCGGCAGCATCGAACAGAGGATATTTGAAAAGGGTATTGAATGAGGCCCATATATAGCTAGGCTCAAATCAGCAGGACATGTAGCAGCAGCAGCAGTAGATAGAGTGTTTTTAGGCCCCTAGATGACTCAGATATTCCAGAAGTCTGGACAGGAGACAGCATCGAACAGAGGACAATTGAAAATGGTATTGAATGAGGCCCACATATAGCTGGGCTTAAATCAGCAGGACATGTAGCAGCAGCAGCATTAGATAGAGTGTTGTTATGCCCCTAAATGACTCAGATATATCAGGAATCTGGACAGGCGGCAGCATCGAACAGAGGATATTTGAAAATGGTATTAAATGAGGCCCACATATAGCTAGGCTCAAAACAGCACGCCATGTAGCAGCAGTGCCAGTAGATAGAGTGTTTTTAGGCCCCTAAAAGACTCAAATATATCAGCAGTCTGGACAGGAGACAGCATCGAACAGAGGATATTTGAAAATGGTATAGTATGACGCCCACATATAGCTAGGCTCAAATCAGCAGGACATATCGCAGCAGCAGCAGTAGATAGAGTGTTTTTAAGCCCCTGGATGACTCAGATATATCAGGAGTCTGGACAGGCGGCAGCATCGAACAGAGGATATTTGAAAATGGTATTGAATGAGGCCCACATATAGCTAGGCTGAAATCAGCAGGACATGTAGCAGCAGCAGCAGTAGTAGATAGGGTGTTTTTAGGCCCCTAGATGACTCAGATATATCAGCAGTCTGGACAGGAGACAGCATCGAACAAAGGATATTTGTAAATGGCATAGTATGAGGCCCATATATAGCTAGGCTCAAATCAGCAAGACATGTAGCAGCAGCAGCAGCAGCAGCAGTAGATAGAGTGTTTTTAGGCCCCTAGATGACTAAGGTATATCAGGAGTCTGGACAGGAGACAGCATCGATCAGAGGATATTTGAAAATGGTATAGTATGAGGCGAACATATAGTTAGGCTTAAATCAGCAAGACATGTAGCAGCAGCAGCAGTAGCTAGAGTGTTTTTAATCCCCTAGATGACTCATATATATCATGATTCTGGACAGGCGGCAGCATCGAACAGAGGATATTTGAAAATGGTATTGAATGAGGCCCACATATAGCTAGGCTCAAATCAGCAGGACATGTAGCAGCAGCAGCAGTAGATAGAGTGTTTTTATCCCCCTAGATGACTCAGATATATCAGGAATCTGGACAGGCGGCAGCATTGAACAGAGGATATTTGAAAATGGTATTGAATGAGTCCCACATATAGCTAGGCTCAAATCAGCAGGACATGTAGCAGCAGCAGCAGTAGATAGAGTGTTTTTAGGCCCCTAGATGACTCGGATATATCAGGAGTCTGGACAGGAGACAGCATCCAACAGAGGATATTTTAAAAAGGTATTGAAAGAGGCCCACATATAGCTAGGCTCAAATCAGCAGGACATGTAGCAGCAGCAGCAGTAGATATAGTGTTTTTATGTCCCTAGATGACTCAGATATATAAGGAGTCTAGAAAGGCGGCAGCATCAAACAGAGGATATTTGAAAATGGTATTTAATGAGGCCCACATATAGCTAGGCTCAAATCATCAGGACATGTAGCAGTAGCAGCAGCAGCAGTAGATAGAGAGTTTTTAATCCCATAGATGACTCATATATATCATGATTCTGGACAGGCGGCAGCATCGAACAGAGGATATTTGAAAAGGGTATTGAATGAGGCCCACATATAGCTAGGCTCAAATCAGCAGGACATGTAGCAGCAGCAGCAGTAGATAGAGTGTTTTTAGGCCCCTAGATGACTCAGATATTCCAGGAGTCTGGAAAGGAGACAGCATCGAACAGAGGACATTTGAAAATGGTATTGAATGAGGCCCACATATAGCTAGGCTTAAATAAGCAGGACATGTAGCAGCAGCAGCATAAGATAGAGTGTTGTTATGCCCCTAAATGACTCAGATATATCAGGAATCTGGACAGGCGGCAGCATCGAACAGAGGATATTTGAAAATGGTATTAAATGAGGCCCACATATAGCTAGGCTCAAATCAGCACGCCATGTAGCAGCAGTAGCAGTAGATAGAGTGTTTTTAGGCCCCTAGATGACTCAGATATATCAGCAGTCTGGACAGGAGACAGCATCGAACAGAGGATATTTGTAAATGGTATAGTATGAGTCCCATATATAGCTAGGCTCAAATCAGCAAGACATGTAGCAGCAGCAGCAGCAGCAGTAGATAGAGTGTTTTTTTGGCCCCTAGATGACTAAGGTATTTTAGGAGTCTGGACAGGAGACAGCATCGATCAGAGGATATTTGAAAATGGTATAGTATGAGGCGAACATATAGCTAGGCTTAAATCAGCAAGACATGTAGCAGCAGCAGCAGTAGCTAGAGTGTTTTTAATCCACTAGATGACTCATATATATCATGATTCAAAACAGACGGCAGCATCGAACAGAGGATATTTGAAAATGGTATTGAATGAGGCCCACATATAGCTAGGCTCAAATCAGCAGGACATGTAGCAGCAGCAGCAGCAGTAGATAGAGTGTTTTTATCCCCCTAGATGACTCAGATATATCAGGAATCAGGACAGGCGGCAGCATCGAACAGAGGATATTTGAAAATGGTATTAAATGAGGCCCACATATAGCTATGCTCAAATCAGCAGGACATGTAGCAGCAGCAGCAGCAGTAGATATAGTGTTTTTAGGCCCCTAGATGACTCGGATATATCAGGAGTCTGGACAGGAGACAGCATCCAACAGAGGATATTTTAAAAAGGTATTGAAAGAGGCCCACATATAGCTAGGCTCAAATCAGCAGGACATGTAGCAGCAGCAGCAGTAGATATAGTGTTTTTATGTCTGTCACGCCTGCAATTTTTCAACAGTGGATCTCAACTGCGGAATTATTAGGATCAATCAGATATGAATCTCAGGCGTCACTCACAACCTCAACGGTGAGTTTGAGATTCTACCATCACGTGATCAGGGGAAAACAACTCTGGTCGACGCAGTACTATTGCTTCATAGACTGCGGGTAGGTGTTAGCATACAAGAATGTGGTAGCTGCCGCGGGGTTAACAGAGGCCACTCAACAAGAGACCTACACAGTTATCTCAGCCTGTATGTAAGTAAGGAGAGGTGCTCTCTCACAGAGAGGGTACTTGCGATTGGCAGCGGCTATGCGATGGTGGAGACTCCCTTGGAGACTGTAGTTTCAGGGCAGAGCGGATCCGTCTTCCTGATGGTAGTGAGGAGATGAGAAGGGTCCGGTTCCTAAGCGGATCCGTCTTCCAGATGGCGGCGGGGTTACTGGCGCGGGTCCGGTTGCGGTGCGGATCCGTCTCCCAGATGACAGCGGGGTAGCTGGAGCGGGTCCGGTTGCGGTGCGGATCCGTCTCCCAGATGACAGTGAGGGAGACGTGCAAGGTTCGGTCTCTTGATGTCCCATACACAGGTGGTGAGGCAGCAGGCGTACCGACTACAATCACAGCACGCCATGCCGCCTCACCAGCCCCTTTAAATAGAACCAGGAAGTGCCATAGGACCTTCTGATTGGCCCGGATGACTTCCGCGTTCCACCGTGGAACGCAGCCGCCGCGTCACAACCTGGAGCCCGCGCGTCTTCCACATTCCACGGTGGAACGCAAGGACCGCGGCAGATGAAGAAAAGGCCGTCGCGTCGGCGGCATTACAGTATCCCCCCCTCAAAGGAACGTCTCCGGAGTTCTCCCTGGGAGTAGGCCGATCAGGATACCTACGATGGAACAAACGGGTCAATCTAGGAGCATGTACGTTCCGCGAGTCTTCCCAAGAATCATCCGCAGGAGTATAACCCTTCCATCGTATGAGATACTGTATAGATGATCCCCTTTTACGGGAGTCGAGTATCTTGTCGACTTCGTACTCAACCTCACCCTGGACCTGAATTGGGGGGCCAGGGGGGAAGGCTCTAAGGGGGAGTTGGTTAGGTTTGTACGGTTTAAGCAGGGAGACATGGAAGGAGGGATGGATTTTCCAGTGGGGAGGAAGAGTTAGGCGAACCGCATTTTGGTTGAGGACTTTCTCGATGGGAAATGGCCCGATGTACTGACGACCGAGTTTCCTAGCGGGCACGTTAAGGCGGAGATTTCTCGTAGACAACCACACCATGTCTCCCACACAGTATGCGGGGGGATTAGAGTGTCGAGTGTCATAATGTCTTTTTTGTCGCTCCTTTGCGGTCTTTAGGTTACCTTGTATTGTAAGGGAAGTCTCTCTTAGACATTCGAGATAGTCCTGAACTGCAGGAATGTTCCCGGGTAAGTAATCAGGGGGCAGGTTGGTGGGGTGGAAACCGTAGTTTGCATAGAAAGGAGAGTATTGAGTGGAGGAGTTCATTGAATTGTTGTATGCAAACTCGGCCAGAGGCAGTAGATCGAACCAGTCATCTTGGAGATGGCTGCAATAGCATCAAATGTATTGTTCTAGACACTGGTTTACTCGCTCTGTTTGGCCGTTAGTTTGTGGGTGGTATGCGGTCGACATTCTGTGATCAATTTGGAGGGCTGTGCAAAGTGCCTTCCAAAATTTTGATATGAACTGACTGCCCCTGTCGGAAATAATTACGGAGGGTAAACCGTGCAATCGAAGGACTTGGCTGAGGAAAGTTTGGGCGGTTTCTTTTGATGATGGTAATTTTTTTAAGTGGGGAGAAGTGAGCCATTTTGGTTAGTAGGTCGACAGTAACCATGATGGTGTTGCAACTCTCTGAGCGAGGGAGGTCGACTATAAAATCGACAGAGACCATCTGCCAAGGTCTGGTGGGTGTTTCCAGTGACATCAGTAACCCATAGGGAGGCTTTCTGTCGGTTTTGGTAGAGGCACAGACATCACAGGTGGAGACATATTCGTGGATGGATTTGGTCATGTCTGGCCACCAGAATTTTCTGCGTACAAGCTCCAAGGTTTTGGTGATGCCTGGGTGGCCCGCTAGGGGTGTGTCATGCATGAGTCGAATGACAGATGGTTGCATTCTAGGGGGGATGTAAAGTTTGTCGTTTTTGAAAAGGAAACCATCGGTTGTTGTCAACCCCGGAGGAGCAGGAGGATCCCCTTCAGAGGGAGTATGTTTCAAGAGCTCCTTGAATCCCGTGGTGAGACCCACGAACCGGTTTGCCGGAAGTAGTAGGGCAGGAGGTTCTGCGTCAGTACTCTCCTCGTATAACCTGGAGAGGGAGTCAGCCTTTGTGTTTTTGGAACCTGGTCTGTAAGATATATGGAAGTCAAAACGATCAAAAAAAAGGCTCCACCGTACTTGCCTTGCCGACATGGTTTTACAAGTTTTGAGGAACTGTAAATTGCGGTGGTCAGTGTAGATCATGATGGGATGTTTGGCTCCTTCCAAAAGATGTCTCCAGTTGCCCAGAGCATCCTTAATAGCTAACAGCTCTTTTTCCCCAATGGGGTAATTCTTTTCAGCAGTATTAAGAGTTCGGGAGTAGTATGCAACTGGGTGCAAGGGATCAGAAAGGGATGGTTGTTGCGATAGAACTGCTCCAATGGCGAGGTGGGAAGCATCAACCTCTAGAACAAAATGGAAATCGGGGTTGGGCAATTGGAGTATGGGAGCTGAGGTAAACCTCTGTTTGAGTATTTCGAACGCCTTTTGGGCGTCGGAGGACCATGTATAGGGTATTGTAGTACTAGTTAGTCTTGTCAAGGGTTTTACTATCTCTGAGAAATTTTTTATGAATTTCCGGTAATAGTTGGAAAAGCCTAGAAATCGTTGGAGTGCTTTGCGTGTGTGGGGCACAGGCCAGGCCTGGATGCATTCCACTTTGGACTGATCCATTTGAATCCCCTGGGGGGAGATGTGATATCCCAGGAAGGAAATGGAAGGCTGTTCGAAGATACATTTCTCTAATTTAGCGAAAAGGGAGTGGACCCGAAGACGGGACAGCACCCATCTTAGGTGCCTCCTGTGGTCGGTAGGACTGTCCGAGTACACCAGAATGTCATCCAAATAGATTACCACGCAGACGTCCAGCAGATCTCGAAAGATGTCGTTAACGAAATGCTGGAACGTTGCCGGGGCATTGCACAACCCGAAAGGCATTACAATGTACTCGAACAGTCCGTATCTGGTTCTGAATGCCGTCTTCCACTCATCTCCTTCCCGGATCCTGATCAAGTTATATGCGCTTCTGAGGTCAAGTTTGGTGAAAATACGGGATGATTGTAACCTCTCGATCAGTTCGGGGATGAGTGGAAGAGGGTAGCGGTTTTTTATGGTAATTTTGTTGAGACCTCTGTAATCAATTATTGGCCTTAATCCGCCATCTTTGTTTTTCACAAAGAACATCCCTGCACTAGCAGGTGAGGTTGAGGGCCTTATGAAACCCTTTTTTAAGTTCTCGTCTAAGTAGGCCTTCAGGTGGACTAATTCTGGTTGGGAAAGCGGATAAATGCGGCCCGTAGGAAGAGGACTGCCTGGAATGAGGTCAATAGGGCAGTCATAGGGTCTATGTGGGGGAAGTGTGGCTGCACCCGATTGGCTGAAAACGTCTTCAAATTCAGCGAGATGGGAGCGATCTGCATGAGTGCAGTGTTTGGATAACAAGTGGAGGTACAGTAGTGGGAATCCAACTGTACCTCCCCTTTAGGCCAGAGGAGAGAAGGTTGGTGAAGTCTGATCCAGGGAAGCCCCAATACTACAGGGAACATGGGAGAGGAAATGACATCAAACATAAGGTGTTCGATGTGACCCTCTCCACAGGCCACGAGTAATGGTTGGGTGTGGTGAGAGATTGGTCCTGAAGGGGATGTGGACCCATCTAAAAAAGTAATTGAGACCGGTTTCGGCTTCAAGGTGTGGGGTATTTTATTGGATTTAACCAGATGTGAATCTATAAAGTTGCCACAGGCTCCGGTGTCTATCATGACATTGACGATAATCCTCTCGGTATCCCACTGTAAGCTGAGAGAAATGTATATGTAAGAATTGCGGTGGCAGAGACTATGTGTCAGTTTACAGATATGTATCTCCCTACCTTCTGTCTTCTTTTTAACCGCCGGGCAGTCGTCTACTACGTGGTCAGGGGAGGCACAGTAGAGACATAGGTTCAGCGTGCGTCTCCTGGCCTTTTCAGCCTGCGTGAGGGGTCCTCGCAAGGTTCCTAGCTCCATTGGCTCCTCTTTAGGGGTAGATCTGGCTCCTCTTACAGCTGGTGTGGGGGTAAAGACTCTCTCTGCTCTCCGTTCACGGAGGCGGCGGTCAATTGTAACAGAGCGTTGGATAAGGTCGTCTGAGGTGGGAGGTAACTCATCTCGGGCAATCTCATCTTTCAAGGCCTCCGAAAGGCCGAGGCGGAATTGGTTACGAAAGCTGAGATTATTCCACTCCGTCTCCCTGGCCCACCGTTTAAACTCGGCTATATAATCTTCGACTGGTCGGCGGCCTTGTTTAAGTGCTCTGATGGCAGTCTCTGCGGTCAATTGTTTACTGGAGTCATCATAGAGGAGTGCCATGGCCTCCATGAATCTGGGGAAGGAATCTAGGACCTCATCCTCTTCATCAAAGTAGGTCTCGGCCCAGGCTCGGGGTTCCCCTTTAAGGTAGGAAATGAGTGTGAGAACCCTTATACGGTCATTGTAATAAGTGCGTGGCCGCAGATCAAACATGAGTCTGCACGAACTTATGAACTGACGGAATAGTTTCCTATCCCCGGAGAAGGGTTCGGGGGCACAGACCTTGGGTTCAGGTCCCTCTCTGGGAGGTGCAGCACCTGCGTTTTGGTTAACCAAAGTACGCAATCTTTGGTTCTCCAGCTGTAGGTCCTGCACAGAGGCAGACAGGGTCTCGACTCTCTGGGACAAAGAAACCATATGTCTAGCGAGTTCCGCTGGATCCATCTTAACTGGGTGCTGTGATACTGTCACGCCTGCAATTTTTCAACAGTGGATCTCAACTGGGGAATTATTAGGATCAATCAGATATGAATCTCAGGCGTCACTCACAACCTCAACGGTGAGTTTGAGATTCTACCATCACGTGATCAGGGGAAAACAACTCTGGTCGACGCAGTACTATTGCTTCATAGACTGCGGGTAGGTGTTAGCATACAAGAATGTGGTAGCTGCCGCGGGGTTAACAGAGGCCACTCAACAAGAGACCTACACAGTTATCTCAGCCTGTATGTAAGTAAGGAGAGGTGCTCTCTCACAGAGAGGGTACTTGCGATTGGCAGCGGCTATGCGATGGTGGAGACTCCCTTGGAGACTGTAGTTTCAGGGCAGAGCGGATCCGTCTTCCTGATGGTAGTGAGGAGATGAGAAGGGTCCGGTTCCTAAGCGGATCCGTCTTCCAGATGGCGGCGGGGTTACTGGCGCGGGTCCGGTTGCGGTGCGGATCCGTCTCCCAGATGACAGCGGGGTAGCTGGAGCGGGTCCGGTTGCGGTGCGGATCCGTCTCCCAGATGACAGTGAGGGAGACGTGCAAGGTTCGGTCTCTTGATGTCCCATACACAGGTGGTGAGGCAGCAGGCGTACCGACTACAATCACAGCACGCCATGCCGCCTCACCAGCCCCTTTAAATAGTACCAGGAAGTGCCATAGGACCTTCTGATTGGCCCGGATGACTTCCGCATTCCACCGTGGAATGCAGCCGCCGCGTCACAACCTGGAGCCCGCGCGTCTTCCGCGTTCCACGGTGGAACGCAAGGACCGCGGCAGATGAAGAAAAGGCCGTCGCGTCGGCGGCATTACAATGTCCCTAGATGACTCAGATATATAAGGAGTCTAGACAGGCGGCAGCATCAAATAGAGGATATTTGAAAATGGTATTTAATGAGGCCCACATATAGCTAGGCTCAAATCATCAGGACATGTAGCAGTAGCAGCAGCAGCAGTAGATAGAGAGTTTTTAATCCCATAGATGACTCATATATATCATGATTCTGGACAGACGGCAGCATCAAACAGAGGATATTTAAAAATGGTATTGAATGAGGCCCACATATAGCTAGGCTCAAATCAGCAGGACATGTAGCAGCAGCAGCAGTAGATAGAGTGTTTTTAGGCCCCTAGATGACTTGGATATATCAGGAGTCTGGACAGGAGACAGCATCCAACAGAGGATATCTGAAAATGGTATTGAATGAGTCCCACATATAGCTAGGCTCAAATTAGCAGGACATGTAGCAGCAGCAGCATTAGATAGTGTGTTTTTATGCCCCTAGATGACTCAGATATATCAGGAGTCTGGACAGGCGGCAGCATCGAACAGAGGATATTTAAAAATGGTATTGAATGAGGCACATATATAGCTAGGCTCAAATCAGCAGGACATGTGGCAGCAGCAGCAGTAGATAGAGTGTTTTTATGCCCCTAGATGACTCAGATATATTAGGAGTCTGGATAGGCGGCAGCATCGAACAGAGGATATTTAAAAAATGGTATTAAATTAGGCACACATATAGCTAGGCGCAAATCAGCAGGACATGTAGCAGCAGCATTAGATAGAGTGTTTTTAGGCCCCTAGATGACTCAGATATATCAGGAGTCTGGACAGGAGACAGCATCGAATAGAAGATATTTGAAAATGGTATTGAATGAGGCCCACATATAACTAGGCTCAAATCAGCAAGACATGTAGAAGCAGCAGCAGCAGTCGATAGAGTATTTTTAGGCCCCTAGATGACTCATATACAGACGTGGACAAAATTGTTGGTACCCTTTGGTCAATGAAAGAAAAAGTCACAATGGTCACAGAAATAACTTTAATCTGACAAAAGTAATAATAAATTAAAATTCTATAAATGTTAACCAATGAAAGTCAGACATTGTTTTTCAACCATGCTTCAACAGAATTATGTAAAAAAATAAACTCATGAAACAGGCATGGACAAAAATGATGGTACCCCTAACTTAATATTTTGTTGCGCAACCTTTTGAGGCAATCACTGCAATCAAACGCTTCCTGTAACTGTCAATGAGACATCTGCACCTCTCAGCAGGTATTTTGGCCCACTCCTCATGAGCAAACTGCTCCAGTTGTGTCCGGTTTGAAGGGTGCCTTTTCCAGACTGCATGTTTCAGCTCCTTCCAAAGATGCTCAATAGGATTGAGGTCAGGGCTCATAGAAGGCCACTTTAGAATAGTCCAATTTTTTCCTCTTAGCCATTCTTGGGTGTTTTTAGCGGTGTGTTTTGGGTCATTGTCCTGTTGCAAGACCCATGACCTGCGACTGAGACCAAGCTTTCTGACACTGGCTAGTACATTTCTCTCTAGAATTCCTTGATAGTCTTGAGATTTCATTGTACCCTGCACAGATTCAAGACACCCTGTGCCAGACGCAGCAAAGCAGCCCCAGAACATAACAGAGCCTCCTCCATGTTTCACAGTAGGGACAGTGTTCTTTTCTTGATATGCTTCATTTTTTCGTCTGTGAACATACAGCTGATGTGCCTTGGCAAAAACTTCGATTTTTGTCTCATCTGTCCACAGGACATTCTCCCAGAAGCTTTGTGGCTTGTCAACATGTAGTTTGGCATATTCCAGTCTTGCTTTTTTATGATTCGTTTTCAACAATGGTGTCCTCCTTGGTCGTCTCCCATGTAGTCCACTTTGGCTCAAACAACGACGGATGGTGCGATCTGACACTGATGTTCCTTGAGCATGAAGTTCACCTTGAATCTCTTTAGAAGTCTTTCTAGGCTCTTTTGTTACCATTCGGATTATCCGTCTCTTAGATTTGTCATCAATTTTCCTCCTGCGGCCACGTCCAGGGAGGTTGGCTACAGTCCCATGGATCTTAAACTTATGAATAATATGTGCAACTGTACTCACAGGAACATCTAGTTGCTTGGAGATGGTCTTATAGCCTTTACCTTTAACATGCTTGTCTATAATTTTCTTTCTGATCTCTTGAGACAGCTCTTTCCTTTGCTTCCTCTGGTCCATGTCGAGTGTGGTACACACCATATCACCAAACAACACAGTGATTACCTGGAGCCATATATATAGGCCCAATGGCTGATTACAAGGTTGTAGACACCTGTGATGCTAATTAGTGGACACACCTTGAATTAACATGTCCCTTTGGTCACATTATGTTCTGTGTTTTCTAGGGGTACCATCATTTTTGTCCATGCCTGTTTCATGAGTTTATTTTTTTACATAATTCTGTTGAAGCATGGTTGAAAAACAATGTCTGACTTTCATTGGTTAACATTTATAGAATTTTAATTTATTATTACTTTTGTCAGATTAAAGTTATTTCTGTGACCATTGTGACTTTTTCTTTCATTGACCAAAGGGTACCAACAATTTTGTCCACGTCTGTATATCATGATTCTGGACAGGCGGCAGCATCGAACAGATGATATTTTAAAATGGTATTGAATGAGGCCCATATATAGCTAGGCTCAAATCAGCAGGACATGTAGCAGCAGCAGCAGTAGATAGAGTGTTTTTATTCCCCTAGATGACTCATGCCCCTAGATGACTATATGTATTAGGCCCACATATAGCTAGGCTCAAATCAGCAAGACATGTAGCAGCAGTAGCAGCAGCAGCAGTAGATAGAGTGTTTTTAGGCCCCTAGATGATTCGGATATACCAGGAGTCTGGACATGAGACAGCATCGAACAGAGGATATTTGAAAATGGTACAGTATGAGGTCCACATATAGCTATGCTCAAATCAGCAAGACATGTAACAGCAGCAGCAGCAGCAGTAGATAGAGTGGTTTTAGGCCCCTAGATGACTTGGATATATCAGGAGTCTGGACAGGAGACAGCATCAAACAGAGGATATTTGAAAATGGTATTGAATGAGGCCCCACATATAGCTAGGCTCAAATCAGCAGGACATGTAGCAGCAGCAGCAGCAGCAGCAGTAGGTATGATGTCATAGGCAACCATTACTTTAGAAAAAAGACAATCACACGTAATCCAAGTAAATCAATTGAAATTTATTTAAATTTATGGTACTTAAATGGCCGCGATGCTTATTACGTTTACCAATAAATTATTGATGTATAACCAACAGAAAACCAATTAATCATCAACCAATCAAATTAATCAAAATAATAATTAACCGTCAGTCCACTCAGAGAGTGACTTAACCCCCGTCAATAAGCAAGCGACTAATCAAATAAAATTAGGGAGGGAGGGTGGGTGTCTGTTGGAAAAACTTACGTGAATGTGCCAGTAATGAGGGTTTCTTCTTTTATAGGCTCAGAAAGACCGTTGAGAAGCCGTCCAATCAGCTGTCAAGAAGACCCCGAGATCAACAGACCCAGGGATTAATCCAAACTCATATAAACAGGTAAGAAATAATAAGTTTAAAGCCATCACTTGTAGGTTGCCATGACATCATGGCTCCCCACAAGTTATGCACAGTGGTTCGCTCCATGATGTCATAGGCAACCATTACTTTAGAAAAAAGACAATCACACGTAATCCAAGTAAATCAATTGAAATTTATTTAAATTTATGGTACTTAAATGGCCGCGATGCTTATTACGTTTACCAATAAATTATTGATGTATAACCAACAGAAAACCAATTAATCATCAACCAATCAAATTAATCAAAATAATAATTAACCGTCAGTCCACTCAGAGAGTGACTTAACCCCCAAAGCGCCAAATCGGAAACGAAGTGGCCAACAAAGCATCGCAATCAATTAAGTAGCATATTTCTCAATCATATTTTGAAGGTCAGAAATGAATATATCACAACCAATTTCTGAAAGTTGATCCGAACCAGGACAATACATTCCTTTTAAAAAACCTTCAAGCTCTACATGTCTGTAAGAGAATTGACCAATACTTTGCATAAACTTCTCCATTTTATTATTGACTCTTTTTCTTATTTTGTCCAAAAATGACAATTCAGGACTGGACCAAGAGAATTTAGGAATAATATCCGAGAGTATTAGAACAGAATTTAGTAAAATTTGTCTTATCTTGCAAATCAATTCCTGAAGTTCGTAGATCAACAAATGAGTTTTTATCTTACCTATGTCAAAAGACCCAACATGTAAAATTACTAATTCAGGAATGTAACCTTTCGAGAACAAATAGTCAACTTCAAAAAGAACATTTGAGATCCGGAGGTTAGGAAATGCTTTCCACTGGATACAAAATTCCTCCGAAAAACCTAAATTTTTTGTGGATTTTCTGATATTGGAACGGTCCATTACACATCTAATTAATTCGTCACCAATTATCCAAATATTCCGTTTGGTTCCTGCAATTAATGAACAAGTAGATTAGGTCTAATATAACGCTTGTAACAGTTGGAATTCCATCTTCCAATGCGTTTTATAATGGAAAAATCTAAACCTATTTTTGCCGCAAATGTTGCTGCACCTATTCGAAAAGAATGCGCTGAAATTTTTTGATTAGAATGACCTAAATTTTGTAAACATTTATGTAAAACAAAGTTAAATTGGTATTTCGTTAAATATGAGCCATCCACATGAGTGAATAAAGCTGAAAAAGAATTCTCTCTCATACTTAACCACTTTGACATAAGTTCATATGGGCATATACCTTTATAAGAGAATTTATTAAGAGTAAGCCAAATACCTTTTCCCATTTGATCGGTCTTAGATTTTTTTTTTTTTTTTTTTTTTTTTTTTTTTTTCAGAAATGACCAGAGGAGGATCAGAATACTTATTTTCTGCTGCAATCTCTCCAATTCGAAGGGCGGCAAAAAAAGTTAAAGAAAAAGCTGCAGAAAACAAACACTCTTCGTAAGCCGAAGAACAAACTTTAGATAATAGATTTAAAATTCCAGCCAATTGGGGAACGGACAATGGATTGGTTTTATCCCTCGGAATCGAAGATTTTTTGATACCTTTAATTAATTGCTTAATTTTGAAATTATTTAATATTGAATTATGACCATTCAATTTAAAAAAAGAAAGAAATAGCAGATAATCTTTTTGAGATAGATTCAGCTGCTAAACCCTTTTTCCATAAATAAATTATGAAAGCGTTGAAATTCTCCAGATTAAATTCCGTGGCTGATAATCGACCCAATCCGCAAAACTCCTTCCAATCGAACCATGCAGCAGAATAGGCTGCCCATGTATTTTTAGCTAACGAATACATTAATAATTCGTTATTTATTCTTCTGTAAGACTCCATAACTGATCTGGACAAGGTATACCTTTCAAAGATGCTTGGGGTGCCATTGTGAAAATTTTCGAAAGCTGCTGACAAGATAAAGCATCAGCAATAATGTTACTTTTACCTGGAATAAATTTTGCTTTTAACCAAATGTTATATTAAAGACAATGTAAAACCAATTTACGTAATAAAGAAGATACAAGAGGAGACTTGGATGACAAACAATTTATGGCAAAAACCACACCCATGTTGTCTGAACATAATAAAATGCGCCTGTTTTTAAAATCCTCTTGACAGATTAATAAAGAAACCAAAACAGGGAAGAGTTCAAGAAAAACTAAATTTTTTGAATAATATTTGTTTTCTAGCCAAGATTGAGGCCATTTTTCAGCAGACCAGTTATTGTTGAAGAATGCTTCATAACCAATGGCACCCGAAGCATCAGTGTAAAAAGATAGAGAGTCGGAGTCTATAAATTCTTCCTGCCAAATTGTATGTCCATTGAAATCTTTCATAAAATGTAACCATATGTTAATATCACTTTTTAATTCCCTTGTTAATCTAATGTGAGAATAATGAGAGGACTTACCTGCTGTTGCTGCGTAAAGTCTTTTAGAAAATACCCTACCCATGGGAATAACTCTAGTGATAAAATTTAGGGATCCAAGTAATGACTGTAATTGTTTCAGAGTAGTTTTTTCCTTGCTTACCATAGAAGATAATAGATGAGTGGTTTCAGAAATTTTAACCATAGGAATACTGAATTCCATAGTATCCGTATTGATGCAAATACCAAAAAAAAATTTCAAGGTAGTAGTAGGAAGAACTTTTTTTTTTTTTTTTTTTTTTTTTTTTTTTTTTTTTAGTTTTTTTCCACAGCCAACGGTATGTTAAAATAATCAGCTACTGCTATAAATTTATTAAGAAGATTCAAACATTCTGGAGTATCCATACGACCTATGAATAAAAAATCATCTAGGTAATGTAAGATAAATCCAGAATATGAATGAATTTTTACTAACCAATGTAAAAAAGTGGAAAAAGCTTCGAAATAGAAGCATGAAAGAGTAAAACCCATGGGTAAGGCCATGTCATAAAATAACTTATCCAAAATTTTAAACCCAAGAGAATTATAACCTGTAGGATGTATTGGTAATAATCTGAATGCAGATTTTATATCTGCTTTAGCTAAAAGAGAGTGTCTACCAGCTTTCTGAAGAAAATCCAGAGCTTGATCAAAGGAAGAATATTTTACACTAGCTTTATTCTTATCAATTTCATCGTTTAGGGAAGAAAATTTTGGAAAAGATAAATTATGAATGAGACGATAAGAATTGCACTCTTTCTTAGGGACAATAGCTAAAGGAGAAACACGAAAATTAATAAAGGGAGGAGAATCAAAAGGACCAGCTATTCTACCTGCGGACATCTCCGACAAATTTTTAATTTTTTTTTTTTTTTTTTTTTTTTTTTTTAATTTTTTTTTTTTTAACAATGTCTAAATTTTTCTTAACAGAATATGCGTTTTCCGCAATAACACAACCCGGACCTTCAAATTGAGGTACGTAAAAACCTTCAGAAAAACTTTTAAGCAGTAAATTAGCCATCTGTGTGTTTGGATAAAGTTTTACCCACTGCAGTAATCTTCGCAAATACAGAGGTGTCACCTGGCTTATTTGCATGAAAGTCTCTGATGGAATTTGGGAAATGAATTCCTTGCTTCTTAAAACATTTGATAACTGGGTGAGGGCCTGAACAGAAGGAACATTCGTGGCGATATCTGCAGTTGGATTGCCATCTGCAGAAAGCCTCGTTAAAGGCGAAACAAATACCTTTTTTGAGATTACTGGGACTTGATTGTTGACGAAAAAGATAATTTTTATTAGGGAGCATAAGGCTCAACCAAAGTCCTACGTCTTTGTTACCCCAGTTTAAATTCGGATAGACTGCAATCTTTTGACGAAAAGATTCGTCACAAGAGCACCAGCCCATACCTCCAAAGTTCCTATATGCCTCTAATATGGAATCTATGTGATAAAAGAGACCGGTACATAAAGATGGGTGTTTTTCCCCTAAAACTACGGAATAGATACAAAAAGCCTGAATCCAAATAAGAAAAAATTTTTGTACCGGTTTCTTTTTCTCATCAGAATCAGATTTTTTATCCTTATTAACTACTGATTGTCTAATTCCAGAACTATTTTCTAGTTCCGGAACAAAGAGATCGGAAGATTTTTTAATAGAATTAGAAATAGAAACATTTGGATTACAATCCATTACATTGGAGGCAATATTGGATGGGTTAGAAGTGACAGGCTCAGACCAAACATTGCCTGATGTAACGGATTGATTGTTAAGAAATTGCATAAATTCATTGAATAATTGCAACTTAAAAGATGAGTTAATTATAGTATTAGAATTATCTTGGGCAGAAGTGCCCTGCAATTTGCAGTCACTTAGATAGATGTCAGTATTTTTCTCACCACTTAAATGCTGCTCCAGTTGACAGTTGGGCTGCATAACCGAAGCTGACTGAGAAGTGACAGTTGCTGAAGAAGTGCGTCTATGGTGAGAGGCACCTTTACTGGATGATGGCTGCTGTGCGGATCTCTTTTTTGAAGAAGGAGGCGCATATTGGGATGGAGAATATGCCCTCTTTTCCTTGCGGTTGCGTTTCTTTGCTGGCGAAATAACCTCCGGTTCACTGCGCATGCGCGCGCCAGGACGGAGGTTAAATTGATTAGATTAGGGCTCGCGCTGCTGACTGGGCAGACGAAATCAGTATCAGGAGTAGCAGGGATAATTTCTTCCTGTCCGGACGGTAAGCGCAGACATTGCTGTAACCATTCTTCACCTCCGTTGCCTTCAGCCTTCAAAATGAGTTGTTTAAGTAATTCCTCCATGGATAGAAACAGAGCAGGTGTTTGTCTGTTGGAAAAACTTACGTGAATGTGCCAGTAATGAGGGTTTCTTCTTTTATAGGCTCAGAAAGACCGTTGAGAAGCCGTCCAATCAGCTGTCAAGAAGACCCCGAGATCAACAGACCCAGGGATTAATCCAAACTCATATAAACAGGTAAGAAATAATAAGTTTAAAGCCATCACTTGTAGGTTGCCATGACATCATGGCTCCCCACAAGTTATGCACAGTGGTTCGCTCCAGAGTGTTTTTAGGCCCCTAGATTACTCAGATATATCTGGAGTCTGGACAGGAGAAAGCATCCAACAGAGGATATTTGAAAATGGTATAGTATGAGGCCCACATATAGCTAGGCTCAAATCAGCAGGACATGTAGCAGCAGCAGCAGTAGATAGAGTGTTTTTATGCCCCTAGATGACTCAGATATATCAGGAGTCTGGATAGGCGGCAGCATTGAACAGAGGATATTTAAAAAATTGTATTAAATTAGGCACACATATAGCTAGGCGCAAATCAGCAGGACATGTAGCAGCAGCAGTAGATAGAGTGTTTTTAGGCCCCTTGATGACTCAGATATATCAAGAGTCTGGACAGGAGACCGCATCGAACAGAGGATATTTGAAAATGGTATTGAATGAGACCCACATATAACTAGGCTCAAATCAGCAAGACTTGTAGCAGCAGCAGCAGTAGTAGATAGAGTGTTTTTAGGCCCCTAGATGACTCATATATATCATGATTCTGGACAGGCGGCAGCATCGAACAGAGGATATTTAAAAATGGTATTGAATGAGGCCCATAAATAGCTAGGCTCAAATCAGCAGGACATGTGGCAGCAGCAGCAGTAGATAGAGTGTTTTTATGCCCCTAGATGACTCAGATATATTAGGAGTCTGGATAGGCGGCAGCATCGAACAGAGGATATTTAAAAAATGGTATTAAATTAGGCACACATATAGCTAGGCGCAAATCAGCAGGACATGTAGCAGCAGCAGTAGATAGAGTGTTTTTAGGCCCCTAGATGACTCATATATATCATGATTCTGGACAGGCGGCAGCATCGAACAGAGGATATTTAAAAATGGTATTGAATGAGGCCCATAAATAGCTAGGCTCAAATCAGCAGGACATGTGGCAGCAGCAGCAGTAGATAGAGTGTTTTTATGCCCCTAGATGACTCAGATATATTAGGAGTCTGGATAGGCGGCAGCATCGAACAGAGGATATTTAAAAAATGGTATTAAATTAGGCACACATATAGCTAGGCGCAAATCAGCAGGACATGTAGCAGCAGCAGTAGATAGAGTGTTTTTAGGCCCCTAGATGACTCAGATATATCATGATTCTGGACAGGCGGCAGCATCGATTAGATGGTATTTAAAAATGGTATTGAATGTGGCCCATATATAGCTAGGCTCAAATCAGCAGGACATTTAGCAGCAGCAGCAGTTGATAGAGTGTTTTTATGCCCCTAGATGACTCATGCCCCTAGATGACTATATGTATTAGGCCCACATATAGCTAGGCTCAAATCAGCAAGACATGTAGCAGCAGTAGCAGCAGCAGTAGATAGAGTGCTTTTAGGCCCCTAGATGTCTCGGATATACCAGGAGTCTGGATATGAGACAGAATCGAACAGAGGATATTTGAAAATGGTATAGTATGAGGCCCACATATAGCTATGCTCCAATCAGCAAGACATGTAGCAGCAGCAGCAGCCGTAGTAAGAGTGATTTTAGGCCCCTAGATGACTTGGATATATCAGGAGTCTGGACAAGAGGCAGCATCAAACAGAGGATATTTAAAAATGGTATTGAATGAGGCCCACATATAGCTAGGCTTAAATCAGCAGGACATGTAGCAGCAGCAGCAGCAGTAGCAGCAGTAGATAGAGTGTTTTTAGGCCCCTAGATGACTCAGATATATCAGGAGTCTGGACAGGAGACAGCATCCAACAGAGGATATTTGAAAATGGTATTGAATGAGGCCCACATATAGCTAGGCTTAAATCAGCAGGACATGTAGCAGCAGCCGCAGCAGTAGCAGCAGTAGATAGAGTGTTTTTAGGCCCCTATATGACTCAGATATATCAGGAGTCTGGACAGGAGACAGCATCCAACAGAGGATATTTGAAAATGGTATAGCATGAGGCCCACATATAGCTAAGCTCAAATCAGCAGGACATGTAGCAGCAGCAGCAGTAGATAGAGTGTTTTTAGGCCCCTAGATGATTCAGATATATCAGGAGTCTGGACAGGAGACAGCATCGAACAGAGGATATTTGAAAATGACTCGGATACATCAGGAGTCTGGACAGGAGACAGCATCCAACAGAAGATATGTGAAAATGGTATTGAATAAGTCCCACATATAGCTAGGCTCAAATTAGCAGGACATGTAGCAGCAGCAGCAGTAGATAGAGTGTTTTTAGGCCCTTAGATGCCTCAGATATATCAGGAGTCTGGACAGGAGACAGCATCGAACAGAGGATATTTGAAAATGGTATAGTATAAGCCCCACATATAGCTAGGCTCAAATCAGCAAGACATGTAGCATCAGCAGCAGCAGTAGATAGAGTGTTGTTAGGCCCCTAGATAACTCATATTTATATCATGATTCTGGACAGGTCGGCAGTATCGAACATAGGATATTTGAAAATGGTATTTAATGAGGCCCACATATAGCTAGGCTCAAATCAGCAGGACATGTAATAGCAGCAGCAGCAGTAGATAGGGTGTTTTTAGGCCCTTAGATGTCTCAGATATATCAGGAGTCTGGACAAGAGACAGCATCGAACAGAGGATATTTGAAAATAGTATAGTATGAGGCCCACATATAGCTAGGCTCAAAGCAGCAACAGCAGCAGTAGATAGAGTGTTTTTAGGCCCCTAGATGACTCGGATATATCAGGAATCTGGACAGGAGACAGCATCCAGCAGAGGATATATGAAAATGGTATTGAATGAGGCCCACATATAGCTAGGCTCAAATCAGCAAGACATGTAGCAGCAGCAGCAGCAGCAGCAGTAGATACATTGTTTTTAGGCCCCTAGATGACTCATATATATCATGATTCTGGAGAGGCGGCAGCTTCGAACAGAGGATATTTGAAAATGGTATTGAATGAGGCCTACATATAGCTAGGCTCAAATCAGCAGGACATGTAGCAGCAGCAGTAGAAAGAGTGTTGTTAGGCTCCTAGATGACTCAGATATATCAGGAGTCTGGACAGGCGGCAGCATTGAACAGAGGATATTTGAAAATGGTATTGAAAGAGGCCCACATATAGCTAGGCTCAAATCAGCAGGACATGTAGCAGCATCAGCAGTAGATAGAGTGTTTTTAGGCCCCTAGATGATTCAGATATATCAGGAGTCTGGACAGGAGACAGCATCGATCAGAGGATATTTGAAAATGGTATAGTATGAGGCCCACATATAGCTAGGCTCAAATCAGCAAGACATGTAGCAGCAGCAGCAGTAGATACATTGTTTTTAGGCCCCTAGATGACTCATATATATCATGAATCTTGAGAGGCGGCAGCTTCTTACAGAGGATATTTGAAAATGGTATTGAATGAGGCCCACATATAGCTAGGCTCAAATCAGCAGGACATGTAGCAGCAGCAGCAGTAGATAGAGTGTTTTTAGGCTCCTAGATGACTCAGATATATCAGGAGTCTGGACAAGAGACAGCATCGAACAGAGGATTTTTGAAAATGGTATAGTATGAGGCCCATATATAGCTAGGCTCAAAGCAGCAGCAGCAGCAGTAGATAGAGTCTTTTTAGGCCCCTAGATGACTCGGATATATCAGGAGTCTGGACAGGAGACAGCATCCAACAGAGGATATTTGAAAATGGTATTGAATGAGGCCCACATATCGCTTGGCTCAAATCAGCAATACATGTAGCAGCAGCAGCAGTAGATAGAGTGTTTTTATGCCCCTAGATGACTCAGATAAATCAGGAGTCTGGATAGGCGGCAGCATCGAACAGAGGATTTTTAAAAAATGGTATTAAATTAGGCACACATATAGCTAGGCGGAAATTAGCAGGACATGTAGCAGCAATTGTAGATAGAATGTTTTTAGGCTCCTAGATGACTCAGATATATCAGGAGTCTGTACAGTAGACAGCATCGATCAGAAGATATTTGAAAATGGTATTGAATGAGGCCCAAATATAACTAGGCTCAAATCAGCAAGACATGTAGCAGCAGCAGCAGCAGCAGTAGATAGAGTGTTTTTAGGCCCCTAGATGACTCATATATATCATGATTCTGGACAGGCGGCAGCATCGAACAGAGGATATTTAAAAATGGTATTGATTGAGGCCCACATACAGCTAGGCATAAATCAGCAGGACATGTAGCAGCAGCAGCAGCAGCAGTAGATAGAGTGTTTTTATGCCCCTAGATGACTCATGCCCCTAGATGACTATATGTATTAGGCCCATATATAGCTAGGCTCAAATCAGCAAGACATGTAGCAGCAATAGCAGCAGCAGTAGATAGAGTGTTTTTAGTCCCCTAGATGACTCGAATATACCAGGAGTCTGGACATGAAACAGCATCGAACAGAGGATATTTGAAAATGGTATAGTATGAGGCCCATATATAGCTATGCTCAAATCAGCAAGACATGTAGCAGCAGCAGCAGCAGTAGATAGAGTGATTTTAGGCCCCTAGATGACTTGGATATATCAGGAGTCTGGACAGGAGACAGCATCAAACAGAGGATATTTGAAAATGGTATTGAATGAGGCCCACATATAGCTAGGCTCAAGTCAGCAGGACATGTAGCAGCAGCAGCAGTAGCAGCAGTAGATAGAGTGTTTTTAGGCCCCTAGATGACTCATGCCCCTAGATGACTATATGTATTAGTCCCACATATAGCTAGGCTCAAATCAGCAAGACATATAGCAGCAGTAGCAGCAGCAGTAGATAGAGTGTTTTTAGGCCCCTAGATGATTCGGATATACCAGGAGTCTGGACATGAGACAGCATCGAACAGAGGATATTTGAAAATGGTATAGTATGAGGCCCACATATAGCTAGGCTCAAATCAGCAGGACATGTAGCAGCAGCAGTAGATAGAGTGCTTTTAGGCCCCTAGATGACTTGGATATATCAGGAGTCTGGACAGGAGACAGCATCCAACAGAGGATATCTGAAAATGGTATTGAATGAGTCCCACATATAGCTTGGCTCAAATTAGCAGGAAACAAAACAGGGAATGTCGCACTAAAATGAGGTGGAGAACCACACAGAGGTGCACCCACTTAACAGACAACACCCAGTCTGAAAGTGATAATTAATATAAATAATGAAAGTGGGGCACACTCTAAAAGTATAGGGATCTTTATTAACACTATTGTTAGTAATACAATAAAATGACAGCAAATATTAAATGAAAAAATTGCAGAAAAATGTTAAAAATACAGTAAATGTTGACAATAAGATTAAAGTTTAGATTATAAATGACCATAAAAGCAAAATAGATAAAAATACATTAATATGACACTATTGTCAATGTGTGCATGGATCCCATTATAAACTTTGGATTCGGATAACCGATCACAAGATGTAAAATCACTGGTTTTACTTGGTATAAAGTCCCATACAGGGTTAGTATGGTGTTGTACATAATCCTCTCCTGCAGAAAGTCCTTGCTTGCCAATATTGGCAGTGATCGGGAGCGCATGCAGCCTGGAAGTTTTAAGTTATACAATACTCAGGCTGTTCATGCGCACAGCGGCGTCCCGCTGTATTTGATGTAACAAAGCGATCGCTTATTGATGATGTGTAGAGGCTTACCCGAGGGTCTTTTGGTGCTGGATAATAGGCTCTCGACTCGGCGTACCTCTCTTGGCTCCGGTCTCAAGAGCTGATGCCCAGGTTTGAATTTTTTGGCGCCAGTGAGATTTGTTTGTTACACGCGGTGTAGATGTCTTTCCTTACCGGCGTGACAGTAGTAGTTCACTTCAGCAGCTCACTGGTTAAGATGACATTTGTCCAGACTTCCTCGGTTTTGCAGGGTCTCTCTACTACCAGACGCGTTTCGGGGATTTACGGAAATGACCCCTTCCTCAGTGGTTAGTTTCCCCCTACTTGTATTCCTTTTTTGTAGTGGATAGAGTATATCGAAAAAACTGGTTCGGAACCCAGGATTTTTTCGGATTGGGATCCATGCATTCCTTTTGGCTTCAGACATGTATCAGAGGTGATATTTTCAACTATTCCATCAACATCTTACATAAATGAATAAAACATACTATCTAAAAAATGGGTTCCAAATACATAAATATAAAATAGATATAAATATAAAAAGGTATAAAAAGGGAAAGTGGAATCTATGTATCCAGCGTTAATAAGGGAGTATCTTTTTTCAACCACAATATAAGGATACCAAAGGGTAGATGGCAAATTTGTCCTGGTGCAGGCTTGCTTACACTGTTTAACATTTTCTTTTATTAGATATCATAAAACATTATAAAAACATTATACAAATTTTATAAAAACATCATAGAAAACGCATAAAAAATGCATTGGTGTGGTTTCAATATGTCTCCAGGGAGTTTTATCCCCTCCCCTCCCCTGAGGTCTTCAAATTATGTGAGCGTTTGTTACATTTACCTCTGTTGCGGTTATCATAGTGACCTACACTTTTTTCTCCAGCAGGATTTGATCCCTAGAGACACATATTATAAGAGACACATATTGCTACAATGTTATAGGGGACACATGCTGCTACAATGTTGATCAGATATTTAGAAAACATTTATATAAAATATATCCTGTGTCTGAATGGCAATGATATGTTTCTGTGGACCCAAATGTTGATATCCTACTCCGCTTCTGGATTTATGGATATTTGTTGAACTGTCCAATGTCTCACGTTAAAATATATCTAATAATTAATTTATTTTATTTAAGTCCATTGCGGTTCCAATGTGTTTTCCTTGACAGTTCGATATTGCAGAATTATTTTTGAATTTTTTAAAATAATTCTCTTTTCAGAAAACTCTGCAATACTCGATTGACTGTAGTCAAGTAGTATATCTACCAAGTTACTGCTAACATTCAGTCTTATGGAGAATTGGAGAACACACCATATTAATATAAAAATAACATACGGTTTGGATGCGGTTTCGATGTATTCTTCTATATGGCTGTTCTTATTCTAATAAATTCTGTATTTATGTGCCATGTTTATGTGGTCAGTGGATGGGGACCAGGTGTAGAGGAAAAACTGTGCGACTTTAAAATATCGCACAGTTAGTCATCGACAGGTGGTACCCATCCTATAAAAACCAAATAATTCGAAATCCGCATTCAGACCGGACGGTTGTAGTGTGTTTAATTCGAAGATTCTTTTTGTTTCTAAACGTGACATCTTCTCAACATGATTACCACCTCTCCAATCTTTTTGTACTTTCTCAATTGCTGAATATTTCAAGCATGAGGGATCTTGATTATGTTTTATTTTAAAATGATATGACAGTGAGTGGTTTTCAAAGCCCTTTTTTATATTGCCAATGTATTCTGCAATACGTTTTTTCAACGTTCTTTTGGTTTTTCCCACATACTGAAGCTTACAGGGACATCACGTAAATCACATCTTCTGTGCTACAGCTGAGAAATTCGTTGATTTTATGGCAGTGTTTGTTTGTTGTTGATCTGATTTCTATTGTTTTTTTAGGAAACAAAGTCAGTATGCAATTGCCACATCTGCCACAACGATAAAAGCCCTTAATGTTTGCCCAAGATTGGATGGTTGAGATACAAGTTTTCTTTATTGGAACAGTAGGTGCTATTTTTATACTCAAATTAGGGGCCTTAGTGAACACAATTTTGGGTTTGACTGGTATCAATGCATTCAATATTTTGTCCTTTTTTAGTAGATGCCAGTGTGCTGTTTCTTTCAAATTTAATTAATGCACTGTATTATTATATCTCCTTTTACTATGTTGTTTCTACGTATTGTTTCTCTGCTGCCATCTGCTGGCCGGAATTTGTATGCTGCACGCCTTGTTCCTTATCTATAAAGTTTTTCTCTGCTGGGCGTGGTTTTAGCAGCCTTGGTTCTTGTAGCCATTTTAAGTGCTGCACTCCTTGTGACTAGAGACTCACACCTTGGCTTGTGAAGGCATCAGTTTTTGACCAGCAGTTGCTTCAGCAGTTGCCTCAGCAAAGACATCCACATCACAGCATCTACTGCATCACTGTATGTCACTGCTTTGGATCAAATAAACCCACGTTTGATTGCATCCTCATGTCTGCGTCTGGGTCCATCTAACCTGAGCATCTGCCGGTCCGGTCTGCTCCACTGCTTGGATACGAAGGTAGGACAGTCACAAGGTCATTATCAGTTACACCTTCATTCGCCTTCATGTGGGGACAGAACAGTCAAAAACTGCCTTAAAGCCTTATACCCCAGTAAATACCCGTCTCAAAGTCCAATGCCCGGCTACAGGTTCCCTCAGAGCCCAGCGCCACACTCAGGAACCTCCCCTGCAACAGGCCCACTCGCTGCAAATCTGCCCGGCAACAGTGCACGTCCCACAAGCCCAAGGGGAAGCACGGCGTGTCCGCAGTAGATATACTTTCGCCTGGAAGTCCTCCACTACTCGCCAAGCCACTTTCTACATCCTATATTAACCCTTGCTCGCATGATATAGGAACTGTTCACGCACGCGGGGCCTCCCTCAAACCAAAACCCCGCAATTCACTCAAAACACTTTAGGAACCTTATCGGGGTGCCTCATCTGAGCCGCACGGCAATTTTCAGCCCCCAATTCGAAAGTTCATTTTCTTAAAGAGACAGCGCACCTTAAATCAAAATGGCCGAAAAGGACCTCGTACAGTTCCCCAGTGATGAAACAAAGGAAATGCAACCTGATACTGATCATTATGAAGAGCTGGAGGTAGAATCCACACTTCCAGCAGACCAAGTCATGCGACCAAGGCGCTCTCTCAAACCAACTATAAAGATAACGGAAAATTATCACACCAGGAAAGATGAGCTATGTGACAACCTGGAAGAGCTATGGGAACGAGTTTCCTCCCTCATATCAGGAATTAAGTCCTCCTCAGGCGATGCCACCAGTTTAAAAGTTGCCGTCGGGCGGCTGAACTCAGCCCATGAAAGATACAAGAGACTGTCCACAAGGTATATAACCTTTCTAAAAGACTCTAATATTGAAGAAGCCCCATCAGAATTGTGCAAGACAGAATCAATAGACAGACAAAGAGATGCCATGGTGCTGGACGCTAAAGATAAAGTGGAACTCCGCATCTCTTATTTGCAAGAAACTAGATCACACAGATCGCATTCATCCAAACATTCCTCACGGTCCTACAGATCATCATGCTCTAGAAGCTCCGCCCTGAGCGACAGATTACTAGAGGCCCGTATAAATGCAGAGCAATCCAAAGTGAGACGTTCCTTCACCGAAAAAGAAGTCCTTGCGAGGGCAGAAGCGCAGACAGCGGCCAAGAGGGCTGAAGCAGAGGCGGCAGCCAAGAGGGCTGAAGTGGAGGCGGCGGCCAAGAGGGCTGAAGCGGAGGCAGAAGCCAAGAGGGCTGAAGCGAGGGCAGAAGCCAAGAGGGCAGAAGCAGAGGTAGAAGCCAAGAGGGCAGAATCAGAGGCTCGAATAAAGATCCTTGAATCAGAGAGGGAAGAGGAAATTGCATTAGCAAAAGTAAGACTACTTGAGCAAGCATTGAGCCAAGGCCTTGATTCAGTCTGTTTACCACCATAGGAGATAGACGATCCAGTTGATCGCACCAGCGACTATGTACTGAAACAGTTATCTGCACCACCCCCAGTGTGCAGTACTGTCCAAGCCAACAACACTGAAACCTCCAAGTCAGCTCTACCTGCAGTCCCAGCGATACCCACAGCACCCGAGCAACCCAATAACAGTTGCCCAGGCGCGCCCTCTCAAGGGCATTTATTACAGCAAGATGGCTACCAGGTGTTTCCTGGCCTACCTCCACAGCTCAAGCGGCAGTCATCAGAATCTACAGAGGCTAGACCACAGCTCAACCCTGCAGCAACATCATTCTACCCGGAAGCATCTCACCCTTTCACGCCACACAGCCTATACGCCCCAGGGGCATCACAAGTTGTCATGGCAACAAGCAGTGAGAGATCAGATATGTCTGAGTTTGCCAGGTTTATGGTGAGCAGAGAGCTAATTAACACCAGTCTCTCAAAATTTGATGACCGTGCGGAGAGCTACAGAGCCTGGAAGGCAACCTTCAAAGCCGCCATTGCCAACCTCAACCTAACCGCAAAGCAGGAGCTCGACCTCTTGATCAACTGGCTGGGCCCAGGCTCCACAAATCGCATCAAGAGCCTTAGAACTGTCTATGTGGGACAAGCAGAAGCAGGTCTCGCTGCAGCCTGGCAGAGACTCGAACGCACCTTTGGCAGTGCAGAAGCAATAGAGAAGGCACTATTCAGGAGACTGCAGAACGTTCCCAAGATCAGTCTCAAGGATGTCCACAAGCTTCAGGATTTAAGTGATTTGCTCATGGAACTGGAGCTCGCCAAAAGAGATCCTCGTCTGTCCGGGCTGTGCTACCTGGACACTGCCCATGGGGTGAACCCAATTGTCGTGAAGCTACCATACAGCCTGCAAGAGAAGTGGGCGGCATCCGTCTCAAGGTACAAAAGAGTTCATGACGTCACTTTTCCCCCATTTATTCATTTCTGTAGGTTCATCGACGAACAGTCCCAGATGAGGAATGACCCCAGCCTCGACTTCCTGGAGTTCAATACTACAGCTTCAGTGACACCATCATCAAGGTATGAAAGTATTGTGCATAAACACAGAGACTTTAAGAGCAGCGTGAATGTTAGGAAGACTAACCTACCCTCATCTGCAGTACCCACTGGTAAACAGTACACTACCTCATCAGGAGACAAGGCCTTCAATCGTGAATGCCCCATTCATAAAAAACCACACTCACTGAACAAATGCAGAGGATTTAGATCCAAAACCATACAGGAGCGCAAGAAAGTCCTCACCGAGCTTGGGGTATGTTTCAGGTGCTGCGCTTCATTGGAGCATATGGCTAAGGACTGTAAATCCATTATCAAGTGTGAGGAGTGTCATAGTGAAAGACACGCCTCAGCTATGCACCCAACTCCACTTACAAGGGATTCACCGGCTGCTGTCACCACCAGTCCCGCTCCAAGTCATGGCGGGGAGCCCCAAAATAACGCTAACACAGCCACTGCTGTTTCCTGCTCATGCTTGGACGTATGTGGGGAGGGCCAGAGTGAGAAATGTTGTGCCCGCATATGTCTAATCAAGGTCTACCCGGAGGGGCTACCAGAAAAGGCAGTAAAAATGTATGCCATCATTGACGACCAAAGCAACCGCTCCCTAGCAGGACCTAAATTCTTTGAAGCCTTTGGAATAAAGGGACCGTCAGAACCCTACATCTTAAACACCTGCTCGGGTCGCATAGAGACTAGCGGCAGGAGGGCACAAGGATTCATCGCTTGTTCCGTCAGTTGGAATACAGAAATACCTCTACCGACGCTGATCGAATGCGATCAAATACCCAACCATAGGGATGAAATTCCTACCCCGGAAGCTGCATTTCACCATCCACACCTAAGGCACCTAGCCAACGTTATCCCACCTATGGACAACAACGCCGAGATTCTACTCCTGCTTGGCAGAGACAATCTAAGGGTACACAAGGTACGTCAACAGTGTAATGGTCCCGACTATGCACCATACGCCCAGAGACTGGACCTGGGATGGGTAGTCATAGGAAATGTATGCTTGGATCAACCAAGAATCCACTCTTTCAAAACGTACGTGCGTGGAGATGGACGCACAACTTGCATTAAGCCTTGCCCTCATCACTACGAGGTGAAAGAGAAGCCTCCAGACCTCATACAACCACCTGACGACATTCCTCCCTTCTTTGCCGACAACTTGGGAAGATTAATCTTTCACACAAGCAAGGACGATGATAAAGTAGCTTTGTCAGTAGAAGACAGAGAATTTATCAAGATAATGGACAATGAGTTCCTTAAAGACGAAACCAATCACTGGGTTTCTCCATTACCCTTCCGAGCTACCAGGGTGAGACTCCCGATCAATAGGGAACAAGCTCTGTCTAGATTTAACTCTCTTCAGCGTACCATGAACAGTAAGCCTGAGATGAGAGAACACATTGTTGCCTTTATCGACAAAATATTCCGCAACAACCATGCAGAACCAGCTCCGCCCTTAGGGAAGAACGACGAGTGCTGGTACTTGCCTTCATTTGGAGTGTATCACCCACGGAAACCTAATCAAATTAGGGTCGTTTTCGACTCAAGCGCCAAACATCAAGGTGTATCTCTTAATGATGTCCTTCTCACAGGTCCTAATCTGACGAATAACCTAGTTGGAGTGCTGATGAGGTTCAGAAAGGAGCTTGTTGCCATCACCGCCGACATTGAACAGATGTTCCACTGTTTCGTAGTCAGAGAGGACCACCGGAATTTCCTCAGGTTTCTGTGGTACAAGAATAATGACACCAACGCAGAGATGGCAGAATATCGAATGAGGGTACACGTATTTGGAAACAGCCCTTCACCTGCCGTGGCAACTTACGGCCTTCGGCGCACTGCATTAGAGGGAGGATCCGAGTACGGTAAAGACGCCAGAGACTTTGTAGAAAAGGACTTCTACGTAGACGATGGACTCAAATCACTACCGACTGAAGAAGCGGCCATCGATCTGCTCAAAAGGACTCAAAGTATGTTGTACCAAGCTAAACTTAGACTACACAAAATTGCTTCGAACAGCCTGGCCGTTATGAGGGCCTTCGAATCAGGTGATCATGCACCAGGATTCAAGGACATTAACTTGGGACTGGACAGTCCACCTGTGCAGAGGAGCTTGGGCCTCAGATGGGATCTCTCTGCTGACTCCTTCGGTTTTCAGATAAGTTGCGCAGACAAGCCATTTACAAAACGAGGTGTCCTATCGGTGGTAAACAGCCTATTCGATCCACTGGGATTTGTAGCGCCCATCACCATACAAGGTAAATCTCTACTGAGACAGTTTTCTGAAACAGTCAAGGATTGGGATACCCCACTTCCCTCTGAGAAAGAGCAAAAATGGGAAGCCTGGAAGCGATCCTTGTGTGCCTTGGATGAGATCCACATCCCGAGATGCTATGTTAAAACCTCACTTTCCTCTAGCATAAAGAAAGAACTCCATGTGTTCTCAGACGCCTCCACGGAGGCCATCGCAGCGGTTGCCTATCTGAAGGTGACAGAACCCAACAACCAGAATCACGTTGGATTCGTCTTTGGTAAGGCTAAGTTAGCCCCTAAGCCCGATCATACTATTCCCAGACTGGAACTTTGTGGGACTGTGTTGGCAGTGGAGATTGCGGATTTCATACAACAAGAACTGGGTGTCGACATAGCTGAAGTCCAGTATTACACCGACAGTAAGGTCGTTTTGGGTTACATCCACAACCGGACCAAGCGATTTTATGTGTACGTTAGTAACCGCATAGAGAGAATCAGGAGATCCTCCAAACCTGAACAATGGCACTATGTACCATCCAAACTTAATCCAGCAGATCACGCCACTAGGCCTATGTCTATAGGTTCTTTTACTAACTCTACTTGGCCTACAGGTCCAGAGTTTCTGCTTGAAGAGGCGGACAAATATGTACAGGAAGCTTTCAGCATCCAGGATCCGGATAGTGATCCAGAAATCTGCGTTGAAGTTAGTGCATTAGTCACTGGAACTAAGCAAACAGCCAGCTTTGGTTGTCAGCGCTTTGAACGTTTCTCCAGTTGGATGAGACCCATCGAGAACGTCCCTGACGGGTGAACAGGACTGTATCTAGGTTCGCAGATCTTCTCCATTCCAAGTTGAAAACAGGACTATCTATGTTTTGCATTTTAACATGTTTTTTTTTACAGGTTGTTTATATTTTATGGACATTCGTCATAGTGAAATCCCCAAAGTGAATTTCAGACGGGGAGTGTGCTGTTTCTTTCAAATTTAATTAATGCACTGTATTATTATATCTCCTTTTACTATGTTGTTTCTACGTATTGTTTCTCTGCTGCCATCTGCTGGCCGGAATTTGTATGCTGCACGCCTTGTTCCTTATCTATAAAGTTTTTCTCTGCTGGGCGTGGTTTTAGCAGCCTTGGTTCTTGTCACTTCCTGTAGCCATTTTAAGTGCTGCACTCCTTGTGACTAGAGACTCACACCTTGGCTTGTGAAGGCATCAGTTTTTGACCAGCAGTTGCTTCAGCAGTTGCCTCAGCAAAGACATCCACATCACAGCATCTACTGCATCACTGTATGTCACTGCTTTGGATCAAATAAACCCACGTTTGATTGCATCCTCATGTCTGCGTCTGGGTCCATCTAACCTGAGCATCTGCCGGTCCGGTCTGCTCCACTGCTTGGATACGAAGGTAGGACAGTCACAAGGTCATTATCAGTTACACCTTCATTCGCCTTCATGTGGGGACAGAACAGCCAGTGTTTATTGACAATGGACTGTATTTTTCTAAAGTCCCCATTAAAGGGCAAAATCAAGCGCAAATTTGCATCCGTTTGCTCAACTTTACTGTTTTGTTTGTTTTTTTTGTCAATAAAAAATTCCTCCCTCTTCATTTCTTTAACTTAATTAAGAGCCACGTCTAGGATTTCCATAGGATACTTTTTTTGACTGATGTTACCTGTAAAATTTAGATTCCACTCATTTTTGTTAATATCATCTAAAAAATTTTCAAGGAGTCCCCATCTCCCTGCCAAATAAAAAATATGTCGTCGATATATCTTTGCCAGAGCACCAGGTTCGTCCCCAGCCTGGGTTGGATGTTTTCATATTCCCACTGTGCCATAAACAAATTAGCATAGCTTGGGGCGAACCTGGTGCCCATGGCTGTCCCTTGTGTCTGTATATAATAATCTCCTGCAAAATTAAAATAATTGTGGGTCAGGATAAAATCTATTGCTTCTGCGACATATTCAATTTGCGTTTGATTTAAAATACCCTCCATTGTCAATTGGGATATAACTGCCTTTTTGCCTTGTTCATGTTTGATCACGGTATAGAGTGACTGTACATCTAGGGTACCCATAATCCAATTTTCACCAACATTTAATGATTCAATGGTTTTTATGATCTGTGTTGTATCCTTGACGTATGAGGGGACTTGCTTTACTCTAGGTTGTAATGTCACATCTATATATTTAGATAGATTTGAAGTCAGTAATCCAATCCCTGATATAATCGGGCGGCCAGGTGGATTCACATTGTCTTTATGCACCTTAGGCAGGCAATAAAAGACAGGGATACGTTGGGATTTATTAATTAAAAAATTCTGTTCATCTTCATTTAAAATTCCCATTTCCCTACCCTTAGTACATAATATTTTTAATTCTGTTAAAAATAATTCAGTTGGGTCATTTAAAAGTTTTTTATATGTGCTGCTATCTGCAAGTTGGCGCAGGCATTCAGCATTGTATTTTTCTAAGTCCTGCACCACTATGGCCCCTCCTTTATCCGCGGGGCGAATAACAATGCTCTCTTCTTTCTGTAGTTCTTTTAAGGCTTTTACCTCAGTGTTTGTTAGATTATTGCGTTTGTATCTAATTTTTTCTTTTAATTTACGAATATCATGTTCGACACATTCTTTAAAACTGGCCATCTCTTGACTTATCTCATTCCTGGGGTATTTCTTTGAGGTTCTTTTTAAGTCAAATTAGCAGGACATGTAGCAGCAGCAGCATTAGATAGAGTGTTTTTATGCCCCTAGATGACTCAGATATATCAGGAGTCTGGACAGGAGGCAGCATCGAACAGAGGATATTTAAAAATAGTATTGAATGAGGCCCATATATAGCTAGGCTCAAATCAGCAGGACATGTAGCAGCAGCAGCAGTAGATAGAGTGTTTTAAGGCCCCTAGATGACTCATATATATCATGATTCTGGAGAGGCGGCAGCAACGAACAGAGGATATTTAAAAATGGTATAGTATGAGGCCCCCATATAGCTAGGCTCAAATCAGCAGGACATGTAGCAGCAGCAGTAGATAAAGTGTTTTTAGGCCCCTAGATGACTCAGATATATCAGGAGTCTGGACAGGCGGCAGCATTGAACAGAGGATATTTGAAAATGGTATAGTATGAGGCCCACATATAGCTAGGCTCAAATCAGCAAGACATGTAGCAGCAGCAGCAGCAGCAGCAGCAGCAGTAGATAGATAGTTTTTAGGCTCCTAGATGACTCATATATCATGATTCTGGAGAGGCGGCAGCATCGAACAGAGGATATTTGAAAATGGTATTGAATGAGGCCCACATATAGCTAGGCTCAAATCAGCAGGACATGTAGCAGCAGCAGTAGATAGAGTGTTGTTAGGCTCCTAGATGACTCAGATATATCAGGAGTCTGGACAAGAGACAGCATCGAACAGAGGATTTTTGAAAATGGTATAGTATGAGGCCCACATATAGCTAGGCTCAAATCAGCAGGATACGTAGCAGCAGCAGCAGCAGTAGATAGAGTGTTTTTAGGCCCCTAGATGACTCAGATATATCAGGAGTCTGAACATGAGACAGCATCAAACAGAGGATATTTGAAAATGGTATAGTATGAGGCCCACATATAGCTAAGCTCAAATCAGCAGGACATGTAGCAGCAGCAGCAGCAGTAGATAGAGTGTTTTTAGGCCCCTAGATGACTCGGATATATCAGGAGTCTGGACAGGAGACAGCATCCAACAGAGGATATTTGAAAATGGTATTGAATGAGGCCCACATATAGCTAGGCTCAAATCAGCAGGACATGTAGCAGCAGCAGCAGTAGATAGAGTGTTTTAATGTCCCTAGATGACTCAGATATATCAGGAGTCTGCACAGGCGGCAGCATCGAACAGAGGATATTTGAAAATGGTGTTGAATGAGGCCTACATATAGCTAGGCTCAAATCAGCAGGCCATGTAGCAGCAGTAGCAGTAGATAGAGTGTTTTTAGGCCCCTAGATGATTCAGATATATCAGGAGTCTGGACAGGAGACAGCATCGAACAGAGGATATTTGAAAATGGTATAGTATGAGGCCCACATATAGCAAGGCTCAAATCAGCAAGACATGTAGCAGCAGCAGCAGCAGCAGTAGATAGAGTGTTTTTAGGCCCCTAGATGACTCATATATATCATGATTCTGGAGAGGAGGCAGCAACGAACAGAGGATATTTGAAAATGGTATTGAATGAGGCCCACTTATAGCTAGGCTCAAATCAGCAGGACATGTAGCAGCAGCAGTAGATAGAGTGTTGTTAGGCTCCTAGATGACTCAGATATATCAGGAGTCTGGACAAGAGACAGCATCGAACAGAGGATTTTTGAAAATGGTATAGTATGAGGCCCACATATAGCTAGGCTCAAATCAGCAGGATACGTAGCAGCAGCAGCAGCAGTAGATAGAGTGTTTTCAGGCCCCTAGATGACTCAGATATATCAGGAGTCTGAACATGAGACAGCATCAAACAGAGGATATTTGAAAATGGTATAGTATGAGGCCCACATATAGCTAAGCTCAAATCAGCAGGACATGTAGCAGCAGCAGCAGTAGATAGAGTGTTTTAATGTCCCTAGATGACTCAGATATATCAGGAGTCTGCACAGGCGGCAGCATCGAACAGAGGATATTTGAAAATGGTGTTGAATGAGGCCTACATATAGCTAGGCTCAAATCAGCAGGCCATGTAGCAGCAGTAGCAGTAGATAGAGTGTTTTTAGGCCCCTAGATGATTCAGATATATCAGGAGTCTGGACAGGAGACAGCATCGAACAGAGGATATTTGAAAATGGTATAGTATGAGGCCCACATATAGCTAGGCTCAAATCAGCAAGACATGTAGCAGCAGCCGCAGCAGCAGTAGATAGAGTGTTTTTAGGCCCCTAGATGACTCATATATATCATGATTCTGGAGAGGCGGCAGCAACGAACAGAGGATATTTGAAAATGGTATTGAATGAGGCCCACTTATAGCTAGGCTCAAATCAGCAGGACATGTAGCAGCAGCAGTAGATAGAGTGTTTTTAGGTTTCTAGATGACTCAAATATATCAGGAGTCTAGACAAGAGACAGCTTCGAACAGAGGATTTTTGAAAATGGTATAGTATGAGGCCCACATATAGCTAGGCTCAAAGCAGCAGCAGCAGCAGTAGATAGTCTTTTTAGGCCCCTAGATGACTCGGATATATCAGTGGTCTGGACAGTAGACAGCATCCAACAGAGGATATTTGAAAATGTTATTGAATGATTCCCACATATCGCTTGGCTCAAATCAGCAGGACATGTAGCAGCAGTAGCAGTAGATAGAGTGTGTTTAGGCCCCTAGATGATTCAGATATATCAGGAGTCTGGACAGGAGACAGCATCGAACAGAGGATATTTGAAAATGTTATAGTATGAGGCCCCCATATAGCTAGGCTCAAATCAGCAGGACATGTAGCAGCAGCAGTAGATAAAGTGTTTTTAGGCCCCTAGATGACTCAGATATAACAGGAGTCTGGACAGGCGGCAGCATTGAACAGAGGATATTTGAAAATGGTATAGTATGAGGCCCACATATAGCTAGGCTCAAATCAGCAAGACATGTAGCAGCAGCAGCAGCAGCAGTAGATAGATAGTTTTTAGGCCCCTAGATGACTCATATATCATGATTCTGGAGAGGCGGCAGCATCGAACAGAGGATATTTGAAAATGGTATTGAATGAGGCCCACATATAGCTAGGCTCAAATCAGCAGGACATGTAGCAGCAGCAGTAGATAGAGTGTTGTTAGGCTCCTAGATGACTCAGATATATCAGGAGTCTGGACAAGAGACAGCATCGAACAGAGGATTTTTGAAAATGGTATAGTATGAGGCCCACATATAGCTAGGCTCAATTCAGCAGGACATGTAGCAGCAGCATTAGATAGAGTGTTTTTAGGCCCGTAGATGACTCAGATATACCAGGAGTCTGGACAGGAGACAGAATCGAACAGAGGATATTTGAAAATGGTATTGAATTAGGCCCACATATAGCTAGGCTTAAATCAGCAGGACATGTAGCAGCAGCAGTAGATAGAGTGTTTTTATGCCCCTAGATGACTCAGATATATCAGGAGTCTGGACAGGCGGCAGCATCGAACAGAGGATATTTGAAAATGGTATTGAATGAGGCCCACATATAGCTAGGCTCAAATCAGCTGGACATGTAGCAGCAGCCGCAGCAGATAGAGTGTTTTTAGGCCCCTAGATGACTCAGATATATCAGGAGTCTGGACAGGAGACAGCATCGAACAGAGGATATTTGAAAATGGTATAGTATGAGGCCCACATATAGCTAGGCTCAAATCAGCAAGACATGTAGCACAGCAGCAGCAGCAGCAGTAGATAGAGTGTTTTTTAGGCCCCTAGATGACTCATATATATCATGATTCTGGACAGACGGCAGCATCGAACAGAGGATATTTAAAAATGGTATTGAATGAGGCCCATATATAGCTAGGCTCAAATCAGCAGGACATGTAGCAGCAGCAGCAGTAGATAGAGTGTTTTTATGCCCCTAGATGATTCAGATATATCAGGAGTCTGGATAAGCGGCAGCATCGAACAGAGGATATTTAAAAAATGGTATTAAATTAGGCACACATATAGCTAGGCGCAAATCAGCAGGACATGTAGCAGCAGCAGTAGATAGAGTTTTTTTTAGGCCCCTAGATGACTTGGATATATCAGGAGTCAGGACAGGAGACAGCATCCAACAGAGGATATTTGAAAATGGTATTGAATGAGGCCCACATATAACTAGGCTCAAATCAGCAGGACATGTAGCAGCAGCAGCAGTAGATAGAATGTTTTTATGTCCCTAGATGACTCAGATATATCAGGAGTCTGGACAGGCGGCAGCATCGAACAGAGGATATTTGAAAATGGTATTGAATGAGGCCCACATATAGCTAGGCTCAAATCAGCAGGACATGTAGCAGCAACAGCAGTAGATAGAGTGTTTTTAGGCCCCTAGATGATTCAGATATATCAGGAGTCTGGACAGGAGACAGCATCGAACAGAGGATATTTGAAAATGGTATACAGGGAGTGCAGAATTATTAGGCAAATGAGTATTTTGACCACATCATCCTCTTTATGCATGTTGTCTTACTCCAAGCTGTATAGTCTCGAAAGCCTACTACCAATTAAACATATTAGGTGATGTGTATCTCTGTAATGAGAAGGGGTATGGTCTAATGACATTAACACCCTATATCAGGTGTGCATAATTATTAGGCAACTTCCTTTCCTTTGGCAAAATGGGTCAAAAGAAGGACTTGACAGGCTCATAAAAGTCAAAAATAGTGAGATATCTTGCAGAGGGATGCAGCACTCTTAAAATTGCAAAGCTTCTGAAGCGTGATTCATCGAACAATCAAGCGTTTCATTAAAAATAGTCAACAGGGTCGCAAGAAGCGTGTGGAAAAACCAAGGCGCAAAATAACTGCCCATGAACTGAGAAAAGTCAAGCGTGCAGCTGCCAAGATGCCACTTGCCACCAGTTGGGCCATATTTCAGAGCTGCAACATCACTGGAGTGCCCAAAAGCTCAAGGTGTGCAATACTCAGAAACATGGCCATGGTAAGAAAGGCTGAAAGACGACCACCACTGAACAAGACACACAAGCTGAAACGTCAAGATTGGGCCAAGAAATATATCAAGACTGATTTTTCTAAGGTTTTATGGACTGATGAAATGAGAGTGAGTCTTGATGGGCCAGATGGATGGGCCCGTGGCTGGATTGGTAAAGGGCAGAGAGCTCCAGTCCGACTCAGACGCCAGCAAGGTGGAGGTGGAGTACTGGTTTGGGATGGTATCATCAAAGATGAGCTTGTGGGGCCTTTTCGGGTTGAGGATGGAGTCAAGCTCAACTCCCAGTCCTACTGCCAGTTTCTGGAAGACACCTTCTTCAAGCAGTGGTACAGGAAGAAGTCTGCATCCTTCAAGAAAAACATGATTTTCATGCAGGACAATGCTCCATCACACGCGTCCAAGTACTCCACAGCGTGGCTGGCAAGAAAGGGTATAAAAGAAGAAAAACGAATGACATGGCCTCCTTGTTCACCTGATCTGAACCCCATTGAGAACCTGTGGTCCATCATCAAATGTGAGATTTATAAGGAGGGAAAACAGTACACCTCTCTGAACAGTGTTTGGGAGGCTGTGGTTGCTGCTGCACGCAATGTTGATGGTGAACAGATCAATACACTGACAGAATCCATGGATGGCAGGCTTTTGAGTGTTCTTGCAAAGAAAGGTGGCTATATTGGTCACTGATTTGTTTTTGTTTTGTTTTTGAAAGTCAGAAATGTATATTTGTGAATGTTGAGATGTTATATTGGTTTCACTGGTAAAAATAAATAATTGAAATGGGCATATATTTGTTTTTTGTTAAGTTGCCTAATAATTATGCACAGTAATAGTCACCTGCACACACAGATATCCCCCTAAAATAGCTAAAACTAAAAACAAACTAAAAACTACTTCCAAAAATATTCAGCTTTGATATTAATGAGTTTTTGGGTTCATTGAGAACATGGTTGTTGTTCAATAATAAAATTAATCCTCAAAAATACAACTTGCCTTATAATTCTGCACTTTCTGTAGTATGAGGCCCACAAATAGCTAGGCTCAAATCAGCAAGACATGTAGCAGCAGCAGCAGCAGCAGTAGATAGAGTGTTTTAAGGCCCCTAGATGACTCATATATATCATGATTCTGGAGAGGCGGCAGCAACGAACAGAGGATATTTAAAAATGGTATAGTATGAGGCCCCCATATAGCTAGGCTCAAATCAGCAGGACATGTAGCAGCAGCAGTAGATAAAGTGTTTTTAGGCCCCTAGATGACTCAGATATATCAGGAGTCTGGACAGGCGGCAGCATTGAACAGAGGATATTTGAAAATGGTATAGTATGAGGCCCACATATAGCTAGGCTCAAATCAGCAAGACATGTAGCAGCAGCAGCAGCAGCAGCAGCAGCAGTAGATAGATAGTTTTTAGGCTCCTAGATGACTCATATATCATGATTCTGGAGAGGCGGCAGCATCGAACAGAGGATATTTGAAAATGGTATTGAATGAGGCCCACATATAGCTAGGCTCAAATCAGCAGGACATGTAGCAGCAGCAGTAGATAGAGTGTTGTTAGGCTCCTAGATGACTCAGATATATCAGGAGTCTGGACAAGAGACAGCATCGAACAGAGGATTTTTGAAAATGGTATAGTATGAGGCCCACATATAGCTAGGCTCAAATCAGCAGGATACGTAGCAGCAGCAGCAGCAGTAGATAGAGTGTTTTTAGGCCCCTAGATGACTCAGATATATCAGGAGTCTGAACATGAGACAGCATCAAACAGAGGATATTTGAAAATGGTATAGTATGAGGCCCACATATAGCTAAGCTCAAATCAGCAGGACATGTAGCAGCAGCAGCAGCAGTAGATAGAGTGTTTTTAGGCCCCTAGATGACTCGGATATATCAGGAGTCTGGACAGGAGACAGCATCCAACAGAGGATATTTGAAAATGGTATTGAATGAGGCCCACATATAGCTAGGCTCAAATCAGCAGGACATGTAGCAGCAGCAGCAGTAGATAGAGTGTTTTAATGTCCCTAGATGACTCAGATATATCAGGAGTCTGCACAGGCGGCAGCATCGAACAGAGGATATTTGAAAATGGTGTTGAATGAGGCCTACATATAGCTAGGCTCAAATCAGCAGGCCATGTAGCAGCAGTAGCAGTAGATAGAGTGTTTTTAGGCCCCTAGATGATTCAGATATATCAGGAGTCTGGACAGGAGACAGCATCGAACAGAGGATATTTGAAAATGGTATAGTATGAGGCCCACATATAGCAAGGCTCAAATCAGCAAGACATGTAGCAGCAGCAGCAGCAGCAGTAGATAGAGTGTTTTTAGGCCCCTAGATGACTCATATATATCATGATTCTGGAGAGGAGGCAGCAACGAACAGAGGATATTTGAAAATGGTATTGAATGAGGCCCACTTATAGCTAGGCTCAAATCAGCAGGACATGTAGCAGCAGCAGTAGATAGAGTGTTGTTAGGCTCCTAGATGACTCAGATATATCAGGAGTCTGGACAAGAGACAGCATCGAACAGAGGATTTTTGAAAATGGTATAGTATGAGGCCCACATATAGCTAGGCTCAAATCAGCAGGATACGTAGCAGCAGCAGCAGCAGTAGATAGAGTGTTTTCAGGCCCCTAGATGACTCAGATATATCAGGAGTCTGAACATGAGACAGCATCAAACAGAGGATATTTGAAAATGGTATAGTATGAGGCCCACATATAGCTAAGCTCAAATCAGCAGGACATGTAGCAGCAGCAGCAGTAGATAGAGTGTTTTAATGTCCCTAGATGACTCAGATATATCAGGAGTCTGCACAGGCGGCAGCATCGAACAGAGGATATTTGAAAATGGTGTTGAATGAGGCCTACATATAGCTAGGCTCAAATCAGCAGGCCATGTAGCAGCAGTAGCAGTAGATAGAGTGTTTTTAGGCCCCTAGATGATTCAGATATATCAGGAGTCTGGACAGGAGACAGCATCGAACAGAGGATATTTGAAAATGGTATAGTATGAGGCCCACATATAGCTAGGCTCAAATCAGCAAGACATGTAGCAGCAGCCGCAGCAGCAGTAGATAGAGTGTTTTTAGGCCCCTAGATGACTCATATATATCATGATTCTGGAGAGGCGGCAGCAACGAACAGAGGATATTTGAAAATGGTATTGAATGAGGCCCACTTATAGCTAGGCTCAAATCAGCAGGACATGTAGCAGCAGCAGTAGATAGAGTGTTTTTAGGTTTCTAGATGACTCAAATATATCAGGAGTCTAGACAAGAGACAGCTTCGAACAGAGGATTTTTGAAAATGGTATAGTATGAGGCCCACATATAGCTAGGCTCAAAGCAGCAGCAGCAGCAGTAGATAGTCTTTTTAGGCCCCTAGATGACTCGGATATATCAGTGGTCTGGACAGTAGACAGCATCCAACAGAGGATATTTGAAAATGTTATTGAATGATTCCCACATATCGCTTGGCTCAAATCAGCAGGACATGTAGCAGCAGTAGCAGTAGATAGAGTGTGTTTAGGCCCCTAGATGATTCAGATATATCAGGAGTCTGGACAGGAGACAGCATCGAACAGAGGATATTTGAAAATGTTATAGTATGAGGCCCCCATATAGCTAGGCTCAAATCAGCAGGACATGTAGCAGCAGCAGTAGATAAAGTGTTTTTAGGCCCCTAGATGACTCAGATATAACAGGAGTCTGGACAGGCGGCAGCATTGAACAGAGGATATTTGAAAATGGTATAGTATGAGGCCCACATATAGCTAGGCTCAAATCAGCAAGACATGTAGCAGCAGCAGCAGCAGCAGTAGATAGATAGTTTTTAGGCCCCTAGATGACTCATATATCATGATTCTGGAGAGGCGGCAGCATCGAACAGAGGATATTTGAAAATGGTATTGAATGAGGCCCACATATAGCTAGGCTCAAATCAGCAGGACATGTAGCAGCAGCAGTAGATAGAGTGTTGTTAGGCTCCTAGATGACTCAGATATATCAGGAGTCTGGACAAGAGACAGCATCGAACAGAGGATTTTTGAAAATGGTATAGTATGAGGCCCACATATAGCTAGGCTCAATTCAGCAGGACATGTAGCAGCAGCATTAGATAGAGTGTTTTTAGGCCCGTAGATGACTCAGATATACCAGGAGTCTGGACAGGAGACAGAATCGAACAGAGGATATTTGAAAATGGTATTGAATTAGGCCCACATATAGCTAGGCTTAAATCAGCAGGACATGTAGCAGCAGCAGTAGATAGAGTGTTTTTATGCCCCTAGATGACTCAGATATATCAGGAGTCTGGACAGGCGGCAGCATCGAACAGAGGATATTTGAAAATGGTATTGAATGAGGCCCACATATAGCTAGGCTCAAATCAGCTGGACATGTAGCAGCAGCCGCAGCAGATAGAGTGTTTTTAGGCCCCTAGATGACTCAGATATATCAGGAGTCTGGACAGGAGACAGCATCGAACAGAGGATATTTGAAAATGGTATAGTATGAGGCCCACATATAGCTAGGCTCAAATCAGCAAGACATGTAGCACAGCAGCAGCAGCAGCAGTAGATAGAGTGTTTTTTAGGCCCCTAGATGACTCATATATATCATGATTCTGGACAGACGGCAGCATCGAACAGAGGATATTTAAAAATGGTATTGAATGAGGCCCATATATAGCTAGGCTCAAATCAGCAGGACATGTAGCAGCAGCAGCAGTAGATAGAGTGTTTTTATGCCCCTAGATGATTCAGATATATCAGGAGTCTGGATAAGCGGCAGCATCGAACAGAGGATATTTAAAAAATGGTATTAAATTAGGCACACATATAGCTAGGCGCAAATCAGCAGGACATGTAGCAGCAGCAGTAGATAGAGTTTTTTTTAGGCCCCTAGATGACTTGGATATATCAGGAGTCAGGACAGGAGACAGCATCCAACAGAGGATATTTGAAAATGGTATTGAATGAGGCCCACATATAACTAGGCTCAAATCAGCAGGACATGTAGCAGCAGCAGCAGTAGATAGAATGTTTTTATGTCCCTAGATGACTCAGATATATCAGGAGTCTGGACAGGCGGCAGCATCGAACAGAGGATATTTGAAAATGGTATTGAATGAGGCCCACATATAGCTAGGCTCAAATCAGCAGGACATGTAGCAGCAACAGCAGTAGATAGAGTGTTTTTAGGCCCCTAGATGATTCAGATATATCAGGAGTCTGGACAGGAGACAGCATCGAACAGAGGATATTTGAAAATGGTATACAGGGAGTGCAGAATTATTAGGCAAATGAGTATTTTGACCACATCATCCTCTTTATGCATGTTGTCTTACTCCAAGCTGTATAGTCTCGAAAGCCTACTACCAATTAAACATATTAGGTGATGTGTATCTCTGTAATGAGAAGGGGTATGGTCTAATGACATTAACACCCTATATCAGGTGTGCATAATTATTAGGCAACTTCCTTTCCTTTGGCAAAATGGGTCAAAAGAAGGACTTGACAGGCTCATAAAAGTCAAAAATAGTGAGATATCTTGCAGAGGGATGCAGCACTCTTAAAATTGCAAAGCTTCTGAAGCGTGATTCATCGAACAATCAAGCGTTTCATTAAAAATAGTCAACAGGGTCGCAAGAAGCGTGTGGAAAAACCAAGGCGCAAAATAACTGCCCATGAACTGAGAAAAGTCAAGCGTGCAGCTGCCAAGATGCCACTTGCCACCAGTTGGGCCATATTTCAGAGCTGCAACATCACTGGAGTGCCCAAAAGCTCAAGGTGTGCAATACTCAGAAACATGGCCATGGTAAGAAAGGCTGAAAGACGACCACCACTGAACAAGACACACAAGCTGAAACGTCAAGATTGGGCCAAGAAATATATCAAGACTGATTTTTCTAAGGTTTTATGGACTGATGAAATGAGAGTGAGTCTTGATGGGCCAGATGGATGGGCCCGTGGCTGGATTGGTAAAGGGCAGAGAGCTCCAGTCCGACTCAGACGCCAGCAAGGTGGAGGTGGAGTACTGGTTTGGGATGGTATCATCAAAGATGAGCTTGTGGGGCCTTTTCGGGTTGAGGATGGAGTCAAGCTCAACTCCCAGTCCTACTGCCAGTTTCTGGAAGACACCTTCTTCAAGCAGTGGTACAGGAAGAAGTCTGCATCCTTCAAGAAAAACATGATTTTCATGCAGGACAATGCTCCATCACACGCGTCCAAGTACTCCACAGCGTGGCTGGCAAGAAAGGGTATAAAAGAAGAAAAACGAATGACATGGCCTCCTTGTTCACCTGATCTGAACCCCATTGAGAACCTGTGGTCCATCATCAAATGTGAGATTTATAAGGAGGGAAAACAGTACACCTCTCTGAACAGTGTTTGGGAGGCTGTGGTTGCTGCTGCACGCAATGTTGATGGTGAACAGATCAATACACTGACAGAATCCATGGATGGCAGGCTTTTGAGTGTTCTTGCAAAGAAAGGTGGCTATATTGGTCACTGATTTGTTTTTGTTTTGTTTTTGAAAGTCAGAAATGTATATTTGTGAATGTTGAGATGTTATATTGGTTTCACTGGTAAAAATAAATAATTGAAATGGGCATATATTTGTTTTTTGTTAAGTTGCCTAATAATTATGCACAGTAATAGTCACCTGCACACACAGATATCCCCCTAAAATAGCTAAAACTAAAAACAAACTAAAAACTACTTCCAAAAATATTCAGCTTTGATATTAATGAGTTTTTGGGTTCATTGAGAACATGGTTGTTGTTCAATAATAAAATTAATCCTCAAAAATACAACTTGCCTTATAATTCTGCACTTTCTGTAGTATGAGGCCCACAAATAGCTAGGCTCAAATCAGCAAGACATGTAGCAGCAGCAGCAGCAGCAGTAGATAGAGTGTTTTAAGGCCCCTAGATGACTCATATATATCATGATTCTGGAGAGGCGGCAGCAACGAACAGAGGATATTTAAAAATGGTATAGTATGAGGCCCCCATATAGCTAGGCTCAAATCAGCAGGACATGTAGCAGCAGCAGTAGATAAAGTGTTTTTAGGCCCCTAGATGACTCAGATATATCAGGAGTCTGGACAGGCGGCAGCATTGAACAGAGGATATTTGAAAATGGTATAGTATGAGGCCCACATATAGCTAGGCTCAAATCAGCAAGACATGTAGCAGCAGCAGCAGCAGCAGCAGCAGCAGTAGATAGATAGTTTTTAGGCTCCTAGATGACTCATATATCATGATTCTGGAGAGGCGGCAGCATCGAACAGAGGATATTTGAAAATGGTATTGAATGAGGCCCACATATAGCTAGGCTCAAATCAGCAGGACATGTAGCAGCAGCAGTAGATAGAGTGTTGTTAGGCTCCTAGATGACTCAGATATATCAGGAGTCTGGACAAGAGACAGCATCGAACAGAGGATTTTTGAAAATGGTATAGTATGAGGCCCACATATAGCTAGGCTCAAATCAGCAGGATACGTAGCAGCAGCAGCAGCAGTAGATAGAGTGTTTTTAGGCCCCTAGATGACTCAGATATATCAGGAGTCTGAACATGAGACAGCATCAAACAGAGGATATTTGAAAATGGTATAGTATGAGGCCCACATATAGCTAAGCTCAAATCAGCAGGACATGTAGCAGCAGCAGCAGCAGTAGATAGAGTGTTTTTAGGCCCCTAGATGACTCGGATATATCAGGAGTCTGGACAGGAGACAGCATCCAACAGAGGATATTTGAAAATGGTATTGAATGAGGCCCACATATAGCTAGGCTCAAATCAGCAGGACATGTAGCAGCAGCAGCAGTAGATAGAGTGTTTTAATGTCCCTAGATGACTCAGATATATCAGGAGTCTGCACAGGCGGCAGCATCGAACAGAGGATATTTGAAAATGGTGTTGAATGAGGCCTACATATAGCTAGGCTCAAATCAGCAGGCCATGTAGCAGCAGTAGCAGTAGATAGAGTGTTTTTAGGCCCCTAGATGATTCAGATATATCAGGAGTCTGGACAGGAGACAGCATCGAACAGAGGATATTTGAAAATGGTATAGTATGAGGCCCACATATAGCAAGGCTCAAATCAGCAAGACATGTAGCAGCAGCAGCAGCAGCAGTAGATAGAGTGTTTTTAGGCCCCTAGATGACTCATATATATCATGATTCTGGAGAGGAGGCAGCAACGAACAGAGGATATTTGAAAATGGTATTGAATGAGGCCCACTTATAGCTAGGCTCAAATCAGCAGGACATGTAGCAGCAGCAGTAGATAGAGTGTTGTTAGGCTCCTAGATGACTCAGATATATCAGGAGTCTGGACAAGAGACAGCATCGAACAGAGGATTTTTGAAAATGGTATAGTATGAGGCCCACATATAGCTAGGCTCAAATCAGCAGGATACGTAGCAGCAGCAGCAGCAGTAGATAGAGTGTTTTCAGGCCCCTAGATGACTCAGATATATCAGGAGTCTGAACATGAGACAGCATCAAACAGAGGATATTTGAAAATGGTATAGTATGAGGCCCACATATAGCTAAGCTCAAATCAGCAGGACATGTAGCAGCAGCAGCAGTAGATAGAGTGTTTTAATGTCCCTAGATGACTCAGATATATCAGGAGTCTGCACAGGCGGCAGCATCGAACAGAGGATATTTGAAAATGGTGTTGAATGAGGCCTACATATAGCTAGGCTCAAATCAGCAGGCCATGTAGCAGCAGTAGCAGTAGATAGAGTGTTTTTAGGCCCCTAGATGATTCAGATATATCAGGAGTCTGGACAGGAGACAGCATCGAACAGAGGATATTTGAAAATGGTATAGTATGAGGCCCACATATAGCTAGGCTCAAATCAGCAAGACATGTAGCAGCAGCCGCAGCAGCAGTAGATAGAGTGTTTTTAGGCCCCTAGATGACTCATATATATCATGATTCTGGAGAGGCGGCAGCAACGAACAGAGGATATTTGAAAATGGTATTGAATGAGGCCCACTTATAGCTAGGCTCAAATCAGCAGGACATGTAGCAGCAGCAGTAGATAGAGTGTTTTTAGGTTTCTAGATGACTCAAATATATCAGGAGTCTAGACAAGAGACAGCTTCGAACAGAGGATTTTTGAAAATGGTATAGTATGAGGCCCACATATAGCTAGGCTCAAAGCAGCAGCAGCAGCAGTAGATAGTCTTTTTAGGCCCCTAGATGACTCGGATATATCAGTGGTCTGGACAGTAGACAGCATCCAACAGAGGATATTTGAAAATGTTATTGAATGATTCCCACATATCGCTTGGCTCAAATCAGCAGGACATGTAGCAGCAGTAGCAGTAGATAGAGTGTGTTTAGGCCCCTAGATGATTCAGATATATCAGGAGTCTGGACAGGAGACAGCATCGAACAGAGGATATTTGAAAATGTTATAGTATGAGGCCCCCATATAGCTAGGCTCAAATCAGCAGGACATGTAGCAGCAGCAGTAGATAAAGTGTTTTTAGGCCCCTAGATGACTCAGATATAACAGGAGTCTGGACAGGCGGCAGCATTGAACAGAGGATATTTGAAAATGGTATAGTATGAGGCCCACATATAGCTAGGCTCAAATCAGCAAGACATGTAGCAGCAGCAGCAGCAGCAGTAGATAGATAGTTTTTAGGCCCCTAGATGACTCATATATCATGATTCTGGAGAGGCGGCAGCATCGAACAGAGGATATTTGAAAATGGTATTGAATGAGGCCCACATATAGCTAGGCTCAAATCAGCAGGACATGTAGCAGCAGCAGTAGATAGAGTGTTGTTAGGCTCCTAGATGACTCAGATATATCAGGAGTCTGGACAAGAGACAGCATCGAACAGAGGATTTTTGAAAATGGTATAGTATGAGGCCCACATATAGCTAGGCTCAATTCAGCAGGACATGTAGCAGCAGCATTAGATAGAGTGTTTTTAGGCCCGTAGATGACTCAGATATACCAGGAGTCTGGACAGGAGACAGAATCGAACAGAGGATATTTGAAAATGGTATTGAATTAGGCCCACATATAGCTAGGCTTAAATCAGCAGGACATGTAGCAGCAGCAGTAGATAGAGTGTTTTTATGCCCCTAGATGACTCAGATATATCAGGAGTCTGGACAGGCGGCAGCATCGAACAGAGGATATTTGAAAATGGTATTGAATGAGGCCCACATATAGCTAGGCTCAAATCAGCTGGACATGTAGCAGCAGCCGCAGCAGATAGAGTGTTTTTAGGCCCCTAGATGACTCAGATATATCAGGAGTCTGGACAGGAGACAGCATCGAACAGAGGATATTTGAAAATGGTATAGTAAGAGGCCCACATATAGCTAGGCTCAAATCAGCAAGACATATAGCAGCAGCAGCAGCAGCAGTAGATAGAGTGTTTTTAGGCCCCTAGATGACTCATATATATCATGATTCTGGAGAGGCGGCAGCAACGAACAGAGGATATTTGAAAATGGTATTGAATGAGGCCCACTTATAGCTAGGCTCAAATCAGCAGGACATGTAGCAGCAGTGGTAGATAGAGTGTTGTTAGGCTCCTAGATGACTCAGATATATCAGGAGTCTGGACAAGAGACAGCATCGAACAGAGGATTTTTGAAAATGGTATAGTATGAGGCCCACATATAGCTAGGCTCAAATCAGCAGGATACGTAGCAGCAGCAGCAGCAGTAGATAGAGTGTTTTTAGGCCCCTAGATGACTCAGATATATCAGGAGTCTGAACATGAGACAGCATCAAACAGAGGATATTTGAAAATGGTATAGTATGAGGCCCACATATAGCTAAGCTCAAATCAGCAGGACATGTAGCAGCAGCAGCAGCAGTAGATAGAGTGTTTTTAGGCCCCTAGATGACTCGGATATATCAGGAGTCTGGACAGGAGACAGCATCCAACAGAGGATATGTGAAAATGGTATTGAATGAGGCTCACATATAGCTAGGCTCAAATCAGCAGGACATGTAGCAGCAGCAGCAGTAGATGGAGTGTTTTTATGCCCCTAGATGACTCAGATATATCAGGAGTCTGCACAGGCGGCAGCATCGAACAGAGGATATTTAAAAATGGTATTGAATAAGGCCCACATATAGCTAGGCTCAAATCAGCAGGACATGATGCAGCAGCAGCAGCAGCAGCAGCAGTAGATAGAGTGTTTTTAGGCCCCTAGATGACTCAGATATATCAGGAGTCTGGACAGGAGACAGCATCCAACAGAGGATATTTGAAAATGGTATAGTATGAGGCCCACATATAGCTAGGCTCAAATCAGCAGGACATGTAGCAGCAGCAGCAGCAGTAGATAGAGTCTTTTTAGGCCCCTAGATGACTTGGATATATCAGGAGTCTGGACAGGAGACAGCATCAAACAGAGCATATCTGAAAATGGTATTAAATGAGTCCCACATATAGCTAGGCTCAAATTAGCAGGACATGTAGCAGCAGCAGCATTAGATAGAGTGTTTTTATGCCCCTACATGACTCAGATATATCAGGAGTCTGGATAGGCGGCAGCATCGAACAGAGGATATTTAAAAATGGTATTGAATGAGGCCCATATATAGCTAGGCTCAAATCAGCAGGACATGTAGCAGCAGCAGCAGTAGATAGAGTGTTTTTATGCCCTTAGATGACTCAGATATATCAGGAGTCTGGATAGGCGGCAGCATCGAACAGAGGATATTTAAAAAATGGTATTAAATTAGGCACACATATAGCTAGGCGCAAATCAGCAGGACATGTAGCAGCAGCAGTAGATAGAGTGTTTTTAGGCCCCTAGATGACTCAGATATATCAGGAGTCTGAACAGGAGACAACATCGAACAGATGATATTTAAAAATGGTATTGAATGAGGCCTATATATAGCTAGGCTCAAATCAGCAGGAGATTTAGCAGCAGCAGCAGTAGAAAGAGTGTTTTTATGCCCCTAGATGACTCATGCCCCTAGATGACTATATGTATTAGGCCCACATATAGCTAGGCTCAAATCAGCAAGACATGTAGCAGCAGTAGCAGCAGCAGTAGATAGAGTGTTTTTAGGCCCCTAGATGACTCAGATATACCAGGAGTCTGGACAGTAGACAGCATCGAACAGAGGATATTTGAAAATGGTATAGTATGAGGCCCACATATAGCTAGGCTCAAATCAGCAGGATACGTAGCAGCAGCAGCAGCAGCAGCAGTAGATAGAGTGTTTTTAGGCCCCTAGATGACTCAGATATATCAGGAGTCTGGACAGGAGACAGCATCCAACAGAGGATATTTGAAAATGGTATAGTTTTGTCATGGTCTTACCTTCTCACTGTTCTCCTTCGTTTGACATGTGCTGGCGGCCATCTTGGTTTCTGGGTTTCTTGTAGCCTCCCACCCTGCGGCTCCTCCTTCCCACTGGGAGGAGCTGGATGCCTAGCTCATATATATAGAAGGTCTGTGGCTTCAGTTCCTTGCTTGGTCCTCCTGTGTTCACATGCTTCTAAGACTGCTGCTGCTTCTGGTTCCTGATCCTGGCCTCGTCTGACTACCCCGTTGGTTCCTGATCCCGGCTTCGTCTGACTACCCCGTTGGTTCCTGATCCTGGCTTCGTCTGACTACCCCGTTGGTTCCTGATCCTGGCTTCGTCTGACCACCCTCCTGGTTCCTGACCTCTGTCTACGCAAGACCCTGCTTCGGTTTAGCCATCCGTTTGGACTTTTGCTACGGCTTGATTTCCAATAAAGCCTTCTTATTTCCACTCATCTCTGTTGTACGTCTGGTTCATGGTTCCATGAAAAGGTATGAGGCCCACATATAGCTAGGCTCAAATCAGCAGGATACGTAGCAGCAGCAGTATATAGAGTGTTTTTAGGCCCCTAGATGACTCAGATATACCAGGAGTCTGGACATGAGACAGCATCAAACAGAGGATATTTGAAAATGGTATTGAATGAGGCCCACATATAGCTAGGCTCAAATCAGCAGGATTCGTAGCAGCAGAAGCAGCAGTAGATAGAGTGTTTTTAGGCCCCTAGATGACTCAGATATATCAGGAGTCTGGACAGGAGACAGCATCCAACAGAGGATATTTGAAAATGGTATAGTATGAGGCCCACATATAGCTAAGCTAAAATCAGCAGGACATGTAGCAGCAGCAGCAGCAGTAGATAGAGTGTTTTTAGGCCCCTAGATGACTCGGATATATCAGGAGTCTGGACAAGAGACAGCATCGAACAGAGGATATTTGAAAATGGTATTGAATGAGGCCCACTTATAGCTAGGCTCAAATCAGCAGGACATGTAGCAGCAGCAGTAGATAGAGTGTTTTTAGGTTTCTAGATGACTCAGATATATCAGGAGTCTAGACAAGAGACAGCTTCGAACAGAGGATTTTTGAAAATGGTATAGTATGAGGCCCACATATAGCTAGGCTCAAAGCAGCAGCAGCAGCAGTAGATAGTCTTTTTAGGCCCCTGGATGACTCGGATATATCAGTGGTCTGGACAGTAGACAGCATCCAACAGAGGATATTTGAAAATGTTATTGAATGATTCCCACATATCGCTTGGCTCAAATCAGCAGGACATGTAGCAGCAGTAGCTGTAGATAGAGTGTTTTTATGCCCCTAGATGACTCAGATATATCAGGAGTCTGGACAGGAAACAGCATTTAACAGAGGATATTTGAAAATAGTATAGTATGAGGCCCACATATAGCTAAGCTCAAATCAGCAGGACATGTAGCAGCAGCAGCAGCAGCAGTAGATAGAGTGTTTTTAGGCCCCTAGATGACTCGGATATATCAGGAGTCTGGACAGGAGACAGCATCCAACAGAGGATATTTGAAAATGGTATTGAATGAGGCCCACATATAGCTAGGCTCAAATCAGAAGGACATGTAGCAGCAGCAGCAGTAGATAGAGTGTTTTAATGTCCCTAGATGACTCAGATATATCAGGAGTCTGCACAGGCGGCAGCATCGAACAGAGGATATTTGAAAATGGTATTGAATGAGGCCTACATATAGCTAGGCTCAAATCAGCAGGCCATGTAGCAGCAGCAGCAGTAGATAGAGTGTTTTTAGGCCCCTAGATGATTCAGATATATCAGGAGTCTGGACAGGAGACAGCATCGAACAGAGGATATTTGAAAATGACTCAGATATATCAGGAGTCTGCACAGGCGGCAGCATCGAACAGAGGATATTTGAAAATGGTATTGAATGAGGCCTACATATAGCTAGGCTCAAATCAGCAGGCCATGTAGCAGCAGTAGCAGTAGATAGAGTGCTTTTAGGCCCCTAGATGATTCAGATATATCAGGAGTCTGGACAGGAGACAGCATCGAACAGAGGATATTTGAAAATGGTATAGTAAGAGGCCCACATATAGCTAGGCTCAAATCAGCAAGACATATAGCAGCAGCAGCAGCAGCAGTAGATAGAGTGTTTTTAGGCCCCTAGATGACTCATATATATCATGATTCTGGAGAGGCGGCAGCAACGAACAGAGGATATTTGAAAATGGTATTGAATGAGGCCCACTTATAGCTAGGCTCAAATCAGCAGGACATGTAGCAGCAGCAGTAGATAGAGTGTTTTTAGGTTTCTAGATGACTCAGATATATCAGGAGTCTAGACAAGAGACAGCTTCGAACAGAGGATTTTTGAAAATGGTATAGTATGAGGCCCACATATAGCTAGACTCAAAGCAGCAGCAGCAGCAGTAGATAGTCTTTTTAGGCCCCTAGATGACTCGGATATATCAGTGGTCTGGACAGTAGACAGCATCCAACAGAGGATATTTGAAAATGTTATTGAATGATTCCCACATATCGCTTGGCTCAAATCAGCAGGACATGTAGCAGCAGTAGCTGTAGATAGAGTGTTTTTATGCCCCTAGATGACTCAGATATATCAGGAGTCTGGACAGGCGGCAGCATCGAACAGAGGATATTTGAAAATGGTATTGAATGAGGCCCACATATAGCTAGGCTCAAATCAGCAGGACATGTAGCAGCAGCAGCAGTAGATAGAGTGTTTTTAGGCCCCTAGATGATTTAGATATATCAGGAGTCTGGACAGGAGACAGCATCGAACAGAGGATATTTATAAATGGTATTGAATGAGGCCCATATATAGCTTGGCTCAAATCAGCAGGACATGTAGCAGCAGCAGCAGTAGATAGGGTGTTTTTATGCCCCTAGATGACTTAGATATATCAGGAGTCTGGATTGGCGGCAGCATCGAACAGAGGATATTTAAAAAATTGTATTAAATTAGGCACACATATAGCTAGGCGCAAATCAGAAGGACATGCAGCAGCAGCAGTAGATAGAGTGCTTTCATGCCCCTAGATGACTCATGCCACTAGATGACTATATGTATTAGGCCCACATATAGCTAGGCTCAAATCAGCAAGACATGTAGCAGCAGCAGCAGCAGCAGTAGATAGAGTGATTTTAGGCCCCTAGATGACTTGGATATATCAGGAGTCTGGACTGGAGACAGCATCAAACAGAGGATATTTGAAAATGGTATTGAATGAGGCCCACATATAGCTAGGCTCAAATCAGCAGGACATGTAGCAGCAGCAGCAGCAGCAGTAGATAGAGTGTTTTTAGGCCCCTAGATGACTCAGATATATCAGGAGTCTGGACAGGAGACAGCATCCAACAGAGGATATTTGAAAATGGTATAGTATGAGGCCCACATATAGCTAGGCTCAAATCAGCAGGACATGTAGCAGCAGCAGCAGCAGTAGATAGAGTGTTTTTAGGCCCCTAGATGATTCGGATATATCAGGAGTCTGGACAGGAGACAGCATCCAACAGAGGATATGTGAAAATGGTATTGAATGGGTCCCACATATAGCTAGGCTCAAATTAGCAGGACATGTAGCAGCAGCAGCAGTAGATAGAGTGTTTTTATGCCCCTAGATGAATTAGATACAGTCATGTGAAAAAATTAGGACACCCTTTGAAAGCATGTGGTTTTTTGTAACATTTTTAATAAAAGGTTATTTCATCTCCGTTTCAACAATACAGAGAGATTAAAGTAATCCGACTAAACAAAGAAAACTGAAGAAAAGTATTTTCAAGATCTTCTGTAAATGTCATTCTACAAAAATGCCTATTCTAACTGAGGAAAAAGATAGGACACCCTTGCCCCTAATAGCGAGTGTTACCTCCTTTGGCTGAAATAACTGCAGTGAGACGGTTCTTGTAGCCATCTACCAGTCTTCGACATCGGTCTGAGGAAATTTTACCCCACTCCTCAATGCAGAACTTTTTCAGCTGTGAGATGTTTGAGGGGTTTCTTGCACGTACAGCCCTTTTCAAGTCACCCCACAGCATCTCAATGGGATTCAAATCTGGACTTTGACTTGGCCATTCCAGGACTCTCCATTTCTTCTTTTTCAGCCAATCTTTGGTTGATTTACTAGTATGTTTTGGGTCATTGTCATGTTGCATGGTCCAGTTCCGCTTCAGCTTTAATTTTCTAACTGATGGTCTCACATGTTCTTCAAGCACCTTCTGATACACAGTAGAATTCATCGTGGATTCTATGATGGTGAGCTGACCAGGTCCTGCTGCAGCAAAGCAGCCCCAAACCATGACACTTCCACCTCCATGCTTCACAGTTGGTATGAGGTTCTTTTCTTGGAATGCTGTGTTTGGTTTACGCCAAACATGTCCTCTGCTGTTGTGTCCAAATAATTCAATTTTGGACTCATCTGTCCAAAGAAAATTATTCCAGAAGTCCTGGTCTTTGTCAACTTTATCTCTGGCAAATGTCAGTCTGGCCTCGATGTTTCTCTTGGAAAGCAAAGGTTTCCTCCTTGCACACCTCCCATGCAAGTTAAACTTGTACAGTCTCTTTCTGATTGTAGAGGCATGTACTTCTACATCAACAGTAGCCAGAGCCTGCTGTAGTTCTCGAGATGACACTTTAGGGTTTTTGGAGACCTCTTTTAGCATCTTGCGGTCTGCTCTTGGGGTGAACTTGCTGGGGCGACCAGTCCTGGGCATGTTGGCAGTTGTTTTGAAAGCCCTCCACTTGTAGACTATCTTCCGGACAGTGGAATGGCTGATTTCAAAATCTTTTGAGATCTTTTTAAATCCCTTCCCAGACTCATAGGCTGCTACAATCTTTTTTCTGAAGTCCTCTGACAGCTCTTTTGCTCTCACCATGGTGCTCACTCTCACTTCAACAGTCAGGAGCACACCAAACTAAATGTCTGAGGTTTAAATAGGGCAAGCCTCATTCAACATGCAGAGTAACAATCTACTAATTATGTGCACCTGGTGTGATATACCTGTGTGAGATCTGAGCCAATTTAAGAGGGAATACATGTGAGGGTGTCCTATCTTTTTCCTCAGTTAGAATAGGCATTTTTGTAGAATGACATTTACAGAAGATCTTGAAAAGACTTTTCTTCAGTTTTCTTTGTTTAGTTGGATTACTTTAATCTCTCTGTATTGTTGAAACGGAGATGAAATAACCTTTTATTAAAAATGTTACAAAAAACCACATGCTTTCAAAGGGTGTCCTAATTTTTTCACATGACTGTATATCAGGAGTCTGAACAGGCGGCAGCATCGAACAGAGGATATTTGAAAATGGTATTGAATGAGGCCCACATATAGCTAGGCTCAAATCAGCAGGACATGTAGCAGCAGCAGCAGCAGCAGATAGAGTGTTTATAGGCCCCTAGATGATTCAGATATATCAGGAGTCTGGACAGGAGACAGCATTGAACAGAGGATATTTGAAAATCGTATAGTATAAGCCCCACATATAGCTAGGCTCAAATCAGCAAGACATGTAGCAGCAGCAGCAGCAGCAGCAGCAGCAGTAGATAGAGTGTTGTTAGGCCCCTAGATAACTCATATTTATATCATGATTCTGGACAGGCGGCAGTATCGAACATAGGATATTTGAAAATGGTATTGAATGAGGGCCACATATAGCTAGGCTCAAATCAGCAAGACATGTAGCAGCAGCAGCAGTAGATAGAGTGATTTTAGGCCCCTAGATCACTTGGATATATCAGGAGTCTGGACAGGAGACAGCATCAAACAGAGGATATTTGAAAATGGTATTGAATGAGGCCCACATATAGCTAGGCTCAAATCAGCAGGACATGTAGCAGTAGATAGAGTGTTTTTAGGCCCCTAGATGACTCAGATATATCAGGAGTTTGGACAGGAGACAGCATCCAACAGAGGATATTTGAAAATGGTATAGTATGAGGCCCACATATAGCTAGGCTCAAATCAGCAGGACATGTAGCAGCAGCAGCAGTAGCAGTACATAGAGTGTTTTTAGGCCCCTAGATGACTCAGCTATATCAGGAGTCTGGAAAGGATACAGCATCCAACAGAGGATATTTGAAAATGGTATAGTATGAGGCCCACATATAGCTAGGCTCAAATCAGCAGGACATGTAGCAGCAGCAGCAGCAGTAGATAGAGTGTTTTTAGGCCCCTAGATGACTCGGATATATCAGGAGTCTGGACAGGAGACAGCATCCAACAGAGGATATGTGAAAATGGTATTGAATGAGTCCCACATATAGCTAGGCTTAAATTAGCAGGACATGCAGCAGCAGCAGTAGATAGAGAGTTTTCATGCCCCTGGATGACTTAGATATATCAGGAGTCTGGACAGGCGGCAGCATCGAACAGAGGATATTTGAAAATGGTATTGAATGAGGCCCACATATAGCTAGGCTCAAATCAGCAGGACATGTAGCAGCAGCAGCAGCAGTAGATAGGGTGTTTTTAGGCCCCTAGATGATTCAGATATATCAGGAGTCTGGACAGGAGACAGCATCGAACAGAGGATATTTGAAAATGGTATAGTATAAGCCCCGCATATAGCTAGGCTCAAATCAGCAAGACATGTAGCATCAGCAGCAGCAGTAGATAGAGTGTTGTGAGGCCCCTAGATAACTCATATTTATATCATGATTCTGGACAGGCGGCAGTATCGAACATAGGATATTTGAAAATGGTATTGAATGAGGGCCACATTTAGCTAGGCTCAAATCAGCAGGACATGTAACAGCAGCATCAGCAGCAGTAGATACAGTGTTTTTAGGCCCTTAGATGTCCCAGATATATCTGGAGTCTGGACAAGAGACAGCATCGAACAGAGGATATGCGAAAATAGTATAGTATGAGGCCCACATATAGCTAGGCTGAAAGCAGCAACAGCAGCAGTAGATAGAGTGTTTTTAGGCCCCTAGATGACTCGGATATATCAGGAGTCTGGACAGGAGACAGCATCAAACAGAGGATATTTGAAAATGGTATTGAATGAGCCTACATATCGCTTGGCTCAAATCAGCAGGACATGTAGCAGCAGCAGCAGTAGATAGAGTGTTTTTATGTCCCTAGATGACTCAGATATATCAGGAGTCTGGACAGGCGGCAGCATCGAACAGAGGATATTTGAAAATGGTATTGAATGAGGCCCACATATAGCTAGGCTCAAATCAGCAGGACATGTAGCAGCAGCAGCAGCAGTAGATAGAGTGTTTTTGAGCCCCTAGATGATTCAGATATATCAGCAGTCTGGACCGGAGACAGCATCGAACAGAGGATATTTGAAAATGGTATAGTATGAGGCCCACATATAGCTAGGCTCAGATCAGCAAGACATGTAGAAGCAGCAGCAGCAGTAGATGGAGTGTTTTTATGCCCCTAGATGACTCAGATATTTCAGGAGTCTGGACAGGCGGCAGCATTGAACAGAGGATATTTGAAAATGTCATTGAATGAGGCCCACATATAGCTAAGCTCAAATCAGCAGGACATATAGCAGCAGCAGCAGTAGATAGAGTGTTTTTAGGCCCCCAGATGATTCAGATATATCAGGAGTCTGGACAGGAGACAGCATCGAAAAGAGGATATTTGAAAATAGTATAGTATGAGGCCCACATATAGCTAGGCTCAAATCAGCAAGACATGTAGCAGCAGCAGCAGCAGTAGATACAGTGTTTTTAGGCCCCTAGATGACTCATATATATCATGATTCTGGAGAGGCGGCAGCTTCGAACAGAGGATATTTGAAAATGGTATTGAATGAGGCCCACATATAGCTAGGCTCAAATCAGCAGGACATGTAGCAGCAGCAGTAGATAGAGTGTTTTTTTTAGGCTCCTAGATGACTCAGATATATCAGGAGTCTGGACAAGAGACAGCATCGAACAGAGGATTTTTGAAAATGGTATAGTATGAGGCCCACATATAACTAGGCTCAAAGCAGCAGCAGCAGCAGTAGATATAGTCTTTTTAGGCCCCTAGATGACTCGGATATATCAGGAGTCTGGACAGGAGACATCATCCAACAGAGGATATTTGAAAATGGTATTGAATGAGGCCCTCATATAGCTAGGCTCAAATCAGCAGGACATGTAGCAGCAGCAGCAGTAGATAGAGTGTTTTTATGCCCCTAGATGACTCAGATATATCAGGAGTCTGGACAGGCGGCAGCATCGAACAGAGGATATTTGAAAATGGTATTGAATGAGGCCCACATATAGCTAGGCTCAAATCAGCAGGACATGTAGCAGCAGCAGCAGTAGATAGAGTGTTTTTAGGCCCCTAGATGATTCAGATATATCAGGAGTCTGGACAGGAGACAGCATCGAACAGAGGATATTTGAAAATGGTATAGTATGAGGCCCACAAATAGCTAGGCTCAAATCAGCAAGACATGTAGAAGCAGCAGCAGCAGTAGATGGAGTGTTTTTATGCCCCTAGATGACTCAGATATATCAGGAGTCTGGACAGGCGGCAGCATTGAACAGAGGATATTTGAAAATGGCATTGAATGAGGCCCACATATAGCTAGGCTCAATTCAGCAGGACATATAGCAGCAGCAGCAGTAGATAGAGTGTTTTTAGGCCCCTAGATGATTCAGATACATCAGGAGTCTGGACAGGAGACAGCATCGAACAGAGGATATTTGAAAATGGTGTTGAATGAGGCCCACATATAGCTAGGCTCAAATCAGCAGGACATGTAGCAGCAGCAGTAGATAAAGTGTTTTTAGGCCCCTAGATGACTCAGATATATCAGGAGTCTGGACAGGCGGCAGCATTGAACAGAGGATATTTGAAAATGGTATAGTATGAGGCCCACAAATAGCTAGGCTCAAATCAGCAAGACATGTAGAAGCAGCAGCAGCAGTAGATGGAGTGTTTTTATGCCCCTAGATGACTCAGATATATCAGGAGTCTGGACAGGCGGCAGCATTGAACAGAGGATATTTGAAAATGGCATTGAATGAGGCCCACATATAGCTAGGCTCAAATCAGCAGGACATATAGCAGCAGCAGCAGTAGATAGAATGTTTTTAGGCCCCTAGATGATTCAGATACATCAGGAGTCTGGACAGGAGACAGCATCGAACAGAGGATATTTGAAAATGTTGTTGAATGAGGCCCACATATAGCTAGGCTCAAATCAGCAGGACATGTAGCAGCAGCAGTAGATAAAGTGTTTTTAGGCCCCTAGATGACTCAGATATATCAGGAGTCTGGACAGGCGGCAGCATTGAACAGAGGATATTTGAAAATGGTATAGTATGAGGCCCACATATAGCTAGGCTCAAATCAGCAAGACATGTAGCAGCAGCAGCAGTAGATAGATAGTTTTTAGGCTCCTAGATGACTTATATATCATGATTCTGGAGAGGCGGCAGCATCGAACAGAGGATATTTGAAAATGGTATTGAATGAGGCCCACATATAGCTAGGCTCAAATCAGCAGGACATGTAGCAGCAGCAGTAGATAGAGTGTTGTTAGGCTCCTAGATGACTCAGATATATCAGGAGTCTGGACAAGAGACAGCATCGAACAGAGGATTTTTGAAAATGGTATAGTATGAGGCCCACATATAGCTAGGCTCAAATCAGCAGGATACGTAGCAGCAGCAGCAGCAGCAGCAGCAGTAGATAGAGTGTTTTTAGGCCCCTAGATGACTCAGATATATCAGGAGTCTGGACAGGAGACAGCATCCAACAGAGGATATTTGAAAATGGTATAGTATGAGGCCCACATATAGCTAGGCTCAAATCAGCAGGATACGTAGCAACAGCAGTATATAGAGTGTTTTTAGGCCCCTAGATGACTCAGATATACCAGGAGTCTGGACATGAGACAGCATCAAACAGAGGATATTTGAAAATGGTATTGAATGAGGCCCACATATAGCTAGGCTCAAATCAGCAGGATTCGTAGCAGCAGAAGCAACAGTAGATAGAGTGTTTTTAGGCCCCTAGATGACTCAGATATATCAGGAGTCTGGACAGGAGACAGCATCCAACAGAGGATATTTGAAAATGGTATAGTATGAGGCCCACATATAGCTAAGCTCAAATCAGCAGGACATGTAGCAGCAGCAGCAGCAGTAGATAGAGTGTTTTTAGGCCCCTAGATGACTCGGATATATCCGGAGTCTGCACAGGCGGCAGCATCGAACAGAGGATATTTGAAAATGGTATTGAATGAGGCCTACATATAGCTAGGCTCAAATCAGCAGGACATATAGCAGCAGCAGCAGTAGATAGCGTGTTTTTAGGCCCCTAGATGATTCAGATATATCAGGAGTCTGGACAGGAGACATCATCCAACAGAGGATATTTGAAAATGGTATAGTATGAGGCCCACATATAGCTAGGCTCAAATCAGCAAGACATGTAGCAGCAGCAGCAGCAGCAGTAGATATAGTGTTTTTAGGCCCCTAGATGACTCATATATATCATGATTCTGGAGAGGCGGCAGCTTCGAACAGAGGATATTTGAAAATGGTATTGAATGAGGCCCACATATAGCTAGGCTCAAATCAGCAGGACATGTAGCAGCAGCAGTAGATAGAATGTTTTTAGGCTCCTAGATGACTCAGATATATCAGGAGTCTGGACAAGAGACAGCATCGAACAGAGAATTTTTGAAAATGGTATAGTATGAGGCCCACATATAACTAGGCTCAAAGCAGCAGCAGCAGCAGTATATATATTCTTTTTAGGCCCCTAGATGACTCGATATATCAGGAGTCTGGACAGGAGACATCATCCAACAGAGGATATTTGAAAATGGTATTGAATGAGGCACACATATCGCTTGGCTCAAATCAGCAGGACATGTAGCAGCAGCAGCAGTAGATAGAGTGTTTTTATGCCCCTAGATGACTCAGATATATCAGGAGTCTGGACAGGCGGCAGCATCGAACAGAGGATATTTGAAAATGGTATTGAATGAGGCCCACATATAGCTAGGCTCAAATCAGCAGGACATGTAGCAGCAGCAGCAGTAGATAGAGTGTTTTTAGGCCCCTAGATGATTCAGATATATCAGGAGTCTGGACAGGAGACAGCATCGAACAGAGGATATTTGAAAATGGTATAGTATGAGGCCCACATATAGCTAGGCTCAAATCAGCAAGACATGTAGCAGCAGCAGCAGCAGTAGATAGAGTGTTTTTAGGCCCTTAGATGACTCATATATATCATGATTCTGGAGAGGCGGCAGCATCAAACAGAGGATATTTGAAAATGGTATTGAATGAGGCCCACATATAGCTAGGCTCAAATCAGCAGGACACATAGCAGCAGCAGCAGTAGAAAGAGTGTTTTTAGGCCCCTAGATGACTCGGATATATCTGGAGTCTGGACAGGAGACAGCATCGAACAGAGGATACTTGAAAATGGTATAGTATGAGGCCCACATATAGCTAGGCTCAAATCAGCATGACATGTAGGAGCAACAGCAGCAGTAGATAGAGTATTTTTTGGCCCCTAGATGACTCGGATATTTCAGGAGTCTGGACAGGAGACAGCATCCAACAGAGGATATTTGAAAATGGTATTGAATGAGGCCCGCATATAGCTAGGCTCAAATCAGCAGGACATGTAGCAGCAGCAGCAGCAGTAGCAGTATATAGAGTGTTTTTAGGCCCCTAGATGACTTGGATATATCAGGAGTCTGGAAAGGAGACAGCATCTAACAGAGGATATTTGAAAATGGTATAGTATGAGGCCCACCTATAGCTAGGCTTAAATCAGCAGGACATGTAGCAGCAGCAGCAGCAGTAGGTAGAGTGTTTTTAGGCCCCTAGATGACTCGGATATATCAGGAGTCTGGACAGGAGACAGTATTCAACAGAGGATATTTGAAAATAGTATAGTATGAGGCCCACATATAGCTAGGCACAAATCAGCAAGACATGTAGCAGCAGCAGCAGCAGCAGTAGATAGAGTGTTTTTAGGCACCTAGATGACTCATATATATAATGATTCTGGAAAGGCGGCAGCATCGAACAGAGGATATTTGAAAATGGTATTAAATGAGTCCCACATTTAGCTAGGCTCAAATCAGCAGGACATGTAGCAGCAGCAGCAGCAGTAGATAGAGTGTTTTTAGGCCCCTAGATGACTCAGATATATCAGGAGTCTTGATAGGAGACAGCATCCAAAGATGGTTCTTTAACCTCTTCAGGACACATGACGTATCGGTACGTCATGATGCCCTGGTACTTAAGGACACATGACGTACCGGTACGTCATGTGTTGTTCCGATCACTGCCGCCCGGCTGGCAGTGATCGGAACAAGGTGCCTGCACAAATCATTGAGCAGGCACCTAGGCTAAATGCGCGGGGGGGTCCCGTGACCCCCCCATGTCGGCGATCGCAGCAAACCGCAGGTCAATTCAGACCTGCGGTTTGATGCGCTTTTTGCCGTTTCTGATCCCTGCGGTCCCTGACCGCGGGGATTAGAAACTTTATAATGCCCAGAATATATATGTTCTTCCTCCCCCTGCACCCTTGAATGATATTATGTGGGCGGGTGGTGCAGGGGGAGGGTTGCGGGCGGTGCGGGAGGCGGGCGGTCCGGCAGGCGGAATCGCGATCCCCCGCCCGCCTCCCATTGCGTAATCGTTGGTTTCTAGTGGGTATACCAGGGTGCCAGCACATTGCTGGCACCCTGGTATAAACGGCTGACATCATTGAAGCGATGTCAGCCGTTTAACCCTTTCCATACAGCGGTACGTACGGACCGCTGTATGGAAAAGGTTAACAGCGCAGGGAGCTCCCTCCCTCTCCGATCGGGGGGCTGCTGTGCCTTTGCAGCCCCCCGATGGAGAGGGAGAGAGCCCCCAGACAGCCCCCCAGAGCCCTGTCCTTACCCTTCCCCGTCTGCGCAGTTCTGACCATATCTGAGTAGACGGGGAAGGTTCCCATGGCAACAGGACGCTTTCTAAGGCGTCCTGCTGTCCATGGTGCTGAACAGATCTGTGCTGAAATCATAGATCTGTTCAGTGTAAGTAAAATACAGTGCAGTACCCTATATAGAGTACAGTACTGCATTATACAGACATCAGACTCACTGGATCTTCAAGAACCAAGTGGGTCTGGGTAAAAAAAAAAGTGAAAAAAAGTGAAAAAAAAAGTAAAAATCAAAAAACACATTTATCACTGATTAAAAATGAAAAAAATTTAATTCCGTACACATGTTTGGTATCGCCGCGTCCGTAACGACCTGATCTATAAAACAGTCATGTTACTTTACCCGAACGGTGAACGCCATAAAAATAAAAAATTAAAAACTATGATGAAATCGAAATTTTGCCCACCTTACTTCCACAAAAAAGCTAATAAAAGTGATCAAAAAAGTCGCATGTACGCCAAAATTGTAACAATCAAACCGTCATCTCATCCTGCAAAAAATGAGACCCTACTTAAGATAATCGCCCAAAAACTGAAAAAACTATGGCTCTTAGACTATGGAAACACTAAAACATCATTTTTTTTGTTTCAAAAATGAAATCATTGTGTAAAACTTACATAAATTTAAAAAAAGTATACATATTAGGTATTGCCACGTCCGTATGGACCGGCTCTATAAAAATATCACATGACCTAACCCCTCAGGTGACCACCGTAAAAAAATAAAAATAAAAACGGTGCAAAAAAATGAATTTTTTGTCATCTTACATTACAAAAAGTGCAATAGCAAGCGATCAAAAAATCATATGCACCCCAAAATAGTGCTAATCAAACCGTCATCTCATCCCGCAAAAAATGAGACCCTACTCAAGATAATCGCCCAAAAACTGAAACAATTATGTCTCTTAGACTATGGAGACACTAAAACTTTTTTTGTTATAAAAATGAAATCATTGTGTCAAACTTGCATAAATAAAAAATTTTTTATACATATTATGTATCGCCGCGTCCGTGACAACCTGCTCTATAAAATTACCACATGATCTCACCTGTCAGATGAATGTTGTAAATAACAAAAAAAAAAACGGTGCCAAAAAGGTATTTCTTGTTACCTTGCCGCACAAAAAGTGTAATATAGAGCAACCAAAAATCATATGTACCCTAAACTAGTACCAACAAAACTGCCACCCTATCCCGTAGTTTCTAAAATGGGGTCACTTTTTTTGAGTTTCTACTCTAGGGGTGCATCAGGGGGGCTTCAAATGGGACATGGTGTCAAAAAAACCAGTCCAGCAAAACCCAGCCTTCCAAAAACTGTATGGCATTCCTTTCCTTCTGCGCCCTGCCGTGTGCCCGTACAGCAGTTTACAACCACATATGGGGTGTTTATGTAAACTACAGAATTAGGGCCATAAATAATGAGTTTTGTTTGGCTGTTAACACTTTCTTTGTAACTGGAAAAAAAAATTTAAAATGGAAAATCTGCCCAAAAAGTGAAATTTGGAAATTGTATCTCTATTTTCCATTAAATCTTGTGCAACACCTAAAGGGTTAAAAATGTATGTAAAATCAGTTTTGAATACCTTGAGGGGTGTAGTTTCTTAGATGGGGTCACTTTTATGGAGTTTCTACTCTAGGGGTGCATCAGGGGGGCTTCAAATGGTACATGGTGTCAAAAAACCAGTCCAGCAAAATCTGGCTTCCAAAAACCAAACGGCGCACCTTTCACTCTACGCCCCGCTGTGTGCCCGTACAGTAGTTTACGGCCACATATGGGGTGTTTCTGTAAACGGCAGAGTCAGGGCAATAAAGATACAGTCTTGTTTGGCTGTTAACCCTTGCTTTGTTAGTGGAAAAAATGGGTTAAAATGGAAAATAAGGCAAAAAAATGAAATTCTCAAATCTCATCCCCATTTGCCAATAACTCTTGTGCAACACCTAAAGGGTTAACGACGTATGTAAAATCAGTTTTGAATACCTTGAGGGGGTAGTTTCTTAGATGGGGTCACTTTTAGGGAGTTTCTACTCTAGGGGTGCATCAGGGGGCTTCAAATGGGACATGGTGTAAATAAACCAGTCCATAAAAATCAGCCTACCAAAAACCAAACGGCGCACCTTTCACTCTACGCCCCGCTGTGTGGCCATACAGTAGTTTACGGCCACATATTGGGTGTTTCTGTAAACGGCAGAGTCGGGGCAATAAAGATACAGTCTTGTTTGGCTGTTAACCCTTGCTTTGTTAGTGGAAAAAATGGGTTAAAATGGAAAATTAGACAAAAAAATGAAATTCTCAAATCTCATCCCCATTTGCCAATAACTCTTGTGCAACACCTAAAGGGTTAACGACGTATGTAAAATCAGTTTTGAATACCTTGAGGGGTGTAGTTTCTTAGATGGGGTCATTTTTGGGAGGTTTCTATTATCTAAGCCTCACAATATGACTTCAAACCTGAACTGGTCCATAAAAAGTGGGATTTTGAAGATTTCTGAAAATTTTCAAAATTTGCTTCTAAACTTCTAAGCCTTGTAACATCCCCAAAAAATAAAATATCATTCCCAAAATGCTACAAACATGAAGTAGACATATGGGGAATGTAAAATCATCACAATTTTGGGGGTATTACTATGTATTACAGAAGTAGAGAAACTGAAACTTTGAAATTTGCCAATTTTTGAAATTTATTGAAAATTAATTATTTTGTGCAAAAAAAAAATTTTTTTTTGACTTCATTTTACCAGTGTCATGAAGTACAATATGTGACGAAAAAACTATCTCAGAACGGCCTGGATAAGTCAAAGCGTTTTAACGTTATCAGCCCTTAAAGTGACACTGGTCAGATTTGCAAAAAATGGCCTGGTCCTAAGGTGTAAAAAGGCTGTGTCCCTAAGGGGTTAAGACCTTGTCTGGATTTCAGGGAGCTTAACCGTATCACGATTCGTGACCCATATCCGCTTCCTCTGATCACGGACCTGTTTAACCAGATTGCTGGGGCTAAAGTTTTTTCTAAGTTGGATTTAAGAGGGGCATACAACCTACTCAGGGTCAGGGAAGGGGACCCCTGGGGGTCATTTAGAGAATTTGGTTATGCCCTTTGGTTTAATGAATGCTCCGGCTGTCTTCCAACATTTTGTGAACAGGATTTTTTATCATTTAATGGGGAAATGTGTACTGGTGTATCTAGATGACATTTAGATTTTTTCTCCTGATTTCAAGACTCATCGGGACCACCTATGTCAGGTCTTGCTGATTCTGCGGGAGAATAAATTGTACGCTAAACTGGAAAAATATGTGTTTGCTGTTCCGGAGATTCAATTTCTTGGTTTTCTTCTCTCTTCTTCTGGTTTTCGGATGGACCCTGAGACGGTCCACGCTGTGCTTGATGAAGAGTTTCCTGAGAATCAGAAGGCGCTGATGAGGTTTTGGGGTTTTGCCAATTATTACAGAAAGTTCATTTTGAATTATTCCTCTGTTGTTAAGTCACTCACTGATATGACTAAAAAGGGGGTGGATTTTTCCTCGTGGTCGGTAGATACGCTTAAAGCCTTTTCTAGGATTAGGATGGAGGGAGAACCTGAGCTTACCCTGCAGGTATCTCACAGCCAGCTGATGGCAGCTATCGTAGGCTGCCAGTCGTCACTTACGGGCAAGATAGAGGAGGTCAGAGTGGACCTGGGCCTCCTGCGCCATGATGTTCAGCAGCTAAGGGATAGGGTCCAGCTTACAGAGGAGAGGGTGTCAGAGCTAGAGAACTCGACCAGGCCCCTAGCAGCTAGAGTGACTGCTGTGGAGGGAGCGGTGGAAATGTGGCGTCAGAAGTGTGACGATTTGGAAAACCACTCGCGGAGGAACAACATCCGCATATTGGGCATGCCTGAGAGGACAGAGGGATCCGACCCTGCTACATTCTTAGAGGGATGGTTCAAAACAACGTTCCCGGACGCGTCCTTCTCGGCATCCTTTGCGGTAGAGAGAGCCCACCGGGTGCCGGCTCGTATGCCTCCACCAGGGGCCCCATCAAGACCACTCCTCGCCCGCATGCTCAACTGGCGGGACCGCACCCTCATTCTTTCCAAGGCTAGAATCAAACAAACCATCACCCTTGGGTCTGCTAACATATCCTTGTATCCGGATTGCTCAGCAGAGCTGCAGAAGAAGAGGGCTACGTTTACATCTATAAAGAAACGCCTACGAGAAATGGATTTACAATATTCTATGGCCTATCCAGCCCGTTTGAGAGTCTTGGATGGCGGGAAATCGCACTTCTTCAATAATCCCAGGGAGGCCGAGGACTGGCTCCTAGTGAGACCCCGAAACGTGCCCCAGAGATAAGGAATCACTTCTGGGACTGCGCTCACAATTGTTCTGGACAAATACGGTTCTACTGGACTTCCATGCAAACTTTCCATCTTAAGGCTAATGGGTGCGAGGGGTCCGTTAGTCTGTCCGTACTATGCCTACAGTTGTTATACTTGTTTTGGTCACGGGACTGATCTTGATCACCCTTTGGATCTTTTATTTTGAGCACTTAAGGATCTCCTGGACTTTCATGCAAACTTTTCATATGATGGTAAACGGGTGTGATGGGCCCATGAGTATGTTCGTAATAAGCCTATAGGTTATGTTTACAGCTTAATCTAATTATTAGCCATGCTTGTAAATGATATTGGGAGCCAGCGCTCTCACCTGCACTTGTTTGCAATATCTCTACACTGTGCAGGTCCCCCGACAACATGGTCACTAATGTAATGTGCTTCAGATGTGTTTATCACCCGGTACGCCGGGATTCACTGTTCAGTTATCTGTTTAACTGTTTGTATGTTTACTGGTACATCATATTTTACTGTGTTATACTTTGCCATGGCAGTATTTTGGCAAGTGCATGTGGGTTTCCTGGATCATCCTACTCATCAATGGTCACTATGTACTCATGGCTTCCATAACATATATGTCCTGGAATGTGCGTGGTCTTGGGGGTCCCAGGAAACGTATGGCGGTATCCGCACAAGTCAGGTTATATAATCCCCACATATTGTACCTCCAGGAAACCCATGTCACAGCCGAAACAGAGGGTAGATTGCGCAAACCTTGGGTGCAATGGGTAAAAAGATCTTACGGCATGTCATATTCAAGGGGTGTGTCCTTGTTGGTTCACCGATCGGTAAGGTGGGAGGTACATAGAGAGGTGACAGATCCTGAGGGCCAGTATGTGTTTGTATTCGCACATTTAAATGGCGTACCATATGTTATACTCAACGTGTATATACCTCCTCCTGCCAACCTCTCTGTTCTGCAGGCTGCGGCGAGCTTTGCGGCCCAGTTCCCATTCTCTAAGGTACTGTGCATGGGAGACCTTAACATGGTGGGTAATGAGACATTAGATAGGTTTCAGGCCAACCGACGTACGGATCGCACACAAGCGGGTGTCACGCGGCTGGGACGATTCATCTCGTTGCTGGGGTGGAGGGACGTGTGGAGGGAGAGAAATCCTTCCAATAGGGAGTTTTCCTGTTTTACACCCTACAGGGGCGCGTTATCCGCATAGATTACCTATTATGTGATGCGCAGGCCTACCTGCCAATTTCTGATGTTAAGTATATGCCTCAGGGACCGTCTGACCATTGTGGAGACTCTGCTTTCATCTGAAGGGGAGCCACGTGGTCATAGTCTGCGCATACATCCGTTCTGGCTGTCCCTGATGAATATAAATTACCTGACTAATTGAGAGTGTTTCTGAACTTAAATGTGGAAGGGGACAGTGATGCTCTTATAGTGTGGGATACCCTGAAAGCTTATGTAAGGGGGTGTGCCAAATCATCTATATCTTACCTAAATAAAACTGCGAGGCTTAAGGAGGAGGAGTTGTGTGCACTATGCAAGGCAGCAGAGAACATATATGCTTCCAATCCCTCTGAGCAGAATAGATTAGATTGGATGCAGAAGGGCAGGCAGTATATGTTATGCTTACAGGGAAAGAGTAATCGCAAGCTTTTCTTCCTTAAACAACAGGCTTTTGAGCAGGGTAGTAAGACGGGGAGTGTCCTAGCACAGGTTATCAAATGTAATACTATGGCTCCTCCGATCATTCGTATACAGAATGCAGATGGAACCGTAACGGAGGACCCTGGTGGTATACTGCACAGATTCAGGGAATACTACAGTGAACTATACTCCTCAAGGACTCAGTATACTCTGCCTGCGCTCCATGGGTATTTGAGTGAAGTGGCTCATCCTCAATTATCTCCCTTGGATAAGGGGCTTCTTGATGAAGAGATCATGCTGGAGGAGGTGGTCGCGGCGATCAAGGGTTTGAATTTGGGTAAATCCCTGGGTCCGGACGGCATTCCCCTGGAGGTTTATTCTAAATATGAGGATATTTTAGGGCCTCAGTTGCGCAAAGTGTACACTGCCTCCTTGGAGAGGGGCCACTTACCAGATTCCTTATATAATGCTTCTATTGTGGTTCTCCTGAAGCCGGATAAAAACCCCTTAGAATGCGGATCTTATCGCCCAATATCATTACTGAACCTTGATTACAAAATTCTGACTAAGATCCTTGCGAATAGGTTGAATAAAGTGATCACCTCAATTGTTCACGAGGACCAATCTGGCTTCATACCAGGCCGTTCTACCTCTAGTAATATCAGGAGAGCTCAGGTGGTGACACAGGTAGGGTATGCGGACGATAGACAATGGGCCTTGGCATCCCTAGACATGGCCAAGGCATTTGATTCCATTGAATGGGAATTCCTGCTGCACACCCTAAAATGTTTTGGATTTGGCCCCGTTTTTATCAAATGGATTAAAGTGCTTTATCACCGTCCTACAGCTAATATTATGATTAATGGTTCCTTGTCTCCCACATTTCCTCTATACCGCGGTACCCGGCAGGGATGTCCCTTATCCCCATTGCTGTTTGCGGTGGAAATTGAACATCTAGCCATTAGAATACGCCAATACAATATTTTCAAGGGGGTGGCTGTGGGAGGTAGGGAGGATAGACTAGGGTTGTATGCTGATGATCTTATCCTATTTATGGATGATGTGGATTCGTCCCTGCCGCGGGCGATTGAATTGATCAATCAATTTGGTGATTTTTCCGGCCTACGCATTAATTGGTCCAAATCGGCCCTTATGCCCTTGTGGTCCCCGGAGTGGCCTCCGGTTTATCACAATCTTATGGTGGTGGAACATTTCAAATATTTGGGAGTCATCATTACTAAGATCCCTACGAGGTCACATCAGCTTAACATTACCCCCATTGAGCCTTATGCTTTAGACAAATTTAAGGCATGGGCCACACTACCTTTATCAGTTATGGGAAGATTGAATCTTGTCAAGATGGTTCTCCTACCCAAAGCATTATACCTACTGGGACACGCATGCACCCCAGTTCCGAGGAGCTTCTTTGTACGGCTGCACTCAGCTATAACGAGATTTGTCTGGGGTAAAGAGAGGAGGAAGCTGGCTATTGATAACCTACAGAAAGGTTGGCAGCAAGGAGGAGCTGCTATGCCAGATTTATTTTTGTACTTCTTAGCAGGTCAGCTTAGATTCTTAACTACATGGGTTTCGCAGTCTGCCATACTGAATTCTGAGTTTTATTTAACCCCTTAGTGACCAAGCCTGTTTGGGCCTTTATGACCAAGCGTTTTTCTTCCTTTTTTCATGGTCTCGTTCCAAGAGCTATAACTTTTTTATTTTTTTCGTCTATATACCTTTATGAGGGCTTGTTTTTTACGGGACAAGTTGTAGTTTTTAATGGCACCATTTTGGGGTACACATCATTTTCTGATTAAATTTTATTAACTCTTTCTGGGAGGGAGATGGGGGAAAATAGCAATACTGCCACTGCGTTTTTACATTATAAATTTTACGGCGTTCATTTTTCGGTACAAATAACATAATATCTTTATTCTCTGGGTCAGTACGATTACAGTGATACTAAATACTTATAATTTTTTTTTACATTTTACTACTTTTTTTCCAATAAAACCCCTTTTATTAACCAAAAAAATGATTTTGCATTGCCACTTCACAAGACCCATAACTTTTTTTTCTTCTTTTTCTATGGAGTTGTGTGAGGGCTTGATTTTTGAGGGACAACTTGTATTTTTCATTGGTATCAATTTGGAGTAATTGGCACTTTTATTAAGTTTTTTTCGGTGGAAACTAAGAATAAATTAGAAATTCTGTCTTTTTTTATTTATTTTTACGGCGTTCACCATAGGGGATAATTTATGTAATAGTTTATGCAATACCAAACATATGGGGGATATTTTCTTTTTGCAATTTTTTTCAATGAAAAGCGTATTTTCAATGGAAAAAAAGCATATTTTTTTATTTTATGGAATTTTTTTATTTAATAAATGTGTATTTTTTAAAAAACATTTTACTACTTAAAGTCCCACAAGGGGACTATAATATACAGTATTCAAACCTTGACCAGCAGGCTGCGCCAGAGAGGCACAGCCTGCTGGAGAGAACTGAAGACAGGCTCGGGGCCCTGATCGGAAGCAAGGTAAGCTTCCGAACACATCAGCACCCCGCAATCTTATTTTTGGGGTGCTCATGGGAGACAGAGGGAGTCCGCTCCCTCTGTCACCACTTTACATGCAGCGGGCGCCATTGCACCTGGCATGTAAAGGGTTAAACAGCCCGGATCGGCACTCCTGCCGGTCCGGGCTGTTAGAGCAGGGTCCCGGCTCTCATGTGAGAGCCGGGTCAGCGCTCCCCGCTGCACGGGGGAAGCCGTGCAGCGCTTAGATCGGGCCGACGTAAAAACGCGGCGGCCCAGCCTAAGGCCCCTTAGTGACCGCTGTAAAAACATATATGGGTGGTCACTAAGGGGTTAAGGAATCATTTGGGCCTCTCAACTTTGTGGCCGGTTCTAGAAAACGGCCAGTCAATAGAGGGTCGACTTTTACCTTTACACAGGTTAGCTCACCAGGTCTGGAGAGCTGCTAAGCTCCAACAATACCAAGACCTGCCTGATGATGTCGTAGTGTGGAACAATCCCATGTTTCCACACCTGCGGCATTGCGAAGGTAGGGCTGTTTGGGAAAATTATGGCATTTTCACTTTGAGGGATCTGTACAAGAAGGGTGTTCTTTACTCATTCTCTCAGCTCCAGGAGAAGTTTGGGGTACTGAGGCCTCATTTTTACAGGTATCTACAGCTCAGACATGCTCTCCAGGCTTAATTTCATTAGGAGGTAAGGAACATTTCCAAATACCCACTGATAGGCATACTTAGAACGCAGGGGCCAAAGGGGATGGTCTTGACTTTATACACGCATCTTCTAGATCTAAAAGTACGCTCCAAACCCCTGCTGGTGGAGACTAGGTGGAAAGAGAGGGTGCCTCAGCTTACTGATGAGGAATGGGCTGAGGCTTTGTGTGCGCCGTCTACTGCATCACTTCTCTCAACAATAGGCTTACTCAGTTATTCATTCTTCACAGGAGTTATTTAACACCCACCAGGTTGCATAGAATGGGTAGGCTAGACCACACGAGATGCCATAGATGAGCTCAGGATAATGCGGACTTCTTGCATCTTATCTGGGACTGCCGGTATGTAAAACCCTTTTGGAGGAAAGTGGTGGATATATTGTCTACTCTGATCACGGAGGTGATTCCCTGTTGCCCTAAGATATGCCTTTTGGGGATAGTGGATAGTGACTCAAGCTCCCTGTATATTTGTACTTTCCTAAGAGAGTCCCTATTCTTAGCTAGAAAAGCTATAGCCTTGCGGTGGATGGCGGACAGGCCACCGACAATAGGCCAGTGGAAGGCGTTGGTGAACCAAATCTTGCCCTATGAAAAAGTAATGTACGGTAATAGGAAGTGCCCTCAGAAATGTGAGAAAATATGGGGTTCTTGGTGTTCTTCACCAGTTACTGCCATGCCATCTCATATGCACTCAGTGCAACCCACATAATAATGCATATTTAATTATGTAATGTGTATGCTGGATAGGGGGTGAGGAGAAAGGGTACTTTACCAGGAGTTACCAGGTGATTCCTTTTTTTCTTTTTGCTGTTTTTACTTCCTCCAGGACGACACTGTATTTCATTCTGACTGTATTGTACTGTTTCATGGCACTGTATGTATGCTATCATGTACGATTTAAGATAATGTCATATGTATAAATGTACCAATTTTGGTTGATATTCTCAATAAAACGAGTAAAAAAAAAAAAAATTATGTCCAACCCACTGTACCCTCCTCTTTGCCTCCTCCTCTGATTTTTGTTGATGGTAATCTTGAATTTCAGGTCTCTAGGATTGTGGATTCTCGCATTATCCACGGTTCTCTTCAGTACCTCGTTCATTGGGAGGGTTATGGTCCTGAGAAGAGGATGTGGGTCCCAATGGCAGACATTAAGGCCACTCGTCTCATCAGGGCTTTCCATAGGTCTCATCCTGAGAAGGTGGGCTCTGAGTGTCTGGAGTCCACCTGTAGAGGGAGGGGTACTGTCACTGCCAGTTCTGTCAGAAGGTCTGACAGACGTTCTTCTCTACCTCTTGTATGACGTTCTTTGTTTTGGTTTCACTTTGTCATCTCCTTTCCTTCTGCCAGGTGTCACTTATTTAGACTAATCTTCTTCCTTTATATTCCCTCTCATGCTGCCTCACTTTGCGGTTTATACTAGTTCCTGGATGAAGTGTTCACTGCTGCTGTTTGCTCAGATATGTATTTTCCTTTATTGTGTTTCCTTGCTGGCTTGATTCTAGATGACCCTGACTCCGTCCGTATTAAGTGCTGGGAGCCGGGGGTTGTGTCCCCTCATTTTTATAGGGTTTTCAGGTGTCACACAGTCTTAGATACATGGGCATGCAATCGTCTACCATGCACAACACCCTGGCATGTGCATAGCAGTGAGGCAGAGCTCTTAGGGTTTTAAAGGGCTCACCTATATGCTCCTTAGTTTGGGATCAAGACAGTCAGTTGTTTATTTATTAGTTCCAGCTATCTGCAACTTCACCCGTGACACTGGTATAGGTGTGCTATCGATAGGTGTGACATACTGAGGGGTGTGATATACTTATAATATACTTTGTAACATAGAAAGTATATTATAGTGAATTTGTATTGTGCAGCAGTTGTGTGCAGTTCTGCTGCGATACTGCAGCTATACAGAGGGACAAATGCTATTGGAATAACTAATTGCAACTGGTGTGATATACCAGTTGCACCCCCAAAAAACTGATTGAGGCAGGGGTGTGATATACCTATAAAATACTTTTTATATAGTGCATTTGTATTGTGCAGCAGTTGTGTGCGGTTCTGCAGCGATACCACAGCTATACAGAGGGACAAATACTATTGGAACAACTAATTGCAACTGGTGTGATATACCTGTTGCCCCCCAAAAAACTGATTAAGGGGTTTTATATACCTGCTTTCCTCAAATAATCATTAAGGGGTTCTATATACCTGCTTCCACAAATACTGCTCTTCTATAGATACTTTGTCATAGGGTCATTTTGAAAATGACAGGCATAGGAAGAGGCAGGCCATTCCGCAGGGGTGGTAGGGGTCGGGCAGGTGCACCAGCCCTGAGCCTAAGTGGGAAGTTGGAGAAGGTGCATGCAATTACGTCAAAGGATGCACCAGAGTTGGTTGAGTCGGTCCCCAGTTGGAGCAACACCGTCAGAACCCACAAAGCCACACTGCCCGGAGCTCCACATCCTGCCTCTTCTCCTTCTCCTCTCTCCTCCACTTTGTCCTCCACTCCACCTTCCACCGTGCCATTTGATGAGATCACCAAATTGGTCAGTCGCAGCCAGAGATCCATCAGTGACATCGTACCTTACGCCTTCTTTCTGGAGCGTGCATTGCATCTTGTCATTGATCAAGCCATCGAGGAGCAGATGCAGAAAGATGAGGAAGTCGCAATGCTGAATGAAATCCCAGGGGGGCTACTCCATCTGAGACAAGCTAGCAGGAGTCTGAAGAGGAGTCAGAGAAGGATGGTGCCTGGGAGGAGGAAGAGGAGGAGAAGGAGCAAAAAGAGCAGACTTTAAACTATTCTGAGATCCGTGGTGTTGACCGTGGATGGGGGAGGAGACCAAGGATGACATTCTCCTAGGCGATGAGCAGGAGCCAGGCCGCTCTACCACTTCCAATTTAGTGCAAATGCGGGCTTTCATGCCCCAGTGTTTGAAGAGGAACCTCCTATAAAAAGCATAAAGGGCAAGGGCCAGTACTGGGTTTCAACCTACTTAGAGCCCCAATACAAACACAACATGGCAGACATGTTACCAGCATCACAGAGGGCTGTCAGAATACAGCATTTCCAGTCCTTGCTTCGAGAGATGCTGCATTCTGCTATTGCGGGCGCTGGCAGAGGAATTTACACCCACAGAGCAACAGTTGTGCGTACGAATCCTACCGCGCATGCAAAAAGAGGGCAGGTTGAAGATGTGTTGGTCAGTTCGGATATGATACATAAGTATGGATACATACATATATATTAAATGTTGGAATATGGCTCTTCTTGTTTATGAGTCTTGTGACATCACACATGCATTCCATATTAAGGCTCCACATTTTCTTTTGTATTATGCTATCAATATAATTTGTGCACTATGTATAGGATATAATTCAATTATTTTCACTGTGCAGTGTTTTTTGACACTTTGTAGTACTCAGATGTTTTTTGAGCTATGTATTTGGCTCTACAGATAATATATGGCAGCATATAATATAGGGCATGGGCTTTCCCCTGTAAATGATGTCTATTGCCGCTATTCACGCATGACTGTCCGGCCCGTGTGGCTGCTTCCGCCCATTCTCCGCCCGGGTATGATATGATGGTGGCGACGGCGATCCGCATCATGGATGTGCGACCGCCCTCTCTTCCGTCAGCCTTAGGGGAAGGGCAGATGTTGCATGACATGGCGGGCATTGATTGGTCATGCGCCGCGAATATGACGTAGATACATGTGATACACCATGTGATCGGAATCCGGCTGCTCTCATAGGTAGACTTCTCCTTTTTAAATCCGTCATCTTCCCCCAACCTTTCACTCCTCCTGAGGAAGCGATCACACGCGAAACACGCGTCGAGGAGCACCACACCATTGTGGGATTTATTTATCACATCTGCTAAGGATATTGTTGCATTGCTGCTTACTGTTATAGCTTGGGTGGGTGTGCCACTGTGTTTAGTCCCCACTTATTCACAAGCATGTACTGTGAATTACCTTTTTAATATTATTATTAATAAACTTCATATTTTATTCCCTATATATGGTGTTTTTTCGCACTCTTTTTTGTTGTGATTTATTTTGATTTCGGGAATGTACCATTTAATTAAGACCGTAGGTGATTTAAGAGATCATTCTTGAAGCCAACCCATCGAGAGCCGCCCACTGGATCCAGACTCAGGGAACGCCTAGACCAACAGGTGTCCGACTACATCTGGTTAGCGGCCGATGTGGACGCTCTGTGAAGCGAGGAACCCCTTGACTACTGGGTGTGCAAGCTTGACCTGTGGCTAGAGCTGGCACAATTTGCCATGGAACTCTTGGCTTGCCCCTTGTCGATTGTCCTATCTGAAAGGATGTTCAGCACAGCAGGGGGGTTCGTGACCAATAAGCGCACTCACCTAGCTCACGACAGTGTGGACTACCTCACATTTCTAAAAATGAATGAGGCATGGATCTCGGAGGAATTCAACACCTGTGATGACCATGTTTAATTGAATTTCATCTATTATAGTTTTTTTTTTCCAAAAGGGGGTATTTCCTTAGCCATGTTTTTAATCAAATTTTATATTTTTAGTTATTTTAAACATATGTATTGTACTGGCGTACAGTAAAATTGATATCCAATGACCGTCTAATATACCTCCAGCCACATGATCACTTGATCTTTTCTGTCCGGTGAATGTCTAATGTTTGGGGCCTGTACTCCACTGACCTGCAGTAAAATTGATATACAATGACTGTCTAATATACCAGCCACATAATGGCTTAATCTTTTCTGTACGGTGAATGCATATTTTTGCAGTCTGGATGTCCGGATGGCGCTGATGGGGCTGGCAGCATGACGGACTTCTGAACCAGCAACGGTGTCGGTGTCGTGGCTGTTGAATTCTCCTGCGCTTTGTGGCCCCTATTGGCCTGCCTGGATGATGGAGTCTCTGTGGAGAGCACACACACTATGCTGAAGGTGGCTCGGTGTGTGCCGAGCATCTCTTGGATATATACATAGGCAATCCTCACTGACCAATGTGGCTGGCCAGGGGCACGTGAGTAGTTTGAGGGTGACCCCCGTTCACCAGTTTTATGGAATATAGGGCAGGGAAAAATACAAGAAAGCTAAGTACGCAAAATTAATACCTTCCAATATTGCGGACTGCTGACCTATTGTTAAAGGGAGTGCCGGGTGCCTGATATATTTGTATTATAAATCTCAGCTGGACTACCTTCTGGCATAATATATGTCATTTTGTGTGGCCCCTGGCCCTTTGTCTGGATTACGTGAGCAATATGAGAGGTGACCCCCACGCACAAATGTATTGGAATGTTTGGCAGTTAAACAACATGGGAGTTTAAATAATCAAAATCAATATTCGCTAACACCTGTTGTTATCTGATCTGCTAATCCTGCTAATCCTTCCAGCTGATGAATATACAGAGACTAACTACTAATCATCTATGTTATATACGCCTGCTATACTCCTGCTATATTCCTGCTATATATTTATATCTGCTGGATTGTTTGAACGTATGGCAGGGAACTTATCTGAAAATGCTAACAACAAAATTTATATCTGCTTGCATGCGTTAACATTTGTCTTGCTAACCCTCACTGGTTAATTAACACTTGCTGCTTAATACACTCATCCTATAGATCTTCTGGACTATGTGAACTATCTGAGGGTCGACTTTAATGTACCATCTTATGGAAGTACAGCAGTGAAATAATACAGAAAGTTAAAATAAGTACTTGTTAACACCTGCTAACACCTGCAATTATCTGGGATATTAACTTTCTTATAATCTGTTGTGACTCTGCACGGTTTTCCTCTTTATTTGGCTGCTGAACTTTGCTTGCTATCATCATATTATCATATACATTGGACTGTTATGTTATATAATTTGTTGGCACCCCGCAAGTTTTTCTTTTTTTGCATTGCTTTTGGGGCCCTGGTGTTGTTTTCCCCGCGTTTCTAGGAGTGTGAATGCAGATTTATTGGCCCTGTGATCGATTAGGGGTGTCTTTTTTATTTATTTGTTTGCCTTTTCCTTCTGGATCCTTGTTGTCGGTTTATGTTTGATTATACAATGCCAGCAAAGGTCCAGAATAGGAAGTCTTTGGGTGCAAGCGGAGGTAGCCCAATTTCAAAAATGGATACATTTTTGAAATCTCCGCAAAATAAAACTAGGACAAATCAGAAGGGTAATAGGGAGAATAAAGTTGACCCAATAGACTCACGAAACATAGAGGAAATTAGTGATAGAGCTAGAGGGAGAGATAAGAACGTTGCAACAGATGAGAAGATAGAATTAGTGGATAAGAAGCTGACAGAGATATCCTTAGTGCGGTTCAGCAATCGAACCAAGCACTGGGAGATCTGTCAGACAAAATTTCCACCATTCAAACGGATCTATCTGTGATTAAGGATGAGATGAATAAAGTACGGAAGAAAGTTAAAGTTCTCCAACTAGTTACAAAAGAGTTAAAAAGAGAGATGGATGGGATTAAAAATAGAATGGGGGTGACGGAAATAGAAAATAAATCACTAGAGGAAAGAGTTATGGAAATGGTGGATTGATCTCGCAGAGCGAATATACATCTGGTCGGGTTTCCTGAAGGGTCTGAAAAAGAAGACCCGACAGAGTTTATTCAGCAATGGCTATTAGAAAGGTTCGGTGCAGATCGACTGTCTACGGGGGTTTCAGTGGAGAGAGCCCACCGAAAACCAAATAAGCAACTACCAGTAGGGAGCCCTCCAAGAGCAATTCTTGCTAAAATGATAAATGTCCGGGACAGGGATAACATCATGAAAAATAAAAGAGCTTTACCTCCTTTAGAGTATAATGAAGGAAATTATTCAAAGGCGACACAGGCTAAACAATGTGAATTTAGAGAGGTCAAGAAGAGAAAGGCGACAGCCAAGAGTCAATATTCTCTGTTCTATCCTACGAAACTGAGAGTGATATATCAGGACCAAGCTCTTTTTTTTACTCAACCAGAGGAGGTGCGGGAGTGGTTGGATGGTAAGGGGATAGGGCCCTGATGTTAAAAGTAATGCTATATTTAAAATATGAGGAAGGTGTAAGACCCCAATCACACTCCGAAACGCGTTTGGTCTAAATCAAATATTTTCCAGTGCCTTTGGAAGAAGAAAACACTATAACTACCGGTAGTCAACACCGGCAGAAAGTACTGACTTAACGCTGGGCAAGTTTTCCAGTAATTGCTCAAGGACACTCAGCTGTACAGTGGAGAAAGGAAAAGGTACTTGCGATAATACAGCAAAACTTGGATACAACTTTGCAATAAATTCGTCACAGATTCATGGGAAAGGATCAAGGCGCTTATCAGCAACAGGTGGCGAGTTGAACTCAGCGCCAAACGGACTGAGAGTCAGGACTGCAGAACCGTGAGTACTATACCAACTCTCACAATATTGATTCATAACAGCATTTGAACTGAACATCAAGTGAGATATTCGTACTGGTTGTATTCAAGCGGTCTTACCAAAAGTACTCTCTATCCGAGAAATATCACTCTATAGGAGTGAGATTGCGAATAGATATAAGATCATCCGCCGATTTTTTTATCTGAAATAACCATGAACCAAGTGGCTACACTGAATCCATCTTCCATTTAAATTATCGCAGTGAACCAAGCGGCCATACTGAACTCATTTTCATCTGAATTATCACCGTAATACAGTTTGAGTGCGAACATACGTAAGAACTGGGGAGCCATTCAGCCATTGTGCATTTGTATACTTGTATTTGTATAATACATCTCTCATCTTTTTCATTTGAAAATATTTTTCATCCGAAAACATTTTTTCAAAAGTATCTTCTCCATCCGTTTTAACACTCTATCAAAGGGTGATTACGAACTTTTACAATAGTCCAGCGATTATTTTTTGGATAGTATATTGTGACTAATTTAGCTACTGAATATATAGAGGTAGAATAGTTTTTTATATTGCATTTTAGTATTATGGTAGTCCAGTAGTATTGGCCAATACTGATGTTTTATTAAGTTTGTTATGGTTGTGAATACATTTTAAATCTGAATTAAATTAGTATTTTCTGCGTGACCCATGTACATTGTGAGTGCCAGTCATTTCATTTATTTTGACAGGAAGAAAAGGAACATCCCTCGGCGCAAGGAACCAACCAGAGGTAGACGGTGAATCTTCAAGAGTTTTATTGCAATCACACAACGCGTTTCGGGGAAAGGGTCCCCTTCATCAGGTGAAGAATATTGCATAGAGAGTGGACAAACATGCTGGATATATATACACAAAATGGTCACATGCAAACAAGGTCAGAGGGGAGGTGGGCGTTACCTCAAAGCAGAAACAAAGTCATTGGTACATAAAATAATGCAAATAGGTACACAAATGAACAAACTAACCCTTTGGGTTTACAGACTAATTCATAAGTGTATTTATAAAACATTAACATTAAGAAGCATTGCCTCTAGATGCAGCCCATGGCTGGGGAGGAGGAACAGCATCACACAGAGTCACATGATCGCAGTTCCGATTATGTGACTTGTGATGCAATGCTTGTTGCTGGGTGACAGGACGCTGAACAGCTGGCTTAGAAGGAAACTCGGCATACTGAAAGGTCCTGCGTCATGCTGCTTTCTTGATATGATCAGCAGCGCTACAGAAAGAAGAGATGTGACGCCCTACTTCACTAAAAATAAAAACATTAGCAGAAAGATTACGATAGATAGATAAATAAATGAATACATGAATGCATGAATCTAACAGCATTAGTCCAAGATACAAATTAATGATTTGAATGCAGAAAAAGGAGCAATCCAAAAGCAAATATGTTGGATGTAAATGTATAATATGACATATATATATATAAAATTCATTAATCCCACAAATAATTCCACAAACAAACGCCATAAAATTGAATAGGTGATATCAGATCTGTACATATGGGACTCTTTATACATGTACATATAAAAAATATTCATTTTATATGATATATGAATATATATATATATATATATATATATATATATATATATATAAAAATTAATGCATATCTATAAAAATAGTGCATAATAGACACTACAGACTAAAAAATTTAACATAAATAATTAGATAATAAAGATCAAAATGTATATATATATATATATATATATATATATATATAAATAAATAATTATGAACATGATTAAAAAACAATATTGATGATATAAAAAATGTATAATAAATAATCTTTAATATCAGTAATGGTAGTCATGTGACCCTAAAAGTTTATTTCAAAAGCCTCATTCAGACCGTTTGGATTGAGACAGTCGAGTTTAAAAATCAAATACATTTCACGTTTGCGAAGGGTCTGAATGGTATTCCAACAGCTGTCATTTACCTGTTCGATGGGTGTGATCTTAAACCCGGAAAAGCACCCATCGTGATGTTCTGTTGCATGGCGGGATATACTCTGCTGTGAAAACTTATTTTTTACATTAGACCTGTGCTTGTTAAGCCTATTCCGTAGGGTTTGGATAGTGCGACCTACATACTGTAGGCCGCATGGGCATTCCAACAGGTAAATGACATTCTGAGAGCCACAACTAGTGATGAGCGGGAGGTGCCATATTCGATTTCGCGATATTTCGCGAATATTCGAATGAATATTCGTGTTATATTCGTCGAAATCGAATATTCGTAATTATTCCAATTATCGCGAATAATATACAATTTTTTTTTTCGCGTATTGCGATTATTTATCTTGATAGTATAAGGCAACGTTCCTATGCTAATTGACTATGGCTAGGCTAATATGTGTATTTTACGAAATTTCGTGATTTGCTCTAACTTCGTCTCTTAGAATATTACGAATATTCTAAAAGACGAAGTTAGAGCAATATTACGAAATTTCGTAAAATACACATATAGATTGTAATTTAGCTAATATACTGCTATAATCCCTTTTTTTGCCTCTTTTTTTTTTTTGCCTCTTCTGAACTTAAGTTTTGTAAAATATGTACACTATTAAAAAATATTACTATAGCAGTATATTAGCTTAAATACAATCTATGTGTATTTTACGAAATTTCGTAATATTGCTCTAACTTCGTCTTTTAGAATATTCGTAATATCCTAAAAGACGAAGTTAGAGCAATATTAAGAACATTTGCAAAAGCCGAAATTGCGATGCGAGTAATATAATACGAAATAATCGCATGAAGATTTCAACTTAGCACTGCTATATTCCATATTCTAGCCTAATATGGAATATAGCTGTGCTAAGTTAGCACTGCTCTATTCCACACTAGGCTAGAATATGGAATATAGCAGTGCTAAGTTGAAATCTTCATGCGATTATTTCGTGTTATATTACTCGCATCGCAACTTGCGAAATTTGCAAATGTTCTTAATATTGCTCTAACTTCGTCTTTTAGAATATTACGAATATTCTAAAAGACGAAGTTAGAGCAATATTACGAAATTTCTAAAAGACGAAGTTAGAGCAATATTACGAAATTTCGTAAAATACACATAGATTGTATTTAAGCTAATATACTGCTATAGTAATATTTTTTAACAGTGTACATATTTTACAAAACTTAAGTTCAGAAGAGGCAAAAAAAATTAGAGGAAAAAAAAAGGGATTATAGCACTATATAAGCTAAATTACAATCTATATGTGTATTTCACGAAATTTCGTAATATTGCTCTAACTTCGTCTTTTAGAATATTCGTAATATTCTAAAAGACGAAGTTAGAGCAATATTAAGAACATTTGCAAATTTCGCAAGTTGCGATGCGAGTAATATAACACGAAATAATCGCATGAAGATTTCAACTTAGCACTGCTATATTCCATATTCTAGCCTAGTGTGGAATAGAGCAGTGCTAACTTAGCACAGCTATATTCCATATTAGGCTAGAATATGGAATATAGCAGTGCTAAGTTGAAATCTTCATGCGATTATTTCGTATTATATTACTCGCATCGCAACTTGCGAAATTTCGTAAAATACATATATAGATTAGATTGTAATTTAGCTAATATGGAATATAGCAGTAAGTTGAAAACGCCACTGACTGGAGCAGCCAGGAAGCCAGGAATCCAAAGGACAGGTAAGAACAACTTTAGAGAAGTGGGAAAGAAAAAAAATATTATAATAAAAAAAAAAATACGAATATTCGAATTCGCGAATATATAGAACGATATTCTAAATATTCGCGAAATCTCGAAATTGCGATATTCGAGAAAAAAATTCGTAATTCGAATATTCGCGCTCAACACTAGCCACAACTAAGATTTTTTTTTTATAGAAAAGAAATCCCCAGTAGATTTGCTGCGAAAGGATGATGTAGTGTTAATGGTCAAACAGCACAAACACCTTGATAAATTACATTTATAACTCCCCAAGGGTCTTGAGACTAGATTGCTCACAGTCGGCTTCACACACTGTGAAGATAAGCGTCTAAGTCTACTGGGGGCCAGGACACTCTTAAGGGTTTGTGCCCTCCTAAAAGTCTGTCTAGGCTGACCGGGTAGCATTTGCCTCAGGTGTGGGTCCCTTTTTAATATGTGCAAATGTTTGGACAAAACGTCTCTAATAGCGTCATGATTGTTCCCATACGTCGTCAGAAAATTCATACAAAAGCGTTCATTGTCAACATGTGTTTTTTTACTCTTAGTTAGACACATACTTTGGGATAGGCCCTTTGCTCTTTCATACGCAGCTTCGACTATCTTTGGGGGATAGCCCTTCTTCAGAAACCTATCACAAATGTTTTTTCTTTGACAAATGAAGTCCCTATCAAGGGAACAGTTGCGTCTGACTCTTTTGAACTGACTAAACGGAATATTCATCTTCCATTTCTTATAGTGGGTGCTGGAATAGTCCAAATAGCTATTACAGTCAACCCTTTTAAAAAAGGTTTGTGTGATGATGGCCCTCCCGCTGGCTTCCAGTTCCAAATCAAGGTACTCTATCTTGACACAATTGGATGTCCCTATCAGATTTATTCCCCAATTCATGGACCTCATCTCCTCAAAAAAAGAGGAAATCGAGGCATCGTCACCATTCCATATGAGGATCAGGTCATCTATGTATCTACAATAGAAGACAATGTTATCAGTCCAATACCTAGAGCCATAGATGAACTGATCCTCAAAACGCCCCATAAAAAGGTTTGCGAAACTGGGCGCAAAATTCGTCCCCATTGCGGTTCCCTTCGTCTGCAGATACAGTGAGTCCTCAAAGGTAAATATGTTGTGTGTCAGTATGAATCTAATGCAGTCCTGTAGAAAGACTGCTTGTCCTGCCGGTAATAGAGGGTCGTTATCCAAATACCACTTAATGCATTCAATTCCTTTAGTATGGGAAATATTCGAATACAAAGCCAAAGTCCAGTGTGACCCAATTATAAGTGTTCCTTCATTCAATATCTTTAAAAGACTCTATCAAAGCTGTTCAGTCCCTTAAATAGGAGGGGAGTTTGGTAACGTATTTCTGTAGCAGGACATCCACATACTTTGAAAGGTTACATGTGAGGGAGCAAACCCCTGAAATGATTGGTCGCCCTGGTGGATTCTTTGTATTCTTATGTATCTTGGGTAGGTGGTAAAATAATGCTGTGACAGGATCCGATACGAGGATGAATGCGTTCTCCTTTTTATCTAGTATATGAGATGCTGATTCAATAAGGTCTTTGAATTCTGAAATATGTGACTCAGTGGGGTCTGTGACTAGAGGTACATAATATTCTGTATCGGATAGGATACGGAGTGCCTCCTTAGTATAGGTCTCCCTATCCTGAATTACCACTCCCCCTCCCTTATCTGCACTGCGGATGACAATATCTAAATTATTCTGGAGGCGCTTGACCGCCGTTTTTTTTAAACTTTTTTGTGAGGTTCTGTCTGCAAGTTGGTTTTTGGTGTAATTTCCGAAAATCATCCATGACTATACTTACCATTTAAGTACTACCCCATGCAACATAAGGGGAATTTTATTGATACCTTTTATAAAAAAGGTATCGATAAAATTCCCCTTTCGTTGCATGGGGTAGTACTTAAATGGTGGTTTAAGTCCTGTATGTACAAATTCCTGGCCTTGGATGTCTGGAGACATCACCAGTTCCACATTGACCTTAGGTCTAGATGATTTTTCCAAAATCCCAAAATGTATTTTCAGGGTTAATTTTCGGGTGAAATGGTGTAAATCCAAAAATAAGTCAAAACCCTTGGTAGGTGCAGAAGGGCAGAAAGAAAGGCCCTTGGATAAAAGAGATGTTTCCTCAGTGGACAATATGTGTTTGGACAGATTGAAAATTTTGACCTCCTGTGGAAAGGGGGCACTGGGGGCTAGATTCTCCTTTTTGCTTTTGCCCCCTCTGCAGCCTCTTCTATATTTTTTCTTTTGGGGGGTCTTGGGCCTAAAGGGTGAAAATAATTGGTTATTGCCACTGTATTGGGGCCTTTTAGTACCGGATAGGCTGTGATGGGGTTTAGGATGGGAGGTAGGGATAAAAAAGAGGAAGAGGAAGAAGAGGATGAGGAAGAAAAAGGACCAATGGAGGACTGCGTGGTGTTATCAAGCGGATCCATGAGTCCTAAGGCAGTCGAGATGTCTCCGGCCTTATTAATTGGGCCTGACGGGCTGATATTAAGATGTTCCGAACCTTGGGGGAATGAAACTTCATGTACAGTGATGAGTGAATCTACTTCCAAATCAATTGGGGAGGTGGGTGATAAAGGGACTACTGGGCAATGTATGGAACCTTGATCAGTGGGGGAGACCTGTGAATAACACTTAGGAGGAGAGAAAGAGGTGGGAGGGAGATTTAGTGGACCACATTTAGATGTGATGTCTGGATCAAATGTGGTGGACGGGGTGGCCGTAGGAGTGCTCATTTTTCCCAAACCTGATGATTTGGTGGGAGATGGAAGGGAGGCTTTAGAAGGGGTCACTTGTTTATGGTGCAAGATACTCATGGACTGAGAGGCGTGGTCCTGAGGAGGGGATGGGCCCATGGGAAGGACCCTATATGCAACATTATTGGGTACTGGTAAATCCAATATGGGGGTGGTACCATATACAGATTCAACAGGCCCAGACAAGGCATTACTGTCCTTTTTGGATGGATTGGACCTTCTGGAATTATTATAAAAAGTGGATCTCTGATGGTGATGGGAATGTGAAGGTGGTTTGAATCCTCTGGAGGAGATGGAGCCATTATGTGCGGGGTGATGACCCTAAGTCTGGATGGGAGCAGGGGATTTGTTAGTAGGTCTGTTGTAGGGAGGGTCCTTGAGCTAATATTTGATATTGTCAGTTCTAAAGTCGGTCCTATCCCTGATTAATTTTTGGGCTTTTTTATCTATAACCTTTTTTCATATAGAGAAACCTTGTTTGTGGTCATGCGGTCGAACCTGATATAAGCTGGATGTTCCTTATGATGGATGATCCTATGATAAACATCCATAATAAGTCTTCCAAGGTTAGAACACATGTTCCTGCGTTTCTTAATCAAAAGCTTAATTAGACCCCTAGCACAGTCCAATAAGTATTCATCCCACTCCTTGCAGAAGTCCATATCATCAACAAAATAATTTTTAAAACGTAAACGAAGACCCCTGGGCACAAGGCCCTCCTGCAGGTATATCTCCAGGAAGGTTGCATCAAGTTCATGTTGGATTTCATTAAACATATATCTTTCTAGTGTCTGAAATTCTGAGAGTAAAGATTTTTCGTCAATGCCTGTCATTTTCGTCATCAATATTGTTGTTTTAATCATGTTCATAATTATTTATTTATTTATATATAAATTTCGATCTTTATTATCTAATTATTTATTTTTTAGTCTGTAGTGTCTATTATGCACTATTTTTATAGATATGCATATATATATATAGTTAAGGCTGCGTGCAGCCTGTAGTTTTGGGTGGAGCGACCTCCCCTATTTAAATCCCCTGGTACAAGCAGGAGGTCGCCCGTTCTTTGTTTACCTAGCACCTACGCTTTGACGTCACTTCCGGTCTTTCATGTCGTCATTTCCGATCCGGGTTCTGTGCATCCAGGGCGCACTGCCTCCAGCAAGTGCTACCGCTCTGCGGCCCAGTGACGCAGCCTGCCACCCGTCGCACACTGATTCCCCTGCTTCATCAACCCCGGCCGGAAGCTCCAGGTACTCAGGCTGGGGTCGGGAGTCTGGGGGGGGGGGGTGCTCTGAGTCCTGTGGTCAGGCTTCTCAGCATTCGGCTGAGGGGTCACTGCTGACCTAATTATGAGGAGATTCTGCTTTCCAAGAAGCATCATAGATACTAGGTTGCCAAGGTTATTTGCATGTACCATGGTGGGTTCACTTGGTTGCCTCTGTGTTTGCTGTCAGGGAAGGTGTAGCACTGTTGCAGCTGCGGTTATGCCTTCACTCCGGTGATTGTCAATCAAGACTGGGGGGGGGTTGCAGCTGGTTGCGGGGGCCCTGGGCGGGAGGACTAGCAGCACAACCGCCCTGTCATGTCAGTCAGTTCCTGCGGGCACCGCTTCTATGCTTCTGCGAGTCGTTGGCTGGTTGTCTGCCTGTTGTAAATTGACTGAAAAAATACTCAATTGGTAGTTGTGTAGAGAAACTAGGTCACAGAAGCCAACTACCTAAAACATAACTTTTATTCTTATACTATAAGATCAACAGGTCCCTTACTAGGGACTAATCAAAATGCAACACAGACAAACAACAAAACATCCGTAAGCGGCCGACGAGGAACAGAAAGGAATTTAATACTGGCAGCGGGTACTGGGCAACCATATGGGGTCCCTGGTGTAGCCCTAGGGTATCCCTGATCTTATTCTCTGCACAGAGATGCCCCCAGATGGTAGAGGCACTCTGTCCCCGTACCTAAAGCTATCTGTCCTTGAAAAAGCCCTTACCACACAGATTGGCCCATATGAATGCCCGGGTCATTCAATGCGCGAATTATATTCTAATGGATAGTATTGGTCTCCCTTCTAGTCCCAACGCGTTTCCCCTATTACACATAGGTTCATCAGGAGACAGTGAAGGTAATCAGGTGGCCCACCCACAATGCTAGGTGGCCACACACCAATGGTTTAACATACATAAACCGAAGTCAAAAAGAACAATAAAATAATAACTGGAGCAACCCCAGGATCGCCTATATCCGCCAAGGATCTCACAACAATGATATATGCTGACATTTACCAGCCAATTCAGATAGAAATGATAATTAGGATTAGTTCAATACTTATCTATTTGCTGTATGAGTCCTGAGCGGCGATCTGCAGGTTGGGGTGCTCCAGGGGGCACTGAAAAATGAGGCTCCAATTTGTGTGCTAGTTCCTAGCTAATTTAAACTCCCAGATGGGGCGGTGCCTGATAGTGGCTCTCCAATCACCAAAGTGGTGGGGGCGTCATGTGGTCCAGTCTCCACTCTGCCCCTCCTATTCACAAGTACCATATGTCAGTTTAATATAAATATATTCAGATATACTGGGATATGTAAGTAGTTGATGGTGTCTCAGAACTACCCCTCTCCTATTTCAAGTGTTGTGCACACGAATCGCCGCTATGTTCTCCCCTTGCACCGATCACTCAGACCATACCTGGTGGAACGCACGCCAAGGCTCAGAAATGGCCGTGCGTTCCACCGTGAGCAGGCCAATCCGGGCCTGCAACGTCATCAAGCGAGCGCGATGTCTGGAATGCAGTTATGTTTGCGTTCCAGCGCCGCGTATCGTGGGCGTGGCTATGCGTTCCACGGCCCCGTCTCTGAGTCCTGCTATGTAAAAGCCGGCAAGGAGGAAAAGGGAGCTGGTCAATTCCGGCGAAAGGTATGGGGAGGGGATATCAGAGGTATACAGATGATACTAAAGCCCATACGGTGGGTCAATAATGCAGAGGTAATGAAAGTCTGCCAATGGTGACAGATTCCATCAAGTATGTTCTTGGGGGTAACCCCGTCCGGAATGAGTGACACACATATGTGGGTCACTTCTCCATATGTGTATTAGGAATAGGGGAGGTACCACTATATATTCTTTATTATGCTCCATGGGTTGATAACCAGGAGGCAATCAACCCTGACCATATGAAGGCCCATATAGATGGCCAGAATTAGAATTAATCAGGATAGATTGGTTTTTCTGCAAATGGCATCCCATACATCAGGGATACTAAAATGGCACCACATAGGTGAGAATTAGAGATGTTTACCTTCCAACCTGGAGCTAGGACAGTTGTTATTACTATGTGTGACAGATACTTATGATAATAGTATATGACCTAAGTCATTGGATAGGTCCTAATGATAGTAAAAGTGACACTTCGCGTGTCGATATCCAGTTCAGTCGTGAGGAGGGAAGCAAAAACACGGTTCCGACAGGATGACCGAGTGTTTTATAGAAAACTAGAAAATGTTAGTTGTTCATTTAGGCCGCCTGGGGACTGTGAGCGGAACCGGAAGATCCACTCCGTCTCTTTCTGGAGGATTCTCCGGTCCCAGTCACCCCTTCTGGGGGAGGGTCTAATTAGTTCCAAAGCGGAGAATTTGATTAATCGGAAGTCCCCGTTGTGGGCATCCCACATATGATTAGCTATGGGTGTGTCCTTCTTGTTTTTGATGTCATTTACGTGTTCCAGGATTCGTCTCCGAAATTCCCTGAATGTTTTACCGACGTAATCCTTTGGACACGTGCCTGTTGGCCTGCTGCCCTTAACCCCGGCACTGCTGGAAAAAAAAATGTAAAAAAATTGTGGCGGCCATCCCCTATCTTAACCAGGTGCCATTTCTCCACGGGCCAACGTGTTCCGGAATCGCACTGGTACACCCACTAACTCGCACAGTTATCTCGGGTTCTGGTTGCATTCCCTGGTTAGGTGTTTGATTTCCCTGAATCGCTCAGGCACCATGTGTTCGCCAAATCTCTCAATGTTACGTATTTTCGTTAAATTTTTATCCCCTGAGTTGTTTAGGTATGTGGTATCCCTTGAATCACTCAGGTTATGTCTTCCCTGAATCGCTCAGGTGTTATGTCTTCCCTGAATCGCTCAGGTGTTATGTCTTCCCGGAATTGCTCAGGTGTTATGTCTTCCCGGAATCGCTCAGGTGTCATGTCTTCCCTGAATCACTCAGGTGTCATGTTCCCTGAATCGCTCAGGTGTTATGTCTTCCCTGAATCGCTCAGGTGTTATGTCTTCCCTGAATCACTCGGGTGTTATGTCTTCCCTGAATCGCTCGGGTGTCATGTGTTTCCCGATTCACTCGGGTGTCATGTGTTTCCCGATTCGCTCGGGTGTCATGTGTTTCCTGATTCGCTTGGGTGTCATGTGTTTCCTGATTCGCTCGGGTGTCATATGTTTCCTGATTCGCTCGGGTGTCATGTGTTCCCTGAATCGCTCGGTTATAGTGTATTCCCTGAATTGCTCAGGTATGGTGTATTCCCTGAATCGCTCAGGTGCCGTATTTTTCCCGGATTCGTTAAGGTACCACGGGTTTCCTGATTCACTCAGGGGCGAGGGGTGACCCCAGGTTCAGGCCCATCCCCCTTTTCCAGGCTGTTTTAGGCCTTAAAGGGAAACTGTCACCCAATTTTGGACCACTAATTTTTATTTTCCTGCTGTCCCATTTCCCCGCTGTTCGGTCCTGGCATCTGGTTCCCAGTCGCAAGATTGCAGGCATCCCCTGATTCGCTCTGGTGCCATGTTTCCCCGGCCCACGCGGGTGCCGGTTTTCCCTGATTCGCACAGGCCTGTGCACTCCCCGTTTTGCTCAGGGACAGTAGTATTTCCCGTGTCGCTCGGTGTCACGTATCCCCTGATTTGCTCAGGTGCATGTATTCCTGAAATTACTCTAGTGGCATTTATCACGAAGGGTTTAGGTGCAATACGCTCCCATAACGCGCTTGCGTCATGTATTTCCCGAATTATTCAGGCATCACATGTTTTCTCCAGATTTTCTAGGTGTCATGTATTCCCTGAATCGCTCACATGTTATGTGTTTTATTTTCATGTTTATTTTTATTTTTCCCTGGTTTATTTAGGTGTCCGGTATTCCTTGAATCGCTCAGGTGTCCAGCGTTCCCTGTATCGCTTAGGTGTCATGTGTTCCCTGAATCACTCAGGTGTCCTGTATTCCCTGAATCGCTCAGGTGTTATGTATTCCCTGATTCGCTCTGGTGTCATGTATTCCCTGAATCGCTCAGGTGTCATGTATTCCCTGATTCGCTCAGGTGTCATGTATTTCCCTGAATCGCTCAGGTGCCATGTTCTCCCTGATTCAGGTTTTGTTTTCCTACCTCTTCCATTTACCTGAATCACTCGGGTTTTATGTTTCCAGAATCGCCCGGGTTCATGTTTTCTGGATCGCTCAGGTTCATGTATGTGCCCAAGTCTCTCAGGTTTTAAGTATTCCTGAATCACTCAGGTCAGGTATTTCCCTGAATCGTTTAGGTCAGGTATTTTCCTGAATCTCTCAGGTTTAGGTATTTCCCTGAATCGCTCAGGTTTTGTTTTTTCCTGTCTCTTTCAGGTTGCCGGTATTTCCAGGTGGTAAGTTTTCCTGATTCACCCAGGTTACGTATTTCCCTGAATCGCTCAGGTTTTGTATTTTCCTGTCTCTTTCAGGTTGGCGGTATTTCCAGGTTGTGTGTATTTTCTTGATTCACTCAGGTTACGTATTCCCTGAATCGCTCAGGTCTTATTTCCCACAGGTTGTACGCATTTGCCTGAATCACTCAGGTCTTTTTTCCCCGCAGGTGTTCGCATTTGCCTGAATCACTCAGCTCTTTTTTCCCACAGGTTGTTTGTATTTGCCTGAATCGCTCAGGTCTTTTGTCCCACAGGATGTACACAGTTGCCTGAATCGCTCAGGTCTTTTTCCCGCAGGTTGTTCGCATTTGCCTGATTCGCTCAGGTATTTTTTCCCCGCAGGTGTTCGCATTTGCCTGAATCACTCAGCTCTTTTTTCCCACAGGTTGTTCGCATTTGCCTGAATCGCTCAGATCTTTAGTCCCACAGGTTGTACGCAGTTGCCTTAATCACTCAGGTCTTTTTCCCGCAGGTTGTTCGCTTTTGCCTGATTCGCTCAGGTCTTTTTTTCCCACAGGTTGTACACATTTGCCTGAATCGCTCAGGTCTTTTTCCCACAGGTTGTTCGCATTTTCTTGAATCGCTCAGGTCTTTTCCCACAGGTTGTTTGCATTTTCCTGACTCGCTCAGGTCTTTTTCCCACAGGTTGCTCACATTTTCTTGAATCGCTCAGGTCTTTTCCCACTGGTGGTACACATTTGCCTGAATCACTCAGGATCCAATATATTTGCCTGAAACGCTCGGGGTTTTTTCCATCAGTATCCAGTGGTTCCTGTTTACCCGGTTCGGGTTCCGCATGTTTGAATCCCTGATTGCATTGGATCCGGGTTCATCACGGAGGTTTGGACATGGTCATCCATTATCTTGACAATTGTTGTTACATCAGGTATTGTACTCTGATCCTACTCAAGCGGCATTCTCCTGTTCATTGCTACGTCATGGTTTTGCTCAATCTCACCTGGCCAGTCGGCACCCTGATTCCTGATCATCAAGGGACCTCAGGTGTCCCCTCGGGCGGGGCTAGTTGCTCCAGCTTTCGCCAGGCTTGAGGTCCCCGTGGCGGCCGCCAAGCTGTCTAAGATCCAGGCCGCCGTTTCATCCGCGGCTTCTTCCAGGGTCCTGTCCAAGTGGGAGCTCCAGTCCCTGTTAGGGTTCCTCAACTGTGCATTTACGATCATGCCCAGGGCAGGTCTTTCACTTCCTGGCTCCTCAGTCTCCAAAAAACAAACAAAAAAAACACCTATCTTTGGGGGGAGATGGACGAGGTCAAGTTTTCATGGCTTTTGTTAGCCCATTGCCACACGCACCGCCATCTGTCATTTAACACCATCAAGCTGTATTTGGCCGGCATTCAACACCATCGGATGCTCGGCGACCCCTCTGCCAAATCCATTTTTCGAATCTGGCCATCAAAGCCACCCTCAGGGTTAGCGCGGCGGTCCAGGTGCGTAGGCAACCAGTGTCAGGCGAGCTTTTCCGCAGATTGTCCGTAGCCCTAGACGGTCTCCCTTTTGGGCACTCAGCAAGCATCATCACCAAAGCAGCCATGTACCTAGGGTTCTATGGGTTCTTAGACCCGGGGAGTTCACCTGCGGCACGGTCAACCGAGCGACCCGGCTCAGGCGACATCTCGCCTGGCATTCGGTCCACTTCATACTGTCCATCCCAGCCACCTCCCACCGGGGTACAGTTCTTCCCTACAGCCAACTGTTGGTGTCCCATCAAGGTGCTCCAAGAGCTTCTGGCCTCACTCCAGTCTCCCGCGTTAGACGACCCATTGCTTCCGATTAACGGTAGGCCCCCTTCTTCGGCCCAGTTTGTCTCCAATATCCGCACCCTGATGGCAGGGTTGGGGTTCAACCCTAGCACGGTATCCGGGCACTCCTCTCGCATAGGGGCCGCTTCCGCAGAATCCTGTCATCAGGTACCGGCACGTCATCCGCAAGGTGGGTCGTTAGAGGTCGTCCTGCTACGCAAGGTACATTCCCAATCCGCGAGTTGAGATTTTCAGAGCCTTTCGTTCTTGGGCTTTATGGGTTTCATGATGCTCCAATAAATACATTGCACCCTACTCCGGGCCAGTTCTCTTTTGCCCACTTATCTAGGCCTTACCTCGTCACTGGCGCCGGGCACACTCCAGCCAGTTGGGTCAGGGCAGTACATAGGCATGCCTACTCTGTTCCTCAATTAGCTCTTAACACAAATAGTTAAGGCTGCATGCAGCCTGTAGTTGTGGGTGGAGCGACCTCCCCTATTTAAACCCCCTGGTACAAGCAGGAGGGCGCCCGTTCTTTGCCCCTCCCTCCCATCCCCTTTTTCATTCACTCCTCCTGGGTGGCCCACTTATCTAGGCCTTACCTTGTCACTGGCGCCGGGCACACTCCAGCCAGTTGGGTCAGGGCAGTACATAAGCATGCCTACTCTGTTCCTCGATTAGCTCCTACCACAAATATATATATATATATATATACAGACGTGGACAAAATTGTTGGTACCCTTTGGTCAATGAAAGAAAAAGTCACAATGGTCACAGAAATAACTTTAATCTGACAAAAGTAATAATAAATTAAAATTCTATAAATGTTAACCAATGAAAGTCAGACATTGTTTTTCAACCATGCTTCAACAGAATTATGTAAAAAAATAAACTCATGAAACAGGCATGGACAAAAATGATGGTACCCCTAACTTAATATTTTGTTGCGCAACCTTTTGAGGCAATCACTGCAATCAAACGCTTCCTGTAACTGTCAATGAGACATCTGCACCTCTCAGCAGGTATTTTGGCCCACTCCTCATGAGCAAACTGCTCCAGTTGTGTCCGGTTTGAAGGGTGCCTTTTCCAGACTGCATGTTTCAGCTCCTTCCAAAGATGCTCAATAGGATTGAGGTCAGGGCTCATAGAAGGCCACTTTAGAATAGTCCAATTTTTTCCTCTTAGCCATTCTTGGGTGTTTTTAGCGGTGTGTTTTGGGTCATTGTCCTGTTGCAAGACCCATGACCTGCGACTGAGACCAAGCTTTCTGACACTGGCTAGTACATTTCTCTCTAGAATTCCTTGATAGTCTTGAGATTTCATTGTACCCTGCACAGATTCAAGACACCCTGTGCCAGACGCAGCAAAGCAGCCCCAGAACATAACAGAGCCTCCTCCATGTTTCACAGTAGGGACAGTGTTCTTTTCTTGATATGCTTCATTTTTTCGTCTGTGAACATACAGCTGATGTGCCTTGGCAAAAACTTCGATTTTTGTCTCATCTGTCCACAGGACATTCTCCCAGAAGCTTTGTGGCTTGTCAACATGTAGTTTGGCATATTCCAGTCTTGCTTTTTTATGATTCGTTTTCAACAATGGTGTCCTCCTTGGTCGTCTCCCATGTAGTCCACTTTGGCTCAAACAACGACGGATGGTGCGATCTGACACTGATGTTCCTTGAGCATGAAGTTCACCTTGAATCTCTTTAGAAGTCTTTCTAGGCTCTTTTGTTACCATTCGGATTATCCGTCTCTTAGATTTGTCATCAATTTTCCTCCTGCGGCCACGTCCAGGGAGGTTGGCTACAGTCCCATGGATCTTAAACTTATGAATAATATGTGCAACTGTACTCACAGGAACATCTAGTTGCTTGGAGATGGTCTTATAGCCTTTACCTTTAACATGCTTGTCTATAATTTTCTTTCTGATCTCTTGAGACAGCTCTTTCCTTTGCTTCCTCTGGTCCATGTCGAGTGTGGTACACACCATATCACCAAACAACACAGTGATTACCTGGAGCCATATATATAGGCCCAATGGCTGATTACAAGGTTGTAGACACCTGTGATGCTAATTAGTGGACACACCTTGAATTAACATGTCCCTTTGGTCACATTATGTTCTGTGTTTTCTAGGGGTACCATCATTTTTGTCCATGCCTGTTTCATGAGTTTATTTTTTTACATAATTCTGTTGAAGCATGGTTGAAAAACAATGTCTGACTTTCATTGGTTAACATTTATAGAATTTTAATTTATTATTACTTTTGTCAGATTAAAGTTATTTCTGTGACCATTGTGACTTTTTCTTTCATTGACCAAAGGGTACCAACAATTTTGTCCACGTCTGTATATATATATATATATTCATATATCATATAAAATGAATATTTTATTTTTATACAGAGTCCCATATGTACATGTATACAGAGTCCCATACGTACAGATCTGATATCACCTATTCAATTTTATGGCGTTTGTTTGTGGAATTATTTGTGGGATTAATGAATTTTTTATATATATATGTCATATTATAAATTTACATCTAAGATATTTGCTTTTGGATTGCTCCTTTTTCTGCATTCAAATCATTAATTTGTATCTTGGACTAATGCTGTTAGATTTATGCATTCATGTATTTATCTATCTATCGTAATCTTTCTGCTAATGTTTTTATTTTTAGTGAAGTAGGGCGTCACATCTCTTCTTTCTGTAACGCTGCCGATCATATCAAGAAAGCAGCATGACGCAGGACCTTTCAGTATGCCGAGTTTCCTTCTAAGCCGGCTGTTCAGCGTCCTGTCACCCAGCAACAAGCATTGCATCACAAGTCACATGATCGGAACTGCGATCATGTGACTCTGTGTGATGCTGTTCCTCCTCCCCAGCCATGGGCTGCATCTAGAGGCGATGCTTCTTCATGTTAATGTTTTATAAATACACTTATGAATTAGTCTGTAAACCCAAAGGGTTAGTTTGTTCATTTGTGTACCTATTTGCATTATTTTATGTACCAATGACTTTGTTTCTGCTTTGAGGTAACGCCCACCTCCCCTCTGACCTTGTTTGCATGTGACCATTTTTGCGTATATATATCCAGCATGTTTGTCCACTCTCTATGCAATATTCTTCACCTGATGAAGGGGACCCTTTCCCCGAAACGCGTTGTGTGATTGCAATAAAACTCTTGAAGATTCACCATCTACCTCTGGTTGGTTCCTTGCGCCGAGGGATGTTCCTTTTCTTCCTGTCATTTTAATCCTCCGTGTGGGCCTAGGCACGCTTATCCGAGGACATCTACATCTGTGGCTGCATACCAACCTTCATATTGGGGATTAAATCATCTCCCACATGCCTACAATAGCATTGTGCCTATAATTGCGCAACCCTGCAAGGTGAGCCTCCCAAATTGGGATTTAATTTGAATTTCCAAACGTTTTTACCCTATGGTGTGCCCTCTTTTGTTTACACAGTAAACAACTTGCCTTTATACGTATTTCATTTATTTTAGCCTTTATTAAGTAAACGGGGGTTTACATTTGACCGTGCACCCGGACAGAATTCCCCACACAAAGTAGAGCCACTCATATCCGAATTTTAATTAATGCTATATTTAACTTGAGCTGGGGAGGAGTGAGGAGGTGGGGGGGACTTTTTAGATATGGTAATAAAAATTAAATATGAAACCAACACGATATCCGATCACTCTCCAATAGTAGTAACGATAAAACTGGACCATTATAAGAAGAAAACGAGAAGCTTCTGACTAAACCCGCACTGGATTAAGTTGGTTAAGGATCAGGAAAAAATTGGAGATCCAGGAATTTTGGCTAGTGAATGCGCCGTCAACACCTATGAAGGCTGTGTGGGATTCTTTTAAAGCATTTTTGGATGGAGTGTATATTGCCAAGATTAGTTGAAAAAAAAAAGAATATGCGGCAAAAGAACTAGCCTTAAAAAGATGGGTCTAGTCCTCATAAGGAGAGATAGTTAATAATATGAACTCGGCTGCACAGTTTGAAGAAGCTAGATTGGAGTATAAAAATTATTTATTATAAAAAGCACAACATAGTTTTTTTTTTTTTACAGGAGCTGAATACTCAGGCAGGGAAACCTGGAAACCTCTTATCATCTTTGATCCAAAACCCCCGAGGAGATTGAGCGGGAGTTCATTAAGTACTGGAGACATTGAAAAGTTTTTTGAGAATACTAATCTCCCTAAACTAACAGAAGAGGAATGCAAAATACAAAATCGACCTATAGATCTAAAGGAACTATCCGATGTTGTTAAGACTATCTGGGGAAATTCCTCCCCAGGGACGTTCGAAATTTATCGCCAGTATGGAGACATAATCTTACCAATGTTATTACAGGTCTTAAATGAAACTTTTAAGACTGGTGAATTCCCTTTATCTTTATCTGAAGCTGTGATCACACTTGTTTTAAAAAAGGGTAAGGATGATAAAGAGATTGGGGCATATCGCCCCATCTCTCTGTTAAATACAGATTATAAAATCTGTGCTAAAATATTTGCCAATAGATTAAAGGGAGCTATTGACAGGCTAATCCATCCAGATCAGACTGGGTTTATACCCAAGAGATTAGTGCAATCCAGCATACGTAAAGCTTTTTTGAACATGCAGGTCGAAGAGGGGGGAGGTTCCCGCTCATCCTGTCATTGGACACCGAGAAGGTGTTCAACAGGGTGGAGTGGGAATATCTCTGGAAAGTAATACATAGGATGAATCTGGGCCAGTATTTTATCAAGTGGGTCCAGATTCTATACAAACACCCTAAAGGTAGAATAAACATCAATGGAGTATGGTATGAGCAAATAGAGCTGTATAGAGGAACAAGACAGGGATGTCCCCTTTCCCCTTTACTGTTTGCTTTGTTTATAGAACCGCTGGCTGCTAAAATTAGATCGGAGGAAAGGATTAAAGGTTTTGGTATGAAGGGGACTTCTGATAAAATAAGTATGTATGCAGATGATATTTAAATTTTTTGGGAGAATTCAATATCTCAGTTGTCCTATCTTATGGAATTAATAAATAAGTTTAGTGACATCTCGGGATATAAAATTTACTGGGCTAAATCAGTATTGTTTCCACTTGATCAGTTATCCCTACCGAATCCTGTAGAAATTAGGGTATTAAAACCTATGGAATCTTTTGAATATTTCGGGGTAAAATTGAGTGCAAGCATCCTAGACTTCATGAAATTAAATTTTTCTCCTTTGTTGAATAGATGTAAAAGTAAAATAAGTGTTTGGCAGAAGTTATCCATAGGACAAGCGGATAGAATTGCATTAATAAAAATGGTGTTACTTCCCCAGATTTTGTATATTTTGGCAGCGTGTCCGGTTTGGATAGAGGATTATTTCTTCAACCATCTGGAACGGCTGCTGAATCACTTAATCTGGGGAAGAAAAAGAGTAAAACTAAAACTAAAATATCTTTGCTTAGCGGAAGAGGATGGAGGGCTATCGGTTCCTTTTTTTTAGCCTCCCAAGTTCAGTGGTTAAAATCTGGGGGAAACAATATAAAAGAATATCTAGAAAGGGGTTTCAAAGGCCCAAAATATAACATATTTAGCATATTGGAGAAAAGATTTATTAAAAATTAAGGGAAAAAGTGCCCAACATGTCAAATGGTTGACTTGGTTTGGGGAAAAATTAAAAGAATACTAGGAATTCTGAACACTTCACCTTTTTCACCTTTGTGGTGTAATAGCAATTTGAGAGAATTTCAATTAATCCCAGAATATAAATTCTGGGAAAAGTATGGTATTATTTATGTATCACAGTTAGTTAAGCATGGGGAAATAAGAGCGGTAAAAGAGTTATGCCCTAGGTCAAATTCAGATTTAATGACTCGGTTTCGGTACCACCAATTAAAACACGCTTTTGAAGCTACACAAAATAGGGAATACGTTAACACAGCAAAACATGAATTTATAGATTTTTGTTATCAACGTATGATTAGTAGAGTCACTGTTTCTCAAGTGTTTAGAATAATAAGGAAATAGCAAAGGATTTAGGCGTAAGCAAAGGATTTAGGCGTAAGCACATTAGAATGGGGGAATATATATAGTAAGCATGATGCTGCTACCACCATGCTTCACTGTGGGTATGTTTTTCTTTTGGTGATGTGCAGTGTTGTTTTTGCGCTAAACATATCTTTTGGAATTATGGCCAAAAAGTTCAACCTTGGTTTCATCAGACCATAACACCTTTTCTCACATGCTTTTGGGAGACTTCAGATGTGTTTTTGAAAAATGTAGCCTGGCTTGGATGTTTTTCTTCGTAAGAAAAGGCTTTCGTCTTGCCACTCAACCCCATAGCCCAGACATATGAAGAATACGGGAGATTGTTGTCACATGTACCACACAGTCAGTACTTGCCAGATATTCCTGCAGCTCCTATAATGTTGCTGTAGGCCTATTGGTAGCCTCCCAGGCCAGTTTTCTTATAGTCTTTTCATCAATTTTGGAGGGACGTTCAATTCTTGGTAATGTCACTGTTGTGCCATATTTTCCCGACTTGATGATGACTGTCTTCACTGTGTTCCATGGTATATCTAATGGCTTGGAAATTCTTTTGTACGCTTCTCCTGACTGATACCTTTTAACAATGAGATCCCTGTGATGCTTTGGAAGCTCTCTGTGGACCATGGCTTCTGCTGTGGGATACGACTAAGAAAATTTCAGGAAAGACCAACTAGAGCAGCTGAACTTTATTTGGGGTTAATCAGAGGCACTTTAACATGATTTTGAATGTGATTGCTTAATTCTGAACACAGCTACATCCCCAGTTATAAGAGGGTATGCAACCACATTATTTTAGTTTTTTTGTTTTCTTCCCTTTGCCTAAAAGATTTCAGTTTGTTTTTCAATTGAGTGGTACAGTTTTAGGTCACATTAAAGGTGGAAAAAGTTCTGAAATGATTTATCTTTGTCTAATTTTTTTACATCACAGAAACCTGACATTTTAACAGGGGTGTGTAGACTTTTTATATCCACTGTATATTGTGAGGGGCAGCTCTCTTTCACTGGGGTCACGCTTACAGATATCGTCACAGACAACGGATTTTCATGTTCAAATTGTGCTTTATTGTGGCAAAAGCACAAACATAAACTTGCTGCCCATTACCCCTGAGGAAGCCAGTGTTACTGCCGAAACATGTCGGGGGGCAGTGCTAGGTTTTAACATGCGGACAGGATTCCACTGTTAAGAGCTAATTAGTAGTCCGGCTGGATTACGGTCTTCTCACTGCTGTGATAGGTGGCATACATATATATATATATATATATATATATATATTTGTGTGAGGCGCTTACGGTAGTACAGTGAAGAACCCTAGGAAATCAGGGAATAAGCGTAGTCGGTTGTGGTGTGCCGAAACCGAGGATGAGGTAGGCCTGAGAAAGAAGAGGGCCCACCCAAGGATAGAGATATGGAAGAAATGAGTTGTAATTGAGTGGAGTGGTGGGAGGGTCAAAGCTCAGACCTCGGACGGTGCAGGAGCCAGGTAAAGGGGGTGCCCTAAATAGGCTGGAGGCGGACCTCAGCCCCTCCCACAAATCCAGGCAAACTGCCTTCACACTTGTGTGAGGCGCTTACGGTAGTACAGTGAAGAACCCTAGGAAATCAGGGAATAAGCGTAGTCGGTTGTGGTGTGCCGAAACCGAGGATGAGGTAGGCCTGAGAAAGAAGAGGGCAAAAATGAAATAACCAGTTATTGTAGTCAAATATATATGAATAACTCGACCCGACATGTTTTGGAAAGTGTCTCTTAACTCCTGTGTTGGATTGGGGATGTATCGCGAGTAAGCGGATGACTTCCGGCACCCCAATTCCTGATGACATGGGTAGGGGCGTTGGCACTGGAGGCCGTGGACGCGGCTCCAAAGCGAAAGGAGTGCCCTGAGTAGTTGGCTGTGTTGAGGCCCAGTTTTGTGAGGGATGACCTGACATGGGTCATGAAGGTGGTGGTGGTGAGTACCGAGCCATGTAGTGAAGTAGCGGTTGAGAGGGTAGAACTTGTGACGTTGTCTGTAAGCATCCAGAACCCAGACTGGACACCATCTGTTGTGCGTGGGGTGATATGAAATGTTGACGGGTAAGTGCTGACTACTCTTGGAGTGAGGTAAGGTCAGGACGTAATGATCCATGTGTTTTGCCAAGTGGGAGACAAGAAGACAAGGTGCGGCTTGGGTCGTGTAGGTTGTAGTGAATTCACCCGGGCCTCAGGAACCGTGGAAGGCCAAGTAAATTTCTGTTTTGAGGATGGAGTTGGTATCTGCTTCAGAAGGCTTGGCGTCTAGTAATTCGGATAATGCCTTGAAAATATGATTGTTAACGGGTAGCCTCTGGGCTGGACGTGCGGGTTTCGCTTTCTAAATACCTCTGAGTATGGTTTTGATTTGGTGAGAGGCCACGCAACCGATGTTATTGGGGTGTAAGATTTGCATGTGGTGTAAAATGCCAGCGAGATAGAGTATGATGGCATTGTATGACATTTGAGTTTAAGGTGGCAAAAAGAAGCAAACCCCAGAAGAGAAGCCATGACAAAAAGGGGGGCGTGATGTTCCAGGAGGAATCTGACAACTGGTTGCGGGACCACGCCGCCGGCCTCGACTGGCGGAGTTGTGTGTGTAGAATTTGAATGGGGAAGTGATACGTGAGAGACTCTAATGGCGGAGTCATGCGAGAAAGACTCTAATGGCGGGGACATATGTGTAAAAATGGCACGGAGAAGCCATGCGTGAGAGACTTTAAGGCGGAGCCATGCGCGAGACTCTAAAGGCGGAGCCATACGTGTAAAATTCACCCGGAGAAGCCATGCGTGAGAGACTCTAATGGCGGAGCCATGCGTGAGAGACTCTAATGGCGGGGTCATGTGTGTGAAATTAATGCGGAGAAGCCATGCGTGAGAGACTCTAATGGCGGAGCCATGCGTGAGAGACTCTAATGGCGGGGTCATGTGTGTGAAAATAATACAAAGAAGCCATGCGTGAGAGACTCTAATGGCGGAGCCATGCGTGAGAGACTCTAATGGCGGGGTCATGTGTGTGAAATTGATACGGAGAAGCCATGCGTGATAGACTCTAATGGCGGAGCCATGCGTGAGAGACTCTAATGGCGGGGTCATGTGTGTGAAATTAATACAGAGAAGCCATGCGTGAGAGACTCTAATGGCGGGGTCATGTGTGTGAAATTTACCCGGAGAAGCCGTGCGTGAGAGACTCTGATGGCGGAGCCATGCGTGAGAGACTGTAATGGCGGGGCCATGTGTGTAACCCTAGAACGGAGAAGCCATGCGTGAGAGGCTCTAATGGCAGGGCCGTGCGTGAGAGACTCTACTGGCGAAGGTCATGTGCGTGACACTAACGGAGAAGCCATGCGTGAGACTAATGGCAGAGTCGTATGTGTAAAACTAACCCGGCAAGGTAATGCGTGAGAGACTCTAATGGCAGAGTCATATGTGAGAGACTCTAATGGCGGAGTTATTGTGTGAAACTAAAACGGCGAAGTAACGCGTGAGAGACTCTAACGGCGGAGTTATGAGTGTAACCTAACCGGCGAAGTAATGCGTGAGAGTCTGTAATGACGGAGTAATGTGTGTAAACTAAATGGCGAAGTAATGAGTGAGGGACTCTAATGGCGGAGTTATGTGAAACACTAAAACGGAGAAGCCATGTGTGAGACTCTAATGGCGGAGTTGTATGTGAAACACTAAAAAGGAGAAAGCCATGCGTGAGAGACTCTAATGGCGGAGCCATGCGTGAGAGACTCAAATAGCGGAGTCGTATGTGTACAACTGAAACGGAGCAACCATGCGTGAGAGACTAATGGTGGAGTCGTGGGTGCGTACTAACCGGAGAAGACACGCGTGGGAGACCAATGGCGGAGTTCGGTGTGTAAAACTAAAACGGAGAAGCCCTGCGTGGGAGATTAATGGCAGATGAAATTATTATTATGTATGTATGTTTTTTTTTTTTTTTTTCTTTTCCCCCCACTTATGCGGCCCCAATGACTCGCATAACCATGACCATCTCCGACAATGAACTTGAGACACTACCCCGTCTACAACCATATGGTACCCCTAATGGACAACACGAAGAACGTTTACCGGGCCCCCGAAGCCAAGGGACTGAACGGGGTGACCACACGGTGATAAGTAGTTAAACATGAGCCAGACCTGATGGAAATGCATGGACAGTAGTGATCCGAACCACGTGCGCAACCGAACATTAATCAACCGCGAACCGTGACATTGAACTGATGGAGAAAACAAGAGCCAGAGGCCTAGCAGCTCGCTAAGAGAAGACCCTTGTTGTGACCAACAAATAACCAACTTGTGAACATGGTAGGAACACACTCTCATAGGCCTAGAAATGAAAAGAAATGCAGCTTTAGTGGAAGCAGGGTAAAACGCATGATGTAAGAACAAGTGGGCGAAATGCCGCACGGATGTGAGTGGTGCCTCACTCCTATAGGCCTAGAAATGAAAAGAAATGCAAATTGTAAGAGCAGGTGTGCGTACCTGGTGGTAAGAAAATCTCAGAACAACGTGTAGAGAAAATATGTCTAGGCTAGACCGCCTAAAGGGGGGAAAGAAAGTGGTAAGACGAGTGTGGACTGTGGTGCGAACGGACACATGACCTTGATGGGATCATGAAACGTGAGTATGAAACAAGTACCTGCTTGCGCGTGTGACTGGTTGGATCGAGACGTGAGAAATGAGGCTTGGCATGTGGGCTGAAATGACCGTCATGGACGTGTGACCGCCTGGTCTACGTAGGCGCCATACCTATTATATTTGTTTATTTATTTATTTATATTTTTTTTTTTTCGGGGGTTTATCCCTTTTTTTTTTTTTTTGGACTATGGACTATATGGCGGGGGTTTATCCTTTTTTTTTTTTTTCATTTTTTTTTTTGGACCATGGAGCACGAGGGTGATGTGGCGGGTTTTAGACTAGGTTACCGTACCTGGTAGCAAGAAAAAATTCACTAGACACACATGCAGCGCAAATGTGTTTAAGCTTGACCGCCTAAAAAAGGGGGTTAGACAGAAAGTAGTATGCCGAGAGTGGACTGTGGTACGAACGTCGGCATGACCTGAGAGGATCATGACGTCAGCAGCAGTGGTGCCACGGCTGCGCGGATGGCGTGCGAAATGAGGCCCGTGACGTGGGGGATTTGCTGCGGAACGTGTAATCAGCAGACCGTATGGCTTTTTTTTTTCACACTGTATGGCGGGCTTCTTTCCTATGATGGGTTTTCGCTGTGATATTAAAAGCACCACTGAACAAGGTTTGTTTTTTGTTTTTTCCCATATGGCGAGAATGCCAAGCTTGCACGGATGGTGTGAGAAATGCGGCCTGCGGTGTGGCCGTGAGCGGATGCGGAACGTATGGTCTGTCTGGGAGTTTGGATTGTACATTGGGACCTTTATTATTATTTAATGATTTTTTATTTATTTTTTTCCCGTGATAAGCTGCAGGATCTAATTCCCCTGGTAAGGTTGTACTTGTGTGTGGCAAGCGTTTGGAGCTGGAAAACACGATTGAGAAGAGCGGTGTCATAGTAAGGTATGGAGTGTGCGCAGGGATGAAAGGGTGGTGGTGGGCAGATAGAAGAGTTTCCCACCCAAGAGCAATGGTGGTTTGCGTGTGATCGGGGAGCTGCTGGGTGACTGACGCGAAGGGGTGGTTGTGGGTGGGTGATGCTGGATGCCCCCCCCCCCCTGCTGGCTGAGCGGGTGGGGGCATGATGCAGAAAGCGGCCCGGCCGGCGACGGCGGCTCCCCGCCCCAGACGCACCGCTGGACGGCCGTCGGGACAGCGCGCATGCGCCGTTCCGCGGCCGCGCGTGCGCAGATCAGGCGCTGAGACGCGGCCGGCCGCCATCGGCCGCGCCGCAGAAGGATCGGTGGAGACAGACCGGAGGCAGTGGGGGGGGGGGGTGGTGCCTGAGCAGCGGTGCACCCGCGACGCCGGTCCTGGAGGGATGATGTGTGCTGTGCGCCGCTGTGGGAGCCTGTGGGCAAGTGTGAGTGTTTGTGAACATGCCGCTGTGATGAACGAGGGGAGGCATGATGTGAAATGAGCAGGAATGGGGGGGGGGGGGTGAGCCCAGGAGACAACCTGCCTGCTTGCTGCAGGGGTACAGACCGGAGTGGTGGTGTGGTGTGACCAATCTTCATATGAACAAGCCTGCTAGACATGAAATGATGGTGACTTGTGACGAAAATTGTGACCTGAATGTGTGTGAGAGAGATGTTGGTGAGGAGGGGAAACGGCGTTGGTGGCCGCCATGGGAACCTGGTACACGTGCTGGTGGTGCTAGGAGTGGGGATGCGGTGTGGTACGCGTGCATGCATGACCGGAAATAGAGGCAGACATGAAAACCGTGACTTGGAGTGAAACTGTGACATGTTGAAATGAAAATAGTGAAATGAATTGAGCTAGTACAGGGGGCAACCGTGAGGCCCTGTGCTGTACCGCAGACATGAAATGATAGTGACTTGTAACGAGAATTTGTGACATGAGTGCAAAGTTTGGTGAAATGAAATGAGCCGGTACAGGGGGCAACCGTGAGGCCCCAGCTGTACCGTATGGATGACTCATAGTATACCGGGCAAAACGTGACCCACAGTGAACCGAGTAACGCAAAACTTCCAAGACTCAGCAACTCGCAGGTAACTCTCCAGTAACTCCACCAGCGACTTCCTCCCTCAAAGCTCAGACCTCGGACGGTGCAGGAGCCAGGTAAAGGGGGTGCCCTAAATAGGCTGGAGGCGGACCTCAGCCCCTCCCACAAATCCAGGCAAACTGCCTTCACACATATACACATTTTTATAGTGTTCTTTTTTTTGCATCTGCAGTATATTTTTATACTGCAGTGTCTGCACAGACACACCAAACGTCAGCTTGCGTGCGTTCTGCAACCCTTAGCACCAATAAGTAAAAAATTTTACTGGTCGCTTTTGTGCTGAGTTTTCTTTTTTTTTTGGCGTAAAAAATACATTTAGTGTTACATCAATTTTAGTTAGGTAGTCTTAGTGTAGATTTTTGCACGCACGCACCATCTTTGTGCATGCGTGCTTTCTGCACCTGTAATTATTTTTTTTTCCTTTTTTTCTACTCCTTTCCTCTGTATTTCAAATTTATTACAAGCCCTTTCACGTGTAAAAACACAACATACACAACCCATGCACTAAATAAAGGTTTACACATTTCACACGTCACACCCCAATAAAATAAAAATGGCTATATTCAGCTGAAGAGGCATACCACTTTCCTCTACTCCTCTACCCCCTGATCATCATCATCCGCTGATGAGAGACCCTCTAGAAGGCACCCCAGAATAACAGCTGAGGCACCACAGAGTGAGCCCATATGGACCCCACCCCCTGACGATTATCAGCCCCAAATTCTGGATTTTGAGGGCAGCTCCGGAATACAGATAGACTGTGCGGACTTCACTGAACTAGATTTTTTCAAAATCTTCTTCTCTGAAGATTTTGTAAATGTAATGGTGGCCCAAACCAATTTAAACGCCCAACAATTAATTGCGCAGAACCCTACATCGGCATATGTTAGACCCCTAGGTTGGACCCCAGTAAGTGCAGCAGAGATTATGAACTTTTGGGGAACGTTAGACAATATTGAAGTTCGGACATTTTCTACCAGACTCCAATTTACAGTAAGACCATGACCCGGAAGCTATTTGAGTCAATTCAGAAATTCCTACACTACAACGACAATGCACAGTGCCCACCCCAAAACAACCTGAGATTTGACCGTATGTTCAAGGTTAGGCATGTCATTGACCACTTTAACACCAAGTTTGCTGAGGTGTACAACCCTGATAAAAATGTCTGTGTAGATGAGTCCCTATTACTTTTCAAAGGGAGCATTAGATTCCGCTAGTGCCTGCCTAGCAAACGGGCAAGGTATGGCATAAAGATTTAAAAACTTTGTTAGAGTAGCTCCAGGTCCACCCAGAAGTTCCGCATTTACAAAGGAAAATATTCCCGGATAGAACCCCCAGAATGCCTCCCCCTCTCATAGGAGTTAGTGGGAAGACAGTGTGGGACATACTGCACCCACTGCTGGATAAGGGTTACCACCTCTATGTGGACAACTATTATACCAGCATACCCCTATTCATGTCCCTAACTGCCAGAGGTACTGTGGCTTGCGGAACAGTGGGCAAAAATCAGAGAGGCCTTCCTAGATCCCTGGTAGGGCAACTACTGAGAATGAGTGAAAATAGCCCTCTCCTCCATGAAAACATGCTGGTGGTTAAAGGGGTATTATCAACATGCTGTTTGATACTTACCTGCTCCCGGTCCGCTGTCCACTTCCTGGTTTCGGCACTTGGCAGGGGGCGGGCTCCATCTTGATTTATGTCTTCTCCCGGCCGGGCCGCGCGCTGTACTAAACGCGCACGCCGAGGCTGTGCATGCGCCCTGGAGACTTCTTCCTGGCAAGTACACTATACTGGCCAGGAAGAAATCACCATAGCGCATGCGCGGTCTCGGCGTGCGCGTTCAGCACAGAGCGCGGCCGGCCGGGAGAATAGAAGAGGTCGTCTGCGCATGCGTGGCCACCGCAATTCCTGAGAAGAGCAGTGGCCGTAACCAGGGGAGACAGAAGACAACAGTCAGGTAAGTATATGTTTATTTTCTATTAAGGGGTGGGAATTTGTTAATTAAATATACTTAGAAAAATTATCACTGTTAAATCATTAACAGATTTAACAGTGATGATTAAGATTGGAATACCCCTTTAAGTACAAGGACAAGAGAGACTTCCTTGTACTCACCACCATTCACACTAACACGTAGCTCCCCTGCTCCAGTACGAGGTACCACCAGTTTGTATCCTGGACTAAAACAGGGAGGGGTGGATCTTTCAGATCAACTTCTGTAGCCCTACAGTGAAAAACGAAAGTGTGGTACAAAAAGCTGGCCGTACACATTGTACAGATGGTAATGTGCAATGCGTACGTGCTATTTTTAATCTGCAGGCTACACAAGAATTTTATTTCAGTTCCTGTAGTTTAAGTGGTGATTTTATTTATTAAGGCCCTAATTTTTCAAAGCCAGGCCGGGGAGGGTCCCATTACTTCAGGAAGTCATGGTGCCCGTGTTGTACCAGGGCAAAATTTTCCAGGTCAAGTCCCCCAAAAAGCAAGGAAGGGAAGGACCCAAAAAGATGCAGGGCATGTTTTGAAAGGGGGATAAGGAAATACACCATCTACCACTGCAAAACCTGGCCTGTGCATGTAGGAGTGTTTTAAACTCTACCACTCATCCATGCAGTTTTAATTTAATTTTCCTTGATGTACCCTGTAGTTTTACCACATTATATCTCTGATATCCACTTTTCACCAACCACCTGTAGTTTTACCACATTATATCTCTGATATCCACTTTTCACCAACCACTACATATTCATTTCTGTGAAACACCTGTTAGGTCAAAAGTGCCCTGTCAACCCACAACTTAAAATGTTTGTACGGGGGTACTCTTTCCAAAATAGGGTCACTTCTTGGGGTTTTTAATTTCTGGGGAGCTCAGAATTTTTTTTAAATGCGACATGGCACCTAAAATCAATGTCTGCCTATTCAGGCCTGTCAGCAAAATCCATACAGCAGGCTACAAGCACATATTGGGTGTTTCCTGAATGGGGAGAAAATGGGGAAAACACACTGAGGTGCATTTTGTCCTTTAACCCCTTGTAAAAGTGAAAAATATGGGTCTGCTAGTAATTTTTCATTTTTACAGATGTGTGCTTTGAAATCCTTTAACAAGTGTTTCTGCCTTCTGTGAGACACCTGTTTGCTGAAAAGTACCCTTTCCACAACTCAAAATGTTCCTACGGGGGTGCATTATCCAAAATGGGGACACTTCTTAGTGTTTTTAATTTCTGGGGACATCAGGAATTTTTTTAAATGTGACATGGCACCTAAAATCAATGTCTGCCAATTCAGGTCAGCAAAATCCATTGTGACAAACTCCCCTCTTTTGAGGTTCCCACGAGTGCTTGGAGAGGACTACTTGCCAGCCTCTTACCATGTGATTACGGTCCCATGTTGTATGCACCGGTTTTATGCAATAGCGGCATAGTTATATAAGTTCATGTATTTTGCTGTCTTTTGCTACCATGTGGCTAATGGAGTCTGGCCTCTGTCCTTGGGAGATAAGTGGATCACTTCTTAATTGTCTCCAGGACAAAAGACTGTGTAGAACCGGTTTTGGACAGAAAAGCCATGAGTACAGCCAGGCCAAAGAGACTTGTACTAACTTTTGAATTCCTGGTCTAATTCGTGCCATTTTGGGATGTGTTAAATGTCTATGTGTATTGTAAAGGGTGGGACATTGTATATTTGAGTAAGTGATGTCTGTCCTATTGTCTCTCCGTGTATATTGGCGATTTCCCTTTGTCCTGAGAGATAATGGAATTACACCTCGGTTGTCGCCAGGACAGAAGACATTGTGTATTGTCCTGCCTTGAGATAATTATGTTAACCATTGTACCATAATTATATCACAGGCAGACGGGAGGATGCTATGTGGGTTGTAATCTTTGTGTTATTGGTTATTGTATGTTTGTTGTGGGTGTCTCCCTTGCATGGGAGCAGGGGATAAAAGAAATTTTATTTTTGAATCTAGTGCCTTCCAGTAAAGTATTTCTAGCATTCAGCTTTGGCTCATGTATAATCTTATTTGGCGATACCAGCGATACTAGCGATAATAGTGATTTATTGCTCTGTGGATTACTTGCTATTTCAAGGGAAGAAGGGAATACTAGACGGTGACACAGATGATACCGTCACAACTGGTGGCAAGCAGCGGGATTTTCCCTTCTTTTCCCTGCACAGAGGATTCAAGGAAGGCACTAGTGTATGGTGCATGGAGGGCAACGCTGGCACCCGTGCAGCGACCCTGGCTTTGAAGGAGCTTAAGGGACAGAGCTAGGTACCGGGCAGCATTCCTATCCACTGCAACATGGAAGAGGAGTTTCGCTGGAGGTTGCAGCAGTACTTGGCCCAAGAGGATGGGCCTGTATCAGAGGAGGGCATACTGGACTACAGAGATGCCACTCAAAAGGGGCTGTGGTAAGACGCCTTAGAGGAGGTACAGCAGTGGCGGAGAGAGAGCCTTCCTGATGAGGAACAGAGGTTCCAGGTACTCGTGGCCCTGCGGTCACCCTTCCTAAGAAAGCAACCCTTGGCTGAGTGGGTGACAGAACTGTGGACCCTGATTGGAGGGAGTTGTGGCTGGACAAAGCGTACCGGGCACTAAAGTTGTATGCCACCCAGCGCCACCCATGGATGACTAACCACTATCTGCCGGAGGGAGAGGATTATAATGGTCCGGGCTTACTGTGGGAAGCCTTTGATGAGGGCGATGACTTTGGATGCCCCACAGAATGTCGGTTCTGGGACATCCACGACATCAGGGAAACCGAGCTGGACCTTCCCCGAGCAGACGACCTTGGGCCAGACCTGATTCATCTAGTCACCATGGAGTGGGAGCTGGAGCAGAGCTACCGTCAACTGTTCAACCTAGCTCAACCACCATCCCTCAGCCCAGAGGATTGCCTGGAAATTGTACCCTCTTTTGCCCAACCGACATCAGAGGTGAGCAACCTCATAGACTTGTCCTGGGAGGACCCACAAATGGCAGGTGGAGATGGGACTGAGGTCTCTCTACCGGCCCTACAGGGATGCTGGGCCGCCTGCCCAGATCTCCAGTGGCAGTGCATATCACAAGGAGATGAGACAACCGGTCTCTCTCCCAAGCGGCAACCTGAGTTCCAGGGGAAGGAGATGCTGGGTCCCTCTGCCCTACAGCAACCAGAGTCCTGGAGTTGAGAGGCAACCGGCCTCACCTTCCAACAGCAGCCAGAGATACCGGGAAAAGGAGAACACAAACCTCTCTACACGGGCGCAGATGAGACTGCAGGCTCGGTGCCAGTCCTACAGGGATGCTGGACGGTTGGTCCAGATCCCCAGCCATCTCCGCAGGGATACCAGGCGGAGGAAGTAAGCAAGCCCTCCCCTTCCCAGCTACTTCCCAACGAGTTCTGGGGGCAGGGGATGAGCCTGCGATACCCACTGATCCCTCCAACCGAGTTCTGGGGGCAGGGGATGAGCCTGTGATACCCACTGATCCCTTCCCAGCGGAAGAGCTGGCATCTGGGCCGAGCGCCGCTAGCCTCTGCTCCACCGACCACCTTGTTACAGGGCTGGCTTGCACCCCCCTCACCCCAGCAGAAAAGCTGGCATCAGGGCAGCGCGCCGCTAGCCTCTGCTCCACCGACCCCCTTGTTACAGGACTGGCTTGTACGCCCCTCGCCCCAGCAGAAGTGCTGGCATCAGTGCAGAACACCGCTGGCCGCTGTTCCCCAAGTAGCCCCAGCGGTTTGCCTAGCTGCACCAGGGAGACTGAGGATGCGGAACTGTTTCACCACAACCTGGGACCTACAGACCAGCACTGTCCCTTAAGGGTGAGCTATCCTGTTAACTATTTACCGTGGGTGGGCAACTCTGCTAATGTGTCTTTGTGGGTGGGCTTCCCCACTGATCTAGGTACTGACCGACAGGAGGTCAGATACCTGTTTAGTCTTAACCCCAAAGGGAAGATATGTGACAAGCTCCCCTCTTTTGAGGCTGCCACGAGTGCTTGGAGAGGACTACTTGCCAGTCTCTTACCATGTGATTATGGTCCCATGTTGTATGCACCGGTTTTATGCAATAGCGGCATAGTTATATAAGTTCATGTATTTTGCTACCATGTATTGCCTCTATCCTTGGGAGATAAGTGGATCACTTCTCAATTGTCTCCAGGACAAAAGACTGTGTAGAACCGGTTTTAGACAGAAAAGTCATGAGTACAGCCAGGCCAAAGAGACTTGTACAAACTTTTGAATTCCTGGTCTAATTCGTGCCATTTTGGGATGTGTTAAATGTCTATGTGTATTGTAAAGGGTGGGACATTGTATATTTGAGTAAGTGATGTCTGTCCTACTGTCTCCCCGTGTGTATTGGCGATTTCCCTTTGTCCTGAGAGATAATGGAATTACACCTTGGTTGTCTCCAGGACAGAGGACATTGTGTATTGTCCTGCCTGGGATAATTATGTTAACCATTGTACCATAATTATATCACAGGCAGATGAGAGGATGTTATGTGGGTTGCAACCTTTGTGTTATTGGTTATTGTATGTTTGTTGTGGGTGTCTCCCTTGCATGGGAGCAGGGGATAAAAGAATTTGTATTTTTGAATGTAGTGCCTTCCAGTAAAGTATTTCTAGCATTCAGCTTTGGCTCATGTATAGACTTATTTGGTGATAATAGCGATTTATTGCTCTGTGGATTACTTGGCGCTGCTATTTCAAGGGAAGAAGGGAATACTAGACGGTGACACGGATGATACCGTCACATCCATATTTTGCTGTTTGACTCTAGAGCCCTGCTGTGCACCTATGCATCATTTTTTTAGCACATATGGGGTGTTGCCATATTCAAGGCAAATGCGGAACAAAATGTGGGGTGCATTTTGTCCTGTTACTCTTTGGGAAAGTAAAAAATATGGGTGTAAAGCAACTTTTTCTAGAAAAAAAAATTACATTTTTTATTTTCACTGCCAGACGTTTCCTAATATTACTAAAAACCTTTGAGCTCAAAGTGCTCATTATACCCCATGAAAGATTCCTTGAGGAGTGTAGTTTCCAAAATGGGGTCACTTTTTGAGGATTTCTACTGTAGCGCCACCTCAGGGTGTCTTCATATGCGACATAGCTCACAATTACCATTCCTGCTAAATCCGCTCTTGAAAAGCCATATGGTTCTACTTCCACTCTGAAGCCTGCTATGCACCCATACATCAGTTTTTGAGCACATATTGGGTGTTTCTGTAAACTCGAGAATCAGGGTAATATATTGGTTTTACTTAACCCTTGATGTGTTACAGGAAAAATGGATTAAAATTTAAAATCTGCAAAAAAAGTGACATTTTTAAATTTCATTCCCATTTTCCTTTAATTCTCGTGGGACACCTAAAGGGTTAACAATAGGGATGAGCGAACCCGAACTGTATAGTTCGGGTTCGTACCGAATTTTGGGGTGTCCGTGACACGGACCCGAACCCGGACATTTTCGTAAAAGTCCGGGTTCGGTGTTCGTCGCTTTCTTAGCGCTTTTTGAAAGGCTGCAAAGCAGCCAATCAACAAGCGTCATACTACTTGCCTCAAGAGGCCATCACAGCCATGCCTACTATTGGCATGGCTGTGATTGGCCAGAGCACCATGTGACCCAGCCTCTATTTAAGCTGGAGTCACATAGCGCCGCCCGTCACTCTGCTCTGATTAGTGTAGGGAGAGGTTGCAGCTGCGAAAGTAGGGTGAGATTAGGCTGATTAACTCCTCCAAAAGACTCCATCCAGTGATCGATCTGCAGCTGCGGATCATTGAGCTGCTGATACTCAATTGCTCACTGTTTTTAGGCTGCCCAGACCGTTTGTCAGTCACTTTTTCCTGGGGTTATCGGCGGCCATTTTGTGTCTTGTGGTGCGCCAGCACAAGCTGCGACCAAGTGCATTTAACCCTCAATGGTGTGGTTGTTTTTTGGCTAAAGCCTACATCAGGGTGAAGCTGTCACACCAAGTGCATTTAACCAGCAATAGTCTGTTTATTTTTTGGCCATATACTACATCAGGGGCAAGCTGCGCCTGTCACCAAGTCCATTTAACCCTCAATGGTGTGGTTGTTTTTGGGCTAAAGCCTACATCAGGGTGAAGCTGTCACACCAAGTACATTTAACCAGCAATAGTCTGTTTATTTTTTGGCCATATACTACATCAGGGGCAAGCTGCGCCTGTCACCAAGTGCATTTAACCCTCAATGGTGTGGTTGTTTTTTGGCTAAAGCCTACATCAGGGTGAAGCTGTCACACCAAGTGCATTTAACCAGCAATAGTCTGTTTATTTTTTGGCCATATACTACATCAGGGGCAAGCTGCGCCTGTCACCAAGTGCATTTAACCCTCAGTAGTGTGGTTGGTCAAGCTGTCACACCAAGTGCATTTAACCATCAATAGTGTGGTTATTTTTTGGCCATATCCCAGTCTAATTCTGTCAGTAAACGTATACCTGTCACCCAGCGCCTAAATACTAGGCCTCAAGTTTATATCCAGCTAAATCTGTCGTTACTGGTGTTGCTGGTCAAGTTATTTAGTGTCCGTCAAAGCACATTTTTTGTTCTGGGTTGAAATACAATTCCCAATTTAGATCACTCAAATTGGATATGAAGGTGAATGAGCGAGATCCATTGGGCAAGATTCTTAGCGCGGACACTCGCCTTCATTCCAGCCTCTCTTTCTGGTACTCTTTCCTGCAGTCAGCAGGCGGGGATGTAAAAAAACCCTTCATGTACAAGTGGGAGGCTGAAATGGAGAAGGAATTCACGCTGGAGGAATGGACGGATGCCTTATTCTGGTCCATGAAGTCATCGAAGTGCATCAACCATGCCAAGCAGAATAGAAAAATTCAAATGAGATGGTATCTTACCCCAAACAGGTTAGCTCATACTAATCCGGATTACTCACCGATGTGTTGGAGAGGGTGTGGTCAGGTTGGCACACCATATCATATGTGGTGGGGCTGCTCTGCCCTAGCCCACTTCTGGACTTCAGTATTAAAATTAATAAAAGAGGTTACAGGTTTTACAGGGGCAGTAACTCCGGAGCTGGCAATTCTTAGCATTGGCTTAGGGGACATACCTAAAGAAAGTAGGAATATAATAGCTCATATTCTTTCAGCAGCTAAAAAGGTGATTGCTCGTCGGTGGAAAGATCTGCAGACCCTTTCGACCAAAGAAGTTGTTAATCTGGTTAACTATCATATGCAGTGCGAGTTTACATTCGCCTCATCTATGAAACATAGAATAACAACACACAACGCATGGCTGCTCTGGCTATCTAGCAAGTATGCGGTTCCGCTCCAACACTACCTGCTTTAGTATCCAGGCATGCGAGTACTGTGCAGTGGTGTTTTACGATGTATCTTCTCGTTATATTATAGCCTGTGTATGATGCAACAGTCACATGGGTAACCCCTATGAAACAAGCTATTTACTTGGATTGTATACTTTTGTAAATGCAAAATTGGTACCTTACATTATTATTTATTTTTATTTTTGTTTGTATGTATTATTCCTTTGTTTGAATATGCATAATTTCTAAATTGGCTCAGTCACTATATGCCTTTCAATAAAAATGTATTGATGAAAAAAAAACAATTCCCAATTTAGCCATTTCAAAATGTAATGGTTTCTGCTGAATCAGAGCTATTTGAAATCTATCCCTAAAAGGGTATATCATATTCAAGGTGCACATAGGGTCATTCAGAATAACTTCACACACACGCTACTGTGCATTTCCAAGTCTAATTCTGCCAGTAAATCTATACCTGTCACCCAGCGCCTAAATACTAGGCCTCAAATTTATATCCAGCTAAATCTGTCGTTACTGCTGTAGCTGGGCAAGTTATTTAGTGTCCGTTCAAGCACATTTTTTGTTCTGGGTTGAAATACAATTCCCAATTCAGCAATTTCATAATTTTGTGGTTTCTGCTGTATCAGAGCTATTTGAAATCTATCCCTAAAAGGGTATATCATATTGAAGGTGCACATAGGGTCATTCAGAATAACTTCACACACCCACTACTGTGCATTTCCAAGTGTAATTCTGTCAGTAAACCCATACCTGTCACCCAGTGCCTAAATACTAGGCCTCAAATTTATATTCAGCTGAATTTGAATACAATACATTGGGCCAAATAATATTTTTGTTGTTGTGGTGAACGGTAACAATGAGGAAAACATCTAGTAAGGGACGCGGACGTGGACATGGTCGTGGTGGTGTTAGTGGACCCTCTGGTGCTGGGAGAGGACGTGGCCGTTCTGCCACATCCACACGTGTATCAACTACCTCAGGTCCCAGTAGCCGCCAGAATTTACAGCGATATATGGTGGGGCCCAATGCCGTTCTAAGGATGGTAAGGCCTGAGCAGGTATAGGCATTAGTCAATTGGGTGGCCGACAGTGGATCCAGCACGTTCACATTAACTCCCACCCAGTCTTCTGCAGAAAGCGCACAGATAGCGCCTGAAAACCAACCCCATCAGTCTATCACATCACCCCCATGCATACCAGGGAAACTGTCTCAGCCTCAAGTTATGCAGCAGTCTCTTATGCTGTTTGAAGACTCCGCTAGCAGGGTTTCCCAAGGGCATCCACCTAGCCCTTTCCCAGCGGTGAAAGACATAGAATGCACTGACGCACAACCACTTATGTTTCCTGATGATGAAGACATGGAATAGCACCTCAGCATGTCTCTGATGATGACGTCTTTCTGCAGTGTGCAGACTGAACAGGAGGTCAGGGATCAAGAATGGGTGGAAGACGATGCAGGGGGCGATGAGGTCCTAGACCCCACATGGAATGAAGGTCGTGCCACTGACTTTCACAGTTCGGAGGAAGAGGCAGTGGTGAGACCGAGCCAATAGCGTTGCAAAAGAGCACCACAAAGGCACCGAGCACCACAAAGGCAGCTTCAAGGAGTTCCCTGGCATGGCACTTCTTCAAAGAATGTGCTGACGACAAGACCCGAGTGGTTTGCACGCTGTGCCATCAGAGCCTGAAGCGAGGCATTAACGTTCTGAACCTTAGCACAACCTGCATGACCAGGCACCTGCATGCAAAGCATGAACTGCAGTGGAGTAAACACCTTAAAAACAAGGAAGTCGCCCAGGCTCCCCCTGCTACCTCTTCTGCTGCTGCCGCCTCGGCCTCTTCTGCTGCTGCCGCCTCGGCCTCTTCCTCCGCCTCTGGAGGAACGTTGGCACCTGCCGCCCAGCAAACAGGGGATGTACCACCAACACCACCACCACCTCCGCCACCAAGCGTCTCAACCATGTCACACGGCAGCGTTCAGCTCTCCATCTCACAAACATTTGAGAGAAAGTGTAAATTCCCACCTAGCCACCCTCGATCCCTGGCCCTGAATGCCAGCATTTCTAAACTACTGGCCTATGAAATGCTGTCATTTAGGCTGGTGGACACAGACAGCGTAACTTCGGACTTCCCGCTCACCGCCTCATTTGCGACGTGCCCACCAGGTTGAACTCCACCTTGCACATGCTGGACAGACTGTGCGAGCAGCAGCAGGCCATAGTGGAGTTTCAGCTGCAGCACGCACGGGTCAGTCGCACTGCGGAACAGCACCACTTCACCACCAATGACTGGGCCTCCATGCGAGACCTGTGTGCCCTGTTGCGCTGTTTCGAGTACTCCACCAACATGGCCAGTGGCGATGACACCGTTATTAGCGTTACAATACCACTTCTATGTCTCCTTGAGAAAACACTTAGGGCGATGATGGAAGAGGAGGTGGCCCAGTAGGAGGAGGAGGATGAGGAAGAGGGGTCATTTTTAGCACTTTCAGGCCAGTCTCTTCGAAGTGACTCAGAGGGAGTTTTTTTGCAACAGCAGAGGCCAGGTACAAATGTGGCCAGCCAGGGCCCACTACTGGAGGACGAGGAGGACGAGGATGAGGAGGAGGTGGAGGAGGATGAGGATGAAGCATGGTCACAGCGGGGTGGCATCCAACGCAGCTCGGGCCCATCACTGGTGCGAGGCTGGGGGGAAAGGCATGACGATGACGATACGCCTCCCACAGAGGACAGCTTGTCCTTACCCCTGGGCAGCCTGGCACACATGAGTGACTACATGCTGCAGTGCCTGCGCAACGACAGCAGAGTTGCCCACATTTTAATGTGTGCGGACTACTGGGTTGCCACCCTGCTGGATCCACGCTACAAAGACAATGTGCCCACCTTACTTCCTGCACTGGAGTGTGATAGGAAGACTTGCGAGTACAAGCGCACGTTGGTAGACGCGCTACTTAGAGCATTCCCAAATGTCACAGGGGAACAAGTGGAAGCCCAAGGCCAAGGCAGAGGAGGAGCAAGAGGTCGCCAAGGCAGCTGTGTCACGGCCAGCTCCTCTGAGGGCAGGGTTAGCATGGCAGAGATGTGGAAAAGTTTTGTCAACACGCCACAGCTAACTGCACCACCACCTGATACGCAACGTGTTAGCAGAAGGCAACATTTCACTAACATGGTGGAACAGTACGTGTGCACACCCCTCCACGTACTGACTGATGGTTCGGCCCCATTCAATTTCTGGGTCTCTAAATTGTCCACGTGGCCAGAGCTAGCCTTTTATGCCTTGGAGGTGCTGGCCTGCCCGGCGGCCAGCGTTTTGTCTGAACGTGTATTCAGCACGGCAGGGGGCGTCATTACAGACCAACGCAGCCGCCTGTCTACAGCCAATGTGGACAAGCTGACGTTCATAAAAATGAACCAGGCATGGATCCCACAGGACCTGTCCGTCCCTTGTCCAGATTAGACATTAACTACCTCCCCTTAACCATATATTATTGTACTCCAGGGCACTTCCTCATTCAATACTATTTTTATTTTCATTTTGCCATTATATTGCGAGGCTACCCAAAGTTGAATGAACCTCTCCTCTGTCTGGGTGTCGGGGCCTAAATATATGCCAATGGACTGTTCCAATGTTGGGTGACGTGAAGCCTGATTCTCTGCTATGACATGCAGACTAATTCTCTGCTGACATGAAGCCAGATTCTCTGTTACGGGACCTCTCTCCTCTGCCTGGGTGCTGGGCCTAAATATATGCCAATGGACTGTTGCACTGGTGGCTGACGTGAAGCCTGATTCTCTGCTATGACATGCAGACTGATTCTCTGCTGACATGAAGACAGATTCTCTGTTACGGGAGCTCTCTCCTCTGCCTGGGTGCCGGGGCCTAAATATCTGACAATGGACTGTTCCAGTGTTGGGTGACGTGAAGCATGATTCTCTGCTATGACATGAAAACTGATTCTCTGCTGACATGAAGCCAGATTCTCTGTTAAGGGACCTCTCTCCTCTGCCTGGGTGCCTGGGACTAAATATCTGACAATGGACTGTTACAGTGGTGAGTGACGTGAAGCCAGATTCTCTGCTATGGGACCTCTCTCCAATTGATATTGGTTAATTTTTATTTATTTTATTTTTAATTATTTCCCTATCCACATTTGTTTGCAGGGGATTTACCTACATGTTGCTGCCTTTTGCAGCCCTCTAGCTCTTTCCTGGGCTTTTTTACAGCCTTTTTAGTGCCGAAAAGTTCGGGTCCCCATTGACTTCAATGGGGTTCGGGTTCGGGACGAAGTTCGGATCGGGTTCGGATCCCGAACCCGAACATTTCCGGGAAGTTCGGCCGAACTTCTCGAACCCGAACATCCAGGTGTTCGCTCAACTCTAGTTAACAAAGCTGGAGGGGAGTAGTTTCTAAAATGGGTGATTTATGGGTGGTTTCTAATATGTAAGCCCCACAAAGTGACTTCATAGCTGATTCGGTCCTTAAAAAATTGGGCTTTGGAAATTTTCTTAAAAATATTACGATTTATTTCTAAACTTCTAAGTCTTTTAACGTCCCAAAAAAATAAAATGCAATTTTCAAAATGATCCAACCTGCATATTTGTTGTTCTGTCAGGTCTATTGGTTAATACTAAGTCCAGTATGGTTGTCCCTCTAGTCGCGTCCTGAACCAGTTGGGAAAGGTAAGGTAAAGTAATAACCTTCAAATCTTCATTCAAAAGAGTGTTTCTTTGGGGAGGAACAAAAATACCAAACTTCAAAAAAGCTAAATTTAGCCAACTAAGAGAGGCTATCTGGGACAAAGTTCTCAAAAATAAAAATACTGCCACAAAATGGGATATTTTTAAAAGCATTCTAAAATCTAATTGTGAGAGGTACATACCTTATGGGAATAAAGGTTAAGGAACAAGAATAAACCAATGTGGATAAATAGGACTGTAAAGAAAGCAATAAATGACAAAAAGAAAGCATTTAAATCACTAAAACAGGAGGGTAGCGAGGAAGTACTGAAAAACTATAAGGAAAAAAAACCATATAAAATAAATAAAAGCAGCCAAACTCGAGACTCCATTGCCAAAGAGAGCAAAACTAACCCTAAAATGTTCTTCAATTATATAAATGGCAAAAAGTAGTGATGATCGAGCATGCTCGGCCGAGTACCGGTTCGGCTCGAGCATCGCTATGCTTGGCAGATCTGAGCGCTCTGCCGAGTACCACATGTGCTCGAGCGCCATGCTCGAGTCTCCTCCCCGGACGTTTGGTGCCTTCTAAGCAGCCAATAAACATGCTGGTAAGTACTGACATCACTGTAATGCCATTAGACATGTTTTCTACTGGCATTACAGTGATTCGCTGGCCGAAACACGTTATCGGGTGCTATATAGCACCCGGTCACGCGGGTTCGGCTCATTGCGAGTCAGTTTCACGGATCAGAGTCAGGGATGTCAATATGAAATATAGCTGCTAGGCCAGGACAGGAATCAGGGAGCAGGTCACCTCCTATCACATCCCTAATTCTGACCCGGTCTCCTAGCCGTATGAGCCAACCCTGATGGTAGGAGGGCTCATACTCAGAAACCTAAGATCCCTACTAGCCCTCAGGGTAGCCCTGGACTAGGAGCAGAGTAAGACGACCTGTTCCTCCACATCACGGAGGAACCAGAGTCTCACTGGCCAAGCAGCAAGGAAAAGGTAACATGTACAGCATATGGCAATGGCAGGTAAGTATACAAGTATCACACGTACCTGCCACAGACACACAGCCTGGAACCCATGCACGAGTGCTGCTGTCCACAAGAACACAAACGGACACAGCCCACACCACACATCACACAGGAACCCAGGACCATAAGCTGCAATAAAGATAAAGACACCACTAGACATATAATAATACAAGAACAATAATGTCTAACATAACTTATGACCACAAGGGTGGCCCTCACTGGACAGATGGTATATAAACCAGGAGGCTGACTCCAGCTTACAAACAAGGCTGGAGTACCCCTCAGCTACTGGCATCCAGCAGGAGCTAAATAGCCCCAAGTAGCCACACCCACACAGAGACACACCCAGTGTTCACACACTAGGAAGGGAATTAACCCTACCAATACCAGGTAAGGGATGGGAGCTACTTAAAGGGGAAAAGCACAAACAAGCACACACTCCACCTGTTACCACGGACAATGGCATTCGTGGAAACCATGTCCTGGGGATCAGCCAGAAGGCCAAGACACTGCCACAACATGCACACAACACCACACGTTGCCACAGGCAACCACAAGAGAAGGAAAGTGTCACTAAGCACACCATAGGCCGTGACAGTCAGGGAGAGCTGCTGTTAGGAAGGGACAGAGCAAGTGTAAAGGAAATTTGATCTCAAACCTTCCCGAGACCCAAAAGTCTTTTAAGGACTATTGTTAGAGGTGGCAGCTAAATTTAATTTCGGGGAATTATTTTTTTGTGTCAGGGCAACCATTAGTGACATTTATTTTCTGTATTCTACAAACGCTGCTTGCTGTGACCAGTGAGAAGCAAATCAGCACTGATATCTAGGCTGTGAGTGATGCCTATATTTAATCCAAATTGCAGTTACAGTCAATTTCTGTATTATACAAACTCTGCTTGCTGTGACCAGCGAGAAGCAAATCAGCACTGATATCTAGGCCGTGTGTGACGCCTATATTTAATCCAAATTGCAGTTGCACAGTCAGTTTATATATTAAACAAACTCTGCTTGCTGTGACCAGTGAGAAGCAAAACAGCACTGATATCTAGGCGTGTGTGACGCCAATATTTAATCCAAATTGCAGTTACAGTCAGTTTCAGTATTATACAAACTCTGCTTGGTGTGACCAGTGAGAAGCAAATCAGCACTGATAACTAAGCTGTGTGTGATGCCTATATTTAATCCAAATTGCAGTTACACAGTCAGTTTCTGTATTAAACAAACTCTGCTTGCTGTGACAAGTGAGAAGAAAATCAGCACTGATATCTAGGCGTGTGTGACGCCTATATTTAATCCAAATTGCAGTTACAGTCAGTTTCTGTATTATACAAACTCTGCTTGCTGTGACCAGTGAGATGCAAATCAGCACTGATATCTAGGCCATGTGTGACGCCTATATTCAATCCAAATTGCAGTTACAGACAGTTTCTGTATTTTACCATCTTCTTACTGTGACCAGTGAGAAGCAAATCAGCACTGATATCTAGGCTGTGTGTGACGCCTATATTTAATCCAAATTGCAGTAACACAGTTAGTTTCTGTATTAAACAAACTCTGCTTGCTGTGACCAGTGAGAAGCAAATCAGCTCTGATATCTAGGCGTGTGTGACGCCTATATTTAATCCAAATTGCAGTTACAGTCAGTTTCTGTATTATACAAACTCTGCTTGGTGTGACCAGTGAGAAGCAAATCAGCACTGATATCTAGGCCATGTGTGACGCCTATATTTAATCCAAATTGCAGTTACAGACAGTTTCTGTATCATACAAACTCTGCTTGCTGTGACCAGCGAGAAGCACTGATATCTAGGCCGTGTGTGACACCTATATTTAATCCAAATTGCAGTTACACAGTCAGTTTCTGTATTAAACAAACTCTGCTTGCTGTGACCAGTGAAAAGCAAGTCAGCACTGATATCTAGGCCGTGTGTGATGCCTATATTTAATCCAAATTGCAGTTACAGTCAGTTTCTGTTTTATACAAACTCTGCTAGCTGTGACCAGTGAGAAGCAAATCAGCACTGATATCTAGGTCATGTGTGACGCCTATATTTAATCCAAATTGCAGTTACAGACAGTTTCTGTATTATACAAACTCTGCTTGCTGTGACCAGCGAGAAGCACTGATATCTAGGCCATGTGTGACGCCTATATTTAATCCAAATTGCAGTTACAGTCAGTTTCTGTATTAAACAAACTCTGCTTGCTGTGACCAGTGAAAAGCAAATCAGCACTGATATCTAGGCCGTGTGTGACGCCTATATTTAATCCAAATTGCAGTTACACAGTCAGTTTCTGTATTAAACAAACTCTGCTTGCTGTGACCAGTGAGAAGCAAGTCAGCACTGATATCTAGGCCGTGTGTGACGCCTATATTTAATCCAAATTGCAGTTACAGTCAATTTCTGTATTATACAATCTTCTTACTGTGACCAGTGAGAAGCAAATCAGCACTGATATCTAGGCGTGTGTGACGCCTATATTTAATCCAAATTACAGTTACAGTCAGTTTCTGCATTATACAAACTCTGCTTGCTGTGACCAGTGAGAAGCAAATCAGCACTGATATCTAGGTCATGTGTGACGCCTATATTTAATCCAAATTGCAGTTACAGACAGTTTCTGTATTATACCATCTTCTTACTGTGACCAGTGAGAAGCAAATCAGCACTGATATCTAGGCTGTGAGTGATGCCTATATTTAATCCAAATTGCAGTTACAGTCAATTTCTGTATTATACAAACTCTGCTTGCTGTGACCAGCGAGAAGCAAATCAGCACTGATATCTAGGCCGTGTGTGACGCCTATATTTAATCCAAATTGCAGTTGCACAGTCAGCTTATATATTAAACAAACTCTGCTTGCTGTGACCAGTGAGAAGCAAAACAGCACTGATATCTAGGCGTGTGTGACGCCAATATTTAATCCAAATTGCAGTTACAGTCAGTTTCAGTATTATACAAACTCTGCTTGGTGTGACCAGTGAGAAGCAAATCAGCACTGATAACTAAGCTGTGTGTGATGCCTATATTTAATCCAAATTGCAGTTACACAGTCAGTTTCTGTATTAAACAAACTCTGCTTGCTGTGACCAGTGAGAAGAAAATCAGCACTGATATCTAGGCGTGTGTGACGCCTATATTTAATCCAAATTGCAGTTACAGTCAGTTTCTGTATTATACAAACTCTGCTTGCTGTGACCAGTGAGATGCAAATCAGCACTGATATCTAGGCCATGTGTGACGCCAATATTTAATCCAAATTGCAGTTACAGACAGTTTCTGTATTATACCATCTTCTTACTGTGACCAGTGAGAAGCAAATCAGCACTGATATCTAGGCTGTGTGTGACGCCTATATTTAATCCAAATTGCAGTTACAGTCAGTTTCTGTATTATACAAACTCTGCTTGGTGTGACCAGTGAGAAGCAAATCAGCACTGATATCTAGGCCATGTGTGGCGCCTATATTTAATCCAAATTGCAGTTACAGACAGTTTCTGTATTATACAAACTCTGCTTGCTGTGACCAGCGAGAAGCACTGATATCTAGGCCGTGTGTGACACCTATATTTAATCCAAATTGCAGTTACACAGTCAGTTTCTGTATTAAACAAACTCTGCTTGCTGTGACCAGTGAAAAGCAAATCAGCACTGATATCTAGGTCATGTGTGACGCCTATATTTAATCCAAATTGCAGTTACACAGTCAGTTTCTGTATTAAACAAACTCTGCTTGCTGTGACCAGTGAGAAGCAAGTCAGCACTGATATCTAGGCCGTGTGTGATGCCTATATTTAATCCAAATTGCAGTTACAGTCAGTTTCTGTTTTATACAAACTCTGCTAGCTGTGACCAGTGAGAAGCAAATCAGCACTGATATCTAGGTCATGTGTGACGCCTATATTTAATCCAAATTGCAGTTACAGACAGTTTCTGTATTATACAAACTCTGCTTGCTGTGACCAGCGAGAAGCACTGATATCTAGGCCATGTGTGACGCCTATATTTAATCCAAATTGCAGTTACACAGTCAGTTTCTGTATTAAACAAACTCTGCTTGTTGTGACCAGTGAAAAGCAAATCAGCACTGATATCTAGGTCATGTGTGACGCCTATATTTAATCCAAATTGCAGTTACACAGTCAGTTTCTGTATTAAACAAACTCTGCTTGCTGTGACCAGTGAGAAGCAAGTCAGCACTGATATCTAGGCCGTGTGTGACGCCTATATTTAATCCAAATTGCAGTTACAGTCAATTTCTGTATTATACAATCTTCTTACTGTGACCAGTGAGAAGCAAATCAGCACTGATATCTAGGTGTGTGTGACGCCTATATTTAATCCAAATTACAGTTACAGTCAGTTTCTGCATTATACAAACTCTGCTTGCTGTGACCAGTGAGAAGCAAATCAGCACTGATATCTAGGTCATGTGTGACGCCTATATTTAATCCAAATTGCAGTTACACAGTCAGTTTCTGTATTAAATAAACTCTGCTTGCTGTGACCAGTGAGAAGCAAATCAGCTCTGATATCTAGGCGTGTGTGACGCCTATATTTAATCCAAATTGCAGTTACAGTCAGTTTCTGTATTATACAAACTCTGCTTGGTGTGACCAGTGAGAAGCAAATCAGCACTGATATCTAGGCCATGTGTGACGCCTATATTTAATCCAAATTGCAGTTACAGACAGTTTCTGTATTATACAAACTCTGCTTGCTGTGACCAGCGAGAAGCACTGATATCTAGGCCGTGTGTGACACCTATATTTAATCCAAATTGCAGTTACACAGTCAGTTTCTGTATTAAACAAACTCTGCTTGCTGTGACCAGTGAAAAGCAAATCAGCACTGATATCTAGGTCATGTGTGACGCCTATATTTAATCCAAATTGCAGTTACACAGTCAGTTTCTGTATTAAACAAACTCTGCTTGCTGTGACCAGTGAGAAGCAAGTCAGCACTGATATCTAGGCCGTGTGTGATGCCTATATTTAATCCAAATTGCAGTTACAGTCAGTTTCTGTTTTATACAAACTCTGCTAGCTGTGACCAGTGAGAAGCAAATCAGCACTGATATCTAGGTCATGTGTGACGCCTATATTTAATCCAAATTGCAGTTACAGACAGTTTCTGTATTATACAAACTCTGCTTGCTGTGACCAGCGAGAAGCACTGATATCTAGGCCATGTGTGACGCCTATATTTAATCCAAATTGCAGTTACACAGTCAGTTTCTGTATTAAACAAACTCTGCTTGTTGTGACCAGTGAAAAGCAAATCAGCACTGATATCTAGGTCATGTGTGACGCCTATATTTAATCCAAATTGCAGTTACACAGTCAGTTTCTGTATTAAACAAACTCTGCTTGCTGTGACCAGTGAGAAGCAAATCAGCACTGATATCTAGGCGTGTGTGACGCCTATATTTAATCCAAATTACAGTTACAGTCAGTTTCTGCATTATACAAACTCTGCTTGCTGTGACCAGTGAGAAGCAAATCAGCACTGATATCTAGGTCATGTGTGACGCCTATATTTAATCCAAATTGCAGTTACACAGTCAGTTTCTGTATTAAATAAACTCTGCTTGCTGTGACCAGTGAGAAGCAAGTCAGCACTGATATCTAGGCCGTGTGTGACGCCTATATTTAATCCAAATTGCAGTTACAGTCAATTTCTGTATTATACAATCTTCTTACTGTGACCAGTGAGAAGCAAATCAGCACTGATATCTAGGCGTGTGTGATGCCTATATTTAATCCAAATTACAGTTACAGTCAGTTTCTGCATTATACAAACTCTGCTTGCTGTGACCAGTGAGAAGCAAATCAGCACTGATATCTAGGTCATGTGTGACGCCTATATTTAATCCAAATTGCAGTTACACAGTCAGTTTCTGTATTAAATAAACTCTGCTTGCTGTGACCAGTGAGATGCAAATCAGCACTGATATCTAAGCCGTGTGTGACGCCTATATTTAATCCAAATTGCAGTTACAGTCAGTTTCTGCATTATACAAACTCTGCTTGCTGTGACCAGTGAGAAGCAAATCAGCACTGATATCTAGGCCGTGTGTGACGCCTATATTCAATCCAAATTGCAGTTACACAGTCAGTTTCTATATTAAACAAACTCTGCTTGCTGTGACCAGTGAGAAGCAAATCAGCACTGATATCTAGGCCATGTATGACGCCTATATTTAATCCAAATTGCAATTACAGTCAGTTTCTGTATTATATAAACTCTGCTTGCTGTGACCAGTGAGAAGCAAATCAGCACTGATATCTACGCTGGGTGTGACGCCTATATTTAATCCAAATTGCAGCTACACAGTCAGTTTCTGTATTAAACAAACTCTGCGTGCTGTGACCAATGAGAAGCAAATGAGCACTGATATCTAGGCCGTGTGTGATGCCTATATTTAATCCAAATTGCAGTTACAGTCAGTTTCTGTATTAAACAAACTCTGCTTGCTGTGACTAGTGAGAAGCAAATATACACTTATGTCTAGACAGTGTGCGAGGCCTATATTTAATCCAAATATCAGTGACATCCAGTGTCAATATGAAGAAAGGGACGGGGAAGTGGACGTGATTCCGATGGTTCACGCAGAGGCCGTGGCTCAGGGCGCTTTGCAACTGAGCACAAGGAAAACAGTCATCCACGATACCTAACTTCATGTCCCAGTTTGCAGGTCGTCACAAGACAACACTCTTGAAGTCAGACCAGTGCGACCAGGTGCTCGGTTGGATTGCAGCAGATAATGCTTCCACTGGGTTAAGCACCACCCTTCCACCAAGTCCAGTCTCAATAGCCAACAGTCTGGTCAACAACACAATCCTCACCCTGATCATCCTTCCCCCCACCATGTAGAGTCTGGCCAAACAAGCGATCCGGTACTCGGATGTTCCGAGGAGCTATTTTCACCCCCATCACTTAATTTGGCCCTCTCCCCAAGCACTCTTGAAGAGGGACATGAGATCTTGGGCCCTGATTCTCAACCTCTAGAGCCTTCACACTCACATGATGATGTGTTTAAGGAGGTGGATGATGAAGAGACACAGTTGCCATCAAGTCAACCACAATTACTGTCTGCAGAGGTTGATGAAGAGGATGATATATCGTTGTCAATCACTGAAGTTGTGATGGAGTCAGCAAATGAGGAGCATGATCAGATTGGGGAAGTTGAAGAGGACTTGGTGGATGATGAGGTCACTGACCCAACATGGGAAGGCGGAAACGCGAACGAGGACAGCAGTTCCGAGGGGGAGCGATCTGCAGTTACCGCAACAGGCTGGAAGAGGTAGTGTGGTGGCAACAGAGAGAAGACGGGCCACGCCAAACAGGCCGCAAGTGTTCCACGGAGCACCCCCTTGCATAAAACTCCCTTGCCAAGGGGTAGGTGTTCCGCGGTATGACGCCTTTTTGCTGAAAGTGCAGACGACAAAAGAATAGTAGTTTGCAACCTGTGCCACACCAAAATGAGCCGAGGTGTGAACAGTAGCAACCTCACCCCCACCAGCATGATCCGCCACATGGCAGCCAAGCACAGCAATAAGTTGGAGGAACACCTGGGTCCACAATCTGTGTCCGCAGGTCACACCACTGCCTCCTCTTCCCCTATGTTGGGTGACGACCAATCGCCTGTCGAAGGCGCAAGCCCGGATGCCTCCCGCGCTGCACCTGTACCGTCACAAGCACCAACAGCGACCACATCCACTTCCCTGTCCCAGCGCAGCGTTCAAATGTCTTTACCCCAGGCATTTGAACGCAAGCGCAAATACACAGCCACCCGCCCACAGGCCATGGCGCTTACCGCCCAACTTTCTAAGTTACTGGCGTTTGAAATGTTGCCATTCGCGGCCTGATGTCGGCGGCCATCCCTCAGTACTCAGTCCCCAGCCGTCACTATTTTTCCGGGTGTGACGTCCCCGCCTTACATCAGCACGTGTCTGCTAACATCACCCGTGCCCTGACCAACACAGTTACTGCTAAGGTCTACCTAACGACTGACACATGGACAAGTGCTTGTGGCCAGGGACGCTACATTTCCCTGACGGCACACTGGGTGAACGTAGTGGAGGCTGGGAGCGAGCCAGGTGCTACTGACGCCCAGGATTGCGGGCCTTACTTCCATCAGGGTTACCGCCAGCACCTATGTAAGTGGCTCCTCCTCCACTTCCACCTCCGAATTCTCCACATGCAGCACCAGTCAGCCATCAGCTGGTAGCTGGAAGCAGTGTATCACTGCTGTGGGAATGCGTCAGCAGGCCGTGCTGAAGATGATATGCTACTGATAAACAGCACACCGCCGCAGAACTATCGCAGGGGATAAGAGACCAGACTGAGCTGTGGCTCTCGCCACTCAACCTGCAACCAGGCATGGTTGTGTGTGATAATGGGTGTAACTTGGTGGCGGCTTTGGAGTTTGGCAAGCTCACACACATCCCATGCCTAGCCCACGTCTTTAACTTAGTGGTTCAGCGGTTTCTGAAAACCTACCCCAATTTGGCCGAGCTACTGGCGAAGGTGCGCCGCGGGTGTGCACATTTCCGCAAGTCATCAACAGCCGGTCTGTTGACGCTGCAGCAGTGCTTGAAATTGCCAGCTCACCGGCTGTTGTGCGACGTGAGCGCGGGCTGGAACTCCACGTTACACATGTTGGCCAGGCTTTGTGAGCAGCTAACGGCAGTAATGGAATACCAGCTGCAGCACGGTCGTCGCCTTTCCAGTCAGCTTCCACTCTTCACAAGCGAGGCGTGGGCATGTATGTCTGACCTCTGTGAGGTGTTAAGAAACTTTGAGGAATCGACACAGATGGTAAGCGGCGATAACGCTATTGTCAGTGTAACCATCCCACTTCTGTGTCTACTCAAATGCTCGCTGCTCACAATTAAGGCCGACGCTGTTCCTGGGGAGTTGGAAATGGGGGAAGAAGACATGACCCTGGGTGATAGCCAGAACACCCTCAGTTTGTCTTCTCAGCGCATATTGGTGTCACGGATGGTGTTACAGAAGACTAGAAGACACAAATGAAGATCCGACTGACTTGATCCAAAACTAAGGAACAAAAGGGTAAGCCCTGTAACAGCCCTAGCTCTCTCCCTTACTGCTCAGCCTATGCAAAAATCTCAATGGTAGAAAATTGCATGCCCTCGTTCCTCGACTGTATGACACCTGAACACCCTATAATAGTGAGGGGACATGACCACTGGCTCCCTACACTTAATATGGAGGGAGTCAGGGTCACCTAGGATCAAGCCCACAGGAAAACAGAAATAAAGAAACAGACTTATCTTGTGGATGCAGCAGTAACATCTTCTAGCATCAGCACAGTCCAGGAAGTTGTATAAACCACAATGTAAGGCAGTATGGGGAGGAGATATATAGGGAGGCAATCACTGCTGATAGATGACAGCTGGGAGAGGGAGGAGAGATGTCAAAACGAAAGCAAAACAAAAGAAGATCATGCAGAAGGTACTGAAGAACGTCTAACAGAACTTCTCAAAGAACTGGTGGTGACAATTGGAGGAGGAGGAGCAGGGACGGTTGCCTCCGCTACACAGGGTAGTAGCCATGGAACTTTAATTCCATGTGTTCAGCGTGGGTGGACAGAAGAGGAGGAAGAGGATGAGGAGATGGACAGTCATCCTCCTGATGACGACAGCGAAGTCTTGCCCACTGGTACTCTGGCACACATGGCTGACTTAACCACCTCCGGACCGCCTAACGCAGATCTGCGGTCCGGAGGTGGCAGCCCTGCGCTCAGCGACGCATATATGCGTCATCTCGCGAGACGCGAGATTTCCTGTGAACGCGCGCACACAGGCGCACGCGCTCACAGGAACGGAAGGCAGGCTGGAGTTGTGATTTTTTTAACCCCTAACAGGTATATTAGACGCTGTTTTGATAACAGCGTCTAATATACCTGCTACCTGGTCCTCTGGTGGTCCCTTTTGTTTGGATCGACCACCAGAGGACTCAGGTAGATGTGTAAAGTAGCACCAAACACCACTACACTACACTACACCCCCCTGTCACTTATTAACCCCTTATGAACCCCTGATCACTTCATATACACTCCCTGATCACCCCTCCCCCGTCATTGATCACCCCCCTGTCATTGATCACCCCCTATAAGGCTCCATTCAGACGTCCGTATGATTTTTACGGATCCACGCATACATGGATCGGATCCGCAAAACACATACGGACGTCTGAATGGAGCCTTACAGGGGGGTGATCAATGACAAGGGGGTGATCACGCATATAGACTTCCTGATCACTTCCCTGTCATTGAACACCCCCCTGTCATTGATCACCCCCCTGTAAGGCTCCATTCAGACGTCCGTATGATTTTTACGGATCCACGGATACATGGATCGGATCCGCAAAGCACATACGGACGTCTGAATGGAGCCTTACAGGGAGGTGATCAATGACAGGGGGGTGATCAATGCCAAGGGGGCGATCACGCATATAGACTTCCTGATCACTTCCCTGTCATTGATCACCCCCCTGTCATTGATCACCCCCCTGTAAGGCTCCATTCAGACGTCCATATGATTTTTACGGATCCACGGATACATGGATCGGATCCGCAAAAACACATACGGACGTCTGAATGGAGCCTTACAGGGAGGTGATCAATGCCAAGGGGGTGATCACGCATATACACTCCCTGATCACCCCCTGACATTGATCACCCCCCTGTCATTGATCACCCACCTGTAAGGCTCCATTCAGACGTCCGTATGATTTTTATGGATCCACGGATACATGGATCTGATCCGCAAAACACATACGGACGTCTGAATGGAGCCTTACAGGGGGGTGATCACCTCATATACACTCCCTAATCACCCCCTGACATTGATCACCCCCCTGTCATTGATCACCCACCTGTAAGGCTCCATTCAGACGTCCGTATGATTTTTATGGATCCATGGATACATGGATCAGATTCGCAAAACAGATACGGACGTCTGAATGGAGCCTTACAGGGGGGTGATCAATGACAGGGGGGTGATCACCTCATATACACTCCAAAAAGAATGGAGGGCCACAGCAGCGTCTCGCCAGAAAACTTCTTTATTCAGGAACACTCCTCACAACAAGGCATATAAAAAGTAGTTTGCAGCAACGTTTCGGCTAGGAGTAGCCTTTGTCAAGCAAAAATAAAAAATTCTAGGAACTCGCCGTGCCCCTCACGGAATACCTTGGGGTATCTTCTTTCTAAAATGGGGTCACTTGTGGCGTAGTTATACTGCCCTGGCAATTTAGGGGCCGATATGTGTGAGAAGTACTTTGCAATCAAAATCTGTAAAAAAAATGACCGGTGAAATCCGAAAGGTGCACTTTGGAATATGTGCCCCTTTGACCACCTAGGCTGCAAAAAAGTGTCACACATCTGGTATCGCCGTACTCAGGAGAAGTTGGGGAATGTGTTTTGGGGTGTCATTTTACATATAACCATGCTGGGTGAGAGAAATATCTTGGCAAAAGACAACTTTTCCCATTTTTTTATACAAAGTTGGCATTTGACCAAGATATTTCTCTCACCCAGCATGGGTATATGTAAAATGACACCCCAAAACACATTCCCCAACTTCTCCTGAGTACGGCGATACCAGATGTGTGACACTTATTTGCAGCCAAGGTGGGCAAAGGGGCACACATTCCAAAGTGCACCTTTCGGATTTCACCGGTCATTTTTTACAGACTTTGATTGCAAACTTCTTCTCACACATCTGAGCCCCTAGAATGCCAGGGCAGTATAACTACCCCACAAGTGACCCCATTTTGGAAAGAAGACACCTCAAGGTATTCCGTGAGGGGCATGGCGAGTTCCTAGAATTTTTTATTTTTTGTCGCAAGTTAGTGGAATATGAGACTTTATAATGGAAAAAAAAAAAAATCATCATTTTCCGCTAACTTGTGACAAAAAATAAAAAATTCTAGGAACTCGCCGTGCCCCTCACGGAATACCTTGGGGTGTCTTCTTTCCAAAATGGGGTCACTTGTGGCGTAGTTATACTGCCCTGGCAATTTAGGGGCCGATATGTGTGAGAAGAACTTTGCAATCAAAATCTGTAAAAAAATGACCGGTGAAATCCGAAAGGTGCACTTTGGAATATGTGCCCCTTTGACCACCTAGGCTGCAAAAAAGTGTCACACATCTGGTATCGCCGTACTCAGGAGAAGTTGGGGAATGTGTTTTGGGGTGTCATTTTACATATAACCATGCTGGGGGAGAGAAATATCTTGGCAAAAGACAACTTTTCCCATTTTTTTATACAAAGTTGGCATTTGACCAAGATATTTCTCTCACCCAGCATGGGTATATGTAAAATGACACCCCAAAACACATTCCCCAACTTCTCCTGAGTACGGCGATACCAGATGTGTGACACTTTTTTGCAGCCAAGGTGGGCAAAGGGGCACATAATCCAAAGTGCACCTTTCGGATTTTGCAGGCCATTTTTTACACATTTTGATTGCAAAGTACTTCTCACACATCTGGGCCCCTAGAATGCCAGGGCAGTATAACTATCCCACAAGTGACCCCATTTTGGAAAGAAGAAACCCCAAGGTATTCCGTGAGAGGCATGGCGAGTTCCTAGAATTTTTTTTTTTGCCGCAAGTTAGTGGAATATGAGACTTTGTAAGAAAAAAAAAAGAAAAAAAAATCATCATTTTCCACTAACTTGTGACAAAAAATAAAAAGTTATATGAACTCACTATGCCCATCAGCGAATACCTTAGGGTGTCTACTTTCGGAAGTGGGGTCATTTGTGGGGTTTTTCTACTGTTTGGGCATTGTAGAACCTCAGGAAACATGACGGGTGCTCAGAAAGTCAGAGCTGCTTCAAAAAGCGTAAATTCACATTTTTGTACCATAGTTTGTAAACGCTATAACTTTTACCCAAACCATTTTTTTTTGCCCAAACATTTTTTTTTATCAAAGACATGTAGAACAATAAATTTAGCGAAAAATGTATATATGGATGTCGTTTTTTTTGCAAAATTTAACATCTGAAAGTGAAAAATGTCATTTTTTTGCAAAAAAATCGTTACATTTTGATTAATAACAAAAAAGTAAAAATGTCAGCAGCAATGAAATACCACCAAATGAAAGCTCTATTAGTGAGAAGAAAAGGAGGTAAAATTCATTTGGGTGGTAAGTTGCATGACCGAGCGATAAAATGTGAAAGTAGTGTAGAGCAGAAGTGTAAAAAGTGGCCTGGTCATTAAGGGGGTTTTAGCTAGCGGGGTTGAAGTGGTTAATGTTAGGCTGCCTTTCCCGTGACCCCCGTGTTATACGCATTTTAGATAACGGGGATTACTGGGTGTTCACCCTTCTGGACCCCCGATACAAAGAGAACTTCTCATCTCTCATTCCTCCAGTGGAGAGGATATGCAAAATTCCTTGTTGACAAATTGCTGCAAAAATTTCTATCTGACAGCGCTGGCAGCAGAGTCCGTACTTCCTTGGGCAACCGAGGTTGGGATACAAGGGGAACACACAGCACTTCCAGCAAAGGCAGGGCAACACTCTCCAAGGCCTGGGAAAGTTTTGGAAGATGGCAAAGGAGTACGTAGCAGACCGTGTCAGAGTCTTCAGTGATCCCTCAGTGCCTTACAACTACTGGGTGTCCAAGCTGGACACGTGGCATGAACTGGCGCTCTACGCCTTTGAGGTGCTGGCCTGCCCTGCCGCCATTGTTTTGTCTGAGCGGGTATTTAGTGCTGCTGGTGGCATTATAACAGATAAGCGTATCCGGCTGTCAACTGAAAATGCTGACAGGTTGACTCTTATAAAAATGAACAAGGCCTAGATTGCCACTGACTATTCCACTCCACCAGAGGAAAAGCCACGACTGAACATAAAGGCACTTTAAATGTGTTGTTTAGAATGTACTGAATACTCTGTATTCCCATGCACCCCTTCCGCCACAAAAAAAGGGTATATGGTTGAATCTTCCTTTTCTCATCCTCCTCCTCCTCGTCCATCACGTATATGCTTTCTCATATAACTTTTCGGATGGTCAGCTCACCAGCAGGCCCTCACCAATAATGTTTTAGATGATAAGCTCACCAGCAGGCCCTCACCCATAATGTTTTAGATGGTCAGCCTAAATACCTATGACATTCCCTGTAATTTTTTTGTACTCGTTCCAATGACAGGCTCTCTTAAGAGTCCTGTATTGTTATTTATCGTCACTACTTCCCTGAGTCGGTACTGGGAAATTTGCATGCCCCCGTCTGCCTTTCTTGGAAGTGGTAGCAGTGGCCAATCCTCAGGATCCCTCTCCGGAAGCGAACCCTGATTCCCCATTACCCGTGGTCACCATGGTAGGCGCAAAAAAGAACATCGAAAGTTGATAGAGAACACATCCGAATAGATCATCAACATCACGGGGACATATGATCAGCTTAGAAGTTATCTAGAGTTAACAAAGCGGCAGCAGGCCCTCACCTACAATTTTTTACACAGTCGGCTCAACGTCCGTTCCTCTTCCAAGTTCATTATCATCAAATGATAGTCTGGTCAACACAATCGTTATCACCAGGGGTTATGTAACTAATTTGCATGGAGGAGTGTCTTTGGTTATCGGAATGAACCACACAAATCGACTCGATACACACGCTCAAAAAGGCCATGTGCCACCACCCACAGAATCACGAAATAGGTATCAATCTGTCAGTCCTTTCTGTGTCCGAGTGAGGCTTCCCGTGCGTAGTCAAATTAAGTCGCAGGCTCCAATCCTGGTGCTGCCCTATCAATTAGTTTAAGTTTCAGCTTTGCAACCATACTCCCCCCGGAACCCAAAGACTTTAGTTTCCCAGAAAATGCTTGGCGGGAAATGGGAATAATGCTGCCGGGGATCGTCTTCGAACCTCCAACTTACGTTGTTGATTAATGAAAATGTTTGTGGCAACAAAGGTTTCGGCTGTGGTTCGGCTTGTGCCGGTACAAGAATTTCACCTCTACAAGTACAATACGGATGCCACCGGCCGTTCCTCTTCCAATGAGTTCAGTTTGATCGTCCAAGAGTCTGGTCAACACAATCAAAACCACCGGCGTCCCTCTTAGTCATGGCCCCAGTTCCGAAAATCACAAAAATTTTTGTCAGAGCTTGCTCTTTATAAAAGTAAATATACAGGAAAGAATGTTTCCTAACAATATTTCATCTAAAATTGCTTTTATCTTCTATTTTGTGAGTTTTATGGTCAGTCTGTAAAAGTGGCGTACTCGGGCAACATCGTTACCAGCAGCAACATTGTAGTCCAAAATGTATCCAGACATCCTCCTCATGCTGTCCCCGACCCATTTCGGTGCTGTTTCCATAAATCTCTGACCTTTTCCTATGAACCAGGCACCCTCCCCTCTTCAGAGCAGGGGTGCCTGGTTTAATGCTCGGGTCCTCCAATTGACTTTTATAGGGCTCGGGTGCTCAGTAGAGCACTCGAGCATCCCGGTATGCTCGGGCAGAGCACCCGAGCATTGGAGTGCTCGATCATCACTAGTAAAAAGTATAAATCTGAAGGTGTTGGCTCTTTACAGAGTGATGAGGGGGGAGTTTCAGAGAGCGATAAGGAGAAAGCAAAGCTATTAAATATTTTTTTCTCCACTGTATTCACTGAGGAAAATAAACTGTCAGATGAAATGCAGATTGCAAAAGTAAATTCACCATTAAAAGTGCCCTGTCTGACCCAGGAAGAAGTACAACAGCGACTTAAAAAGATTAAAATCGACAAATCGCCAGGACCAGATGGCATAAACCCACGTAGCCTAAGAGAATTAAGTAATGTCATAGCCAGACCCTTATTTCTGATATTTAAGGACTCTATACTGACAGGGAGTGTTCCACAGGATTGGCAAATAGCAAATGTGGTGCCAATATTCAAAAAGAGTGCAAAAACAGAGCCCAGAAACTATAGGCTGGTAAGTTTAACATCTGTTGTGGGTAAACTGTTTGTGCTATCTTGGAGTACCTCAATGAAAGTAAGCAAATAACGCTTGGAGGTAAGTTCTAGACTTGACATCAATTGATGTCGTATATCTGGACTTCTCCAAAGCATTTGATACTGTAACGGTTAGTATATAAAATGAGAATGCTGGGACTGGGGGGAAATGTCTGTATGTGGCTAAGTAACTGGCTCAGTGATCGGAAACAGAGGGTGGTTATTAATAGTGATGGACGAAAAGTTTGCGAACAGCGCTTTCGCGGCAGGCCTCTTTATATTTAATAGTAGGCGAACCTGAAAAACCTTCAGGTCATATTTGCAGCCACCAAAAACTAGAAGTGCACAAATATTCCCACAACATGGACAGTGACATACCAGAGGGGATCACTGGCAAAAATTCCCACAATTTTTTTTATTTTAATCAGTGGCCATTTTTATGTTTATGTGACAAACTCCCCGCTTTTGAGGTTGCCATGAGTGCTTGGAGAGGACTACTTGCCAGCCTTTTACCATGTGATTATGGTCCCATGTTGTATGCACTGGTTTTATGCAATAGTGGCATAGTTATATAAGGTCATGTAATTTTCTGTCTTTGGAATTGTATTGTATGTTATGTGAGGGTACCCAGATAGCTAATTTTAGTGTATTCGTGTAGTCTGAGTGCCATAAAGAGTTCCTGTTTTGCACTCAACATAGAGCCTCGTCTCATGTGTGTGGGAATTGCTATACGTGTATACTCCCCTGGCTATTACTACTAGCTCTTGTAAGAGCTGTTCCTGCTCTCTGGATGTAGGAGAGGTTCACCCACTGGAGACTGGAGCCTTTTCGTAGGTCCAGGGTGGGTAGGAGACAGTGAGACGCTTCGGCGGTTCGTGGGGTCTGCAGCGCTTACGGTGTCATGTGGAGTGCTTGGTGTCCTCGGGAAGCACTAGGAGCATCATTCGACGGAGGTGCCCAGTCGGGGTGCCAGGAGTTCCGTTACATTGGTGGCAAGCAGTGGGATGGTGTCCTAGTGCGAGGAGAAGCAGCTCAGAGACACCGGTAGTGTGTGGAGTTACAAATTGAGGGCAATGGGAGCAGAGGTATCCAGCGACTTGGAGCAGACAAGTATGGAAGGCTCTGAAGATGACTGGCTGGCTGAGGTGAGGCAGCGAGTGGCCCAGTATGGAGATAATGTGTCCATGGCTATATACCAGGCCATCTGGAACCAGGTCACAGCCAAGCGACACGCAAGGATGGAACGAGAATTCCGACTGGCGAAAGAGAGAGAAATTGCCCAGCGGAAGGAGCGTTACAGCAGCTGAGCAGAGGCTGCATCCGAGGAGGTTAGCAGTCTCCCCCTGAGGCGGCCAGAGGAACCCGAAGTAGGGGTCCTCATAGACTGGTCCTGTGAGGAACCACAACAGGCAGGTGGAGATGGGACCCTCAGAAGCAGCAGGAGTTGCCAGGTGTGGTTGCAGGTGGTCCTTACTCGCAAATGTTGAGGGACCTCACAGACTGGTCCTGGGAGGACCCACAGATGGTAGGTGGAGATGGGACTGAGGTCTCTCTACCGGCCCTACAAGGATGCTGGGCCGCCTGCCCAGATCTGCAACGACAGTGCATATCACAGGAAGAGGAGACAACCGGTCTCTCTCCCCAGCGGCAATCTAAGTTCCAAGGGGACTTAGAAAAACACCTAGAACTGTGTAGTAAACGTTTTTCGCATATTGATTCAGTTTTAGAAGCATACAGAAACTTTGGTTGCATGGCATGAAACACTTATGATGAAATGTTCCATCAGAAACTATCAGTTTATCCACACCTACAATGGGGCACAAAATATGTGGGTCTATGGCTAAATCTATGGCTAGATCACATCTTTTTCGCACCAACAGTCAAGCATACCCCAAGAAAGGCATCTGCTTTTCTTCTAACGAAAACCAATTCAAATGGGGATTTATCTGTAAATACCGTTACAAATGTTCTTTCTGTAACGGATCCCATCCCATTTACAAATGCTTTAAAAAAAATGGGATCCACCAGTAATGCCAACTATAAAGATTCTCAAGGAAAAGGCTCCGACGCCAGTGATTACTCCCTTGGCTAAAATCTTATCTAAACAAAATGATAGCTAATATGTTACATATCGGTTTCACAGAAGGTTTCTTTGTTCCGAGCTATAAAGGCCCAGGTTGTAAACATGTTGATTAGGGTTAAGCAAACCCGAACTGTAAAGTTCGGGTTCGTACCGAACTTTAGGATTTTTGGACCCCGGACCCGAACATTTCAGTAAACGTTCGGGTTCGGTGCTCGGCGATTTCTGCTTTTTGAAAGGCTGCAGAGCATCCAATCAACAAGCGTTTAACTGTGTGCCCTTAGTAGCCATCACAGACATGCTTACTAATGGCATGGCTGTGATTGGCCAGTGCAGCATGTGACCCAGCCTCTATATAAGCTGGAGTCACATAGCGCTGCACGTCACTCTGCTGTGCTTAGTGTAAGGATAGGATGCTGCTGCTGGGAGGGAGAGAATAGGACTGAATCTTTAATCAGAACTCCAATTAAACTCAGTGATCTACATATATTTTTTTGTGTGGGTGCCGTGCACAATCTTTTTACCCTGCCCTGAGCCCAGTGACAGAAAAAAGAACTTTTATCCATCTGTTAGTTAGGTGGGCGGCGGTGGCCATTTTATGCAAGCTCAGTGCACCAGCACTGCATATGTGCTTTTGTGATATTTAAATCCAAGCATAAAATACTGCAATAATAATCTGGTTTTTTAAAAAAAAACACTTTTTGGGCAATATCCTACATCTGGTGCCTTTGCAACATTAGTCATTGTGCAATTTAAGCTAGAAATACAGCTATAATTTTCTGGGTTTTAAAAAACATCCTTTTTGGGCAAAATACACAATTTTACAGCCCTTGCTGCATCTGCACGTGTGAAATTCAAGCGTTATATACAGCTGTGATATTCTGTTAGTAAAAAAACACCCTTTTTGGACAAAATACTTAATATTGCAGCCCTGGCTGCATCTGTGATTGTTAAAAACAAGCTTGAAATACTTTTATTCTGGCTTTGAAAAAACACCTATTTTTGGCAATACCCTCCATCTGGGGCCTCTGCCGCATTAGTCAGTGTGCAATTTAAGCTAGAAATACAGCAAAATTTTTCAGGGTTTTAAAAAACACCCATTTTGGGCAAAATACACAATTTTACAGCCCTTGCATCATCAGCACGCAGTAACATAGTAACATAGTAACATAGTACATAAGGCCGAAAAAAGACATTTGTCCATCCAGTTCGGCCTGTTATCCCGCAAGTTGATCCAGAGGAAGGCAATTTTCTCCACTTTAGGGGACTATAAACCTCCTTCCCGACTCCAATCAGGCAATCAGAATAACTCCCTGGATCAACGACCCCTCTCTAGTAGCTATAGCCTGTAATATTATTAAGCTCCAGAAATACGTCCAGGGCCCTCTTGAATTCCTTTATTGTACTCACCATCACCACCTCCTCAGGCAGAGAGTTCCATATTCTCACTGCTCTTACCGTAAATAATCCTTTTCTATGTTTGTGTACAAACCTTCTTTCCTCCAGACGCAGAGGATGTCCCCTCGTCACAGTCACAGTCCTGGGGATAAATAGCTGATGGGATAGATCTCTGTACTGACCCCTGATATATTTATACATATTAATTAGATCTCCCCTCAGTCGTCTTTTTTCTAAAGTGAATAACCCTAATTTTGATAATCTTTCAGGGTACTGTAGTTGCCCCATTCCAGTTATTACTTTAGATGCCCTCCTCTGGACCTTCTCCAGCTCTGCTATGTCTGCCTTGTTTACAGGAGCCCAGAACTGTACACAGTACTCCATGTGTGGTCTGACTAGCGATTTGTAAAGTGGTAGGACTATGTTCTTATCACGGGAATCTATGCCCCTTCTGATGCAACCCATTATCTTGTTGGCCTTGGCAGCAGCTGCCTGACACTGGTTTTTGCAGCTTAGTTTGCTGTTTATTAAAATTCCTAGATCCTTTTCCATGTCAGTGTTACCGAGTGTTTTACCATTTAGTATGTACGGGTGACTTGCATTTTTCCTTCCCATGTGCATAACTTTACATTTATCAGTGTTAAACCCCATCTGCCACTTATCTGCCCAAGCCTCCAATCTATCCAGATCCCTCTGTAGTAGTATACTGTCCTCATCAGTGTAAATTACTTTACACAGTTTAGTGTCATCTGCGAAAATTGATACTTTACTATGCAAGCCTTCTACAAGATCATTAATAAATATATTGAAGAGAATAGGGCCCAATACTGACCCCTGAGGTACCCCACTAGTGACAGTGACCCAATCTGAGTGTGTACCGTTAATAACCACCCTCTGTTTTCTATCACTGAGCCAGTTACTTACCCACATACAGATGTTTTCTCCCAGTCTGAGCATTCTCATTTTATATACTAACCTTTTATGTGGTACAGTGTCAAATGCTTTGGAGAAGTCCAGATATACGACATCCATTGATTCGCCGCTGTCAAGTCTAGAACTTACCTCCTCATAGAAACTGATTAAATTAGTCTGACGTGACCGATCCCTCACGAAGCCATGCTGATATGGCGTTATTTGCTTATTTCTGTTGAGATGCTCTAATATAGCATCTCTCAGAAAACCTTCAAACAGTTTACCCACAACAGATGTTAAACTTACCGGCCTATAGTTTCCAGGCTCTGTTTTTGGCCCTTTTTTGAATATTGGCACCACATATGCCATGCGCCAATCCTGTGGGACATTCCCTGTCAGTAATTCCCTGATATTCTGTTAGTAAAAAAAAAAACACTTTTTGGGCAAAATACTTAATATGGCAGCTTTTGCTGCATATGTCATTTTTAGATACACCCTTTACATACTATTGTTCTATTCTTTTAGTAGAAAAACACCCATTTTGGGCAAAAAATCTTAATTTTGCAGCCTTTGCTGCATATGTCATTGTGAGATACAACCTTTAGATACTGTTGTTCTATTCTGCTATTAGAAATACACCCATTTTGGGCAAAAATCTTTAATTACGGCCTAGTCTACATCTGTACATGTGAGATACTGTTGTTCTATTCTGCTATTAAAAAAGCACCCATTTAGGGCAAGCTCCTAAATTTGAGAAATATGAGGAGAGCGTCAAATAAGGGACGTGGCCCCGATCGTGGTGCTACTGGTGGAGCTACTGTTGCAGGGAGAGGACGTGGTTGATCTGTGCCAGCTACACGCACAAGTGAAACACCTTCCCCAGGTGCGAGAAGGCGACAGAACCCGCAGCTGCATTTTTCGGGTCTAATGCGGCTCTACGAATGGTGAGGCCAGAACAATTACAGGTTAGTAGATTGGGTTGCTGACAGTGCCTCCAGTTCCTTTACATTGTCTCCCACCCAGTCTCCTGCTGAAAGATCAGAGTTGGCACCTGCAGCTGATGTCCATCAGTATTTCACCTCACCCCCTTGCAAATCAGCCAAGCAGTCTGAGCCCCAAGTCATGCAGCAGTCTCTTCTTTTTGATGACTCTGTTAGCAGGGTTTCCCAGGGCCATCCACCTATCCCTGCCCCAGAAGTGGAAAAGATTGAGTGTACCGATGCCCAACCACTTATGTTTCAAGATGAGTACATGGGAGGACCATCACAGCACGTCTCAGATGATGACGAAACATAGGTGCCAACTGCTGGGTTTTTCGAAAGTGTGCAGACTGACAAGGAGGGCAAGGGTTGAAGAATGGGTGGAAGATGATGTGGAGGACGATGAGGTCCTCGACCCCACATGGAATCAAGGTCATGCGAGTGACCTGTGTAGTTCGGAGGAAGAGGCGGTGGTCGCACAGAGCCACCAGCACAGCAGAAGAGGGAGCAGGGTGAAAAAGCGGAGCGGCTGTCCCCTAGACAGTACGGCTGCTACTGCCCACCGCAGGAAGGGACCGAGCACACCAAAGCCAGCTCCGAGGAGTTCCCTGGTGTGGCAGTTCTTCAGACAATGTGCTGACGACAAGACACGAGTGATTTTCACGCTGTCCAATCAGAGCCTGAAGCGAGGCATAAACGTTCTCAACCTGAGCACAACCTGCATGACCAGGCATCTAAGTGCAAAGCACAAGCTGCAGTGGAGTAGACACTTCAAAAAACAAGAAAGGTCACTGGATCCTCCTGCTTCCTCTTCTGCTGCAGTCACGGCCTCTTCATCCACCTCTGGAGTGACAGTGCCACCTGCCACCCCGCAAACAGAGGATCTGCCAGCAACACCACCATCTGGGTCACCAAGCATCTCTACAATTTCCCACGGAAGCATTCAGCTCTCCATCTCCCAAACACTAGAGTGGAAGAGGAAGTACACCCCTACCCACCCATGATCCCTGGACCTGAATGCCAGCATTTCAAAATTACTGGCCTTTGAAATACTGTCATTCCGTCTGGTGGAGACGGCGAGTTTTAAAGGCCTTATGGCGGTGACTGTCCCACAGCACGTCATGCCCAGCCACCACTACTTTGCCAGGGAGCCATCCCTTTCCTGCACAACCAAGTGGGGGACAAAATCAGGTGTGCACTGCGCAACGCCATCTGTGGCAAGGTGCACCTCACTACAGATACATGGACCAGTAAGCACGGTCAGGGATGTTATATCTCCATAACAGCACACTGGGTAAATGCAGTGGCGGCTGGGCCTGAGGGGGATAGCAGTTTGCCACATGTCCTTCCACCACTGAGGATTGCAGGGCGCTTCAGTTTGCCTCCTGTTTCTTCCTCCTACTCTGCTTCCTCATCCTTTACCGCCTCATGATCCGGTCAGCAAAACACCTTTGCCACCAACTTCATCACAGCCAGGGGTAAATGACAGCAGGCAGTTTTAAAACGTATCTGTTTGGGGGACAAACCCAACACCGCGCAGAAGCTGCGGACGGGTCTTGAACAACAGACCGATGATTGGTTGGTGCCAGTGAGCCTCAAACCTGGTCTGGTGGTGTTTGATAATGGGTGAAATCTGTAGCAGCTCTGGGACTAGCCGGTTTGACGCACATCCCTTGCCTGGCGCATGTGCTGAATTTGGTGGTGCAGAGATTTCTTAAAAATTTCCCCGATATGTCAGAGCTGCTGCAAGAAGTGCGGTCCTTCTGTGCGCGCTTTCGACGTTCTCAACCTGTTGCTGCTCGCCTGTCAGTGCTGCAGTGTAACTTTGGCCTTCCCTCTCACCGCCTCATATGCGACGTGCCCACATGGTGGAACTCCACCTTGCACATGCTGGCCAGACTGTGCGAGCAGCAGCAGGCGTTAATGGAGTTTCAGCTGCAGCACGCATGGATGATTCGCTCTGCAGAACAGCACCACTTCACCACCAATGACTGGGCCTCCATGCGAGACCTGTGTTCCTTGTTGCGCTGTTTCGAGTACGCCACCAACATGACCAGTGCCGATAACGTCGTTTTCAGCGTTACTATCCCACTTCTATGCCTCCTTGAAAAAACTCTGCTGGCGATGATGGAAAAAAATGTGGCACAGGAGGAAGAGGAATAATTTCATAGGGTTTCCGGCCATTCATTCACAAGTGGCTCAGAGGGTGGGTTCCTGCACCCACAAACGCCAGGTACACTATTGTCCAGCCAGGGTACAGTTCTGGAGGATGACGAGGTGGAAGATGAGGAGATGGAGGAGGAGGAACCATGTTCACAGGAGGGTGTTACCCAGATCAGCTCATGGCCATCACTGATGCGTGGCTGGGGGGATACAAAGGACAAAGACGATACACCTGAGCGATTACATGCTGCAGTGTCTCTGCAATGACCGCCGAGTTGCCCACATTCTAACTTGTGCTGATTACTGGGTGGCCACGCTGCTGGATCCCCGTTACAAGGACAACGTACCGTCCTTAAAGTTTTGGGGTGTACCCAAATAAAAAAATAAAATAAAAAATTTAAACTAAAAAAAGAAATTGTAGGCTACCTCCTTCTCCACCGCCGCTTCCACCTACACCGCCACATCCACCGCCTCCTCAACCTCCTACTCCATATGGACCTCGTCCTCCTAGATCAAGATTAATTACTTTTTTTTTACGTATTTTATGTTATTTGAAGTCATTTCCCTATCCACATTTGTTTGCAGAGCACTTGCCATGTTCTTAACCACATGTTGATGCCAGTTACAGCCCTCTAGCCCTTTCCATTAAATTGCTCCAGTGCTCAAAAGTCCGGGCCCCAATTGACTTCAATGGGGTTCGGGTTCGGAGTCAAGTTCGGGTCAAGTTCGGGTCCCAAGCTCAAACTTTTTTGTGAAGTTCAGCCGAGCCCATCAAACCCGAACATCCAAGTGTCCGTTAGTTGTAAAGGAAAAGATTTTCAAGGAAATTCAATTTTCATGCTCTATCACTTAATACATTTTCGTTTGACTCCCATTAGTTTTGTTCCCAAAAAGTAAATTAATCCTTATCGATTAATTCACCATAAGCCAGTGGTCAGCCGTTGGGCAAGTGTCACCACCAGATCTTTGAGAAGTTCTGATAGACGTTCTTCAGTCCATCCTGCATGATCTTCTTTTGTATTGCGTTCGTTTTGACATCTCTCCTCCCTCTCCCAGCTGTTATCTATTAGCAGTGATTGCCTCCCTATATATCTCCTCCCCATACTACCTCACCTTGCGGTTTATATTACATCCTAGATTGTGTTCTCTGCTAGAAGTTGCTACAGCTGGGTTTTCAAATAAGTCTATTTCTGTATTTGTTGTTTTCCTGTTGGCTTGGTTCTAGGTGACCCTGACTCCCTCCGTATTAAGTGCAGGGAGCTGGCGGTCGTCTCCCCTCACTATTATAGGGTTTGCAGGTGTCATTCAGTCTAGGTACATGGACATGCAACCTTCTATCACTGAGCTCTTTGCATGGGCTGAGAAGACAGGGAGAGCTTCAGGGCTTTAATAGGGTTCACCCTTTTGTTCCTTAGTTTTGGATCAAGCCAGTCGGATCCTTATTTGTAACTTCTTGTTTTCTGTTACACCTTCCGTGACATTATAAACCGCCAAAACCATCTTAAGCATGGATCCGGTTTTAGCCTTGACGTGCCGCATGCGGGGTCTTTCACTGGAGGTCGCAGAGCTCCGTAAAACTGTATCTCAGTTTCAGGTGACCGGTTCTGCTTGCATTCATGGAGTTTGTTCTGAGCCTAAGATCTTGCTTCCGGATACCTTCTCTGGGGGTAGTGAGAATTTTGTTTGTTTTAGAGAGGCTTGCAAACTCCATTTTCGCCTACTTCCCCATTCCTCTGGTGATGAGGAGCAGAGGGTGGGGATCATCATCTCACTGCTCAGGGATAACGCTCAGTCTTGGGCCTTTTCGCTGCCGGTGGGGGCATGGCCCCTTCGATCAGTGGATGAATTTTTTGTAGCCCTGGGTCAGATATATGATGATCCAGATCGTATTGCTCTGGCTGAATCTAATCTGCGTCTTTTATGCCAGGGTAAACAGTTCACAGAGATATACTGTTCAGAATTTCAGAGATGGGCAGCTGATACTGGTTGGAATGATGCTGCACTCCGAAGTCAATTTTGCCATGGTCTTTCAGAGGGATTGAAAGATGCATTTGCCTTTCATGAGAGACCTACCTTCTTGGAGTCCGCCATGTCTCGGGCCGTTCGTATTGACAAGCGTCTTAGAGAGAGAGGAGAGATCACTCCTTCCTGTCATACTCAGTCCAAGGACAGTGCGGCAGTCTCATTCAGTGAGCAGGGGTCTCTGTCTCTCTCAATCCCCTCTGAGAAGGAGCCGATGCAGCTGGGTTTGCTTGCCTCTGACAATAGAAGATTCAGCTCTCAGAGGAGGGTTTGTTTCTGTTGTGGAGGTATAAATCATTTGGCAAATGTTTGTCCCTCTATGAGATTCAGGCAGTTTTTTGAGAGTAATAAAGAAACAAAAAGAAAAAAAATCCTCTAAAAACGTTCCATCTGTTAATATTGGCAAGGTTGATGCGGAAATTGAAGTTTTTCCGTTTGCTTGTAGTTCCCATTTTGTCCTACCTGCCAGGGTGGTGCTAGAGAGCAAGAACATTTTTGTGAGATTTTTGTAGATAGTGGAGCAGCTGTCAATCTCATTGATAATCAATTTGCTATAACACATGGTTTCCAGCTATGCACTTTGGGAAAGGATATACCTGTTTTTGCTATTGATTCCTCTCCACTTTCTCAGAAATCGTTAACGGGCATAGTTCACAATATCCGTTTGATTGTGAGTGATACTCATGTTGAGGATGTGTCATGTTTAGTCCTAAGCGGGTTGCCTACTCCTCTAGTGTTGGGTCTACCCTGGCTCACTAAACATAACCCCACCATTGATTGGCAAGCGAGGCAAAATAAATGGTTGGAGTGACTTTTGCAGAGAGAATTGCCTCACGACATCTGTTTCAGAGGTTTCTACTAAGACTGTACCATCTTTTCTCTCTGAATTTTTGGATGTGTTTTCTGAGAGTGGTGTTCAGGAGCTGTACCCTCACCGGGAGTACGATTGCCCTATTAATCTCATCCCAGGCGCCAAAATGCCTAAATCTCGTTTATACAATCTCTCCCAACCTGAAAGGGTCACTATGCGTGCTTATATCTCTGAGAGCCTGAGAAAGGGACACATACGACCCTCAAAGTCACTTGTTGCCGCAGCAAAGAGTGAGGAGGATGCAGATACAGAGGATGAGAAGGATGCAGAAGCTGAAGGCTGAATGAGCCACTGAACCAACTGTGGTGCATCCTTTGAAGTAATCACATGCGCCTTCTCCAACTTTCCACTTAGGCTCCGGCCTGGTGCACCTGCCCGACCCCTACCACCCCTGTGGAACGGCCTGCCTCTTCCTGTTATTTTCAGAATGAGTCCCTAGAGAAGAGCAGTATTTATGGAAGCAGGCATATTGCAGACCTCAATCAATATTTGGTGGAAACAGGTATATCAAACCCCTTAATCAGTATTTTGTGGTAGCAGGTATATCGCAGCCCTCAATCAATATTTGGTGGAAACAGGTATATCAAACACTTTAATCAGTATTTTGTGGAAGCAGGTATATCGCAGGCCTTAATAAGTATTTGGTGGAAGTAGGAATATCGCAGGGCTCAATCAATTGTTGGTGGAAACAGGCATATTAAACACCTTAATCAGTATTTTGTGGAAGCAGGTATATCGCAGGCCTTAATAAGTATTTGGTGGAAGTAGGAATATTGCAGGCCTCAATCAATATTTGGTGGAAATGTAGTGTCCCACTAGGTAGGAGTGGGCACTACACAAGGGTCAATTGGGTAGCATGTTACTTCTGCTCACAAGGGACAGTGATGTTGTATTTATCCATGCATTGTAATGTATTTCCTGTGTGTTTTTGCATTGGTATGTTTCCCCTGTTAATGCTCAGCAGGCCTAGTTGGGTGCAATTAGACATCCCAGACACTAGAGGGAGATAGGGAGCCCCTAGTATAAATGTCCAGGCACAGACAGGGAGGGGTTAGGTCATAGTCAGGAGTCTGTGGAGACAGAAGTGAGAAGGCACCAGCCCAAGATATGCTGAGGGCCTCCTCCTGACATGCAGCTAGATAGCCCTGGTTCCTAGTTGCACCAGGAGGCTAGAAGGAGTACAGCCTGCCTGGAGACCAGTAATCCAGCCAACAAATACAGATGAGACACCCCAGTAGTAGGAGAGCACCTCCTGGGAGAAACCTGCAGCCACCTTTCCACTCCAGCAGAGAAGCCAGCTAGGAAACAAATGTACTGTAACCTAAAGCAAGTGCCAATACTGGAGGAAGGAATTTATATACCAAGGATTCAAGCCAGCAATTAGGCATCTGGGCCTTGGGATCCAGCTAGAATAGAGCAGCATTGTACCGCAAAGCATTAACTGTATACCCTCCAAGTATCTTGCAAGATTGAAACCTGCACTCAAAATACCTGCAACATCCAGGGCACCTCACACACCATCAGGCCTGGTCCCTACAATCAGAGTGTGCCCCAGAGGAACTAGTGTCTACCTCTCCTTCACTGTCGCATGCCTGCCCAGGGTTCCCCATCTAAAAAGTGAGTAACCCTTGATTGCCCATAACCGTGACCTCACTATCGATATACCCTGCAGGTCTGGTGTGCTGCAGAAACAGGTATATCAAACACCTTAATCAGTATTTTGTGGAAGCAGGTATATCGCAGCCCTCAATCAGTATTTGGTAGAAGAAGGTATATCAAACCCCTTAATGAGTATTTTGTGGAAGCAGGTGTATTGCACCCCTCAATCAATATTTGGTGAAAGCAGGTATATCGAACCCCTTAATTAATATTTTGTGGAAGCAGGTATATCACACCCCTGGATTATTATTTTTTGCCACAACAGTTATATCACAACATCCTGTTTATTTGGGGCAACAGTTATATCGCAGCCATCAATCAGTATTTTGTGGAAGCAGGTATATCACACCCCTCAATCAGTTTTGGGGGGCAACAGGTATATCACACCCGTTACAATAGCGCTTGTCCCTCTATTTAACTGCAGTATCATAGCAGAATCTTCTACACAACTGCTGCATTATAATATACTTTCTATGTTAGAAAGTATATTATAAGTATAATACACCCCTCAGTATATCACACCTATCGATAGCACACCTATACCAGTCCTTAAAAGGACTTTTGTGGCGCTATTAGCTAGCGTTTGGTGCTCCACAAAGCAATCTCTCCCTACACTGGCAAAACACAGAATGTAAAATGGCTGTCAGATCGGGTTCTGTTATAGGATGGGGGTGTGTCCATGTGCTGAAATGTCTCAATTGGCTATCCTGTCCTACCTGATGGATTTTTTATGGGTCAAAGTTCAGCGCAATGCAAAATAATATTGCGTCGGCGGACATCGTCATATGTTTGCATGTTCGGCTAATTGCAAACGCGTAGAGTACGCCGCAAAATGACTGCCGGGCAAACCAAAAGGACATCTCTAGTTATTAATGGTAGACACTCAGATTGGGTCACTGTCACTCGTGAAGTACCTCATGGGTCAGTATTGGGCCCTATTCTCTTCAATATATTTATTAATGATCTTGTAGAAGGCTTGCACAGTAAAATATTAATTTTTGCAGATGACACTAAACTGTGTAAAGTAATTAACACAGAAGAGGACAGTATACTGCTACAGATGGATCTGGAAAGATTGGAGGCTTGGGCAGAGAAGTGGCAGATGAGCTTTAACACTGACAAATATAAGGTTATGCACATGGAAATGAATAATGCAAGTCACTAGCAGGGGAGGACTGACAACTAGAGATGTCGCGAACATAAAATTTTCCGTTCGCGAACGGCGAACACAAATTTCTACAAATGTTCACGAATGTGCGAACCGCCATTGACTTCTATAGGCAGGCGAATTTTAAAGCCCACAGGGACTCTTTCTGGCCACAATAGTGATGGAAAAGTTGTTTCAAGGGGACTAACACCTGGACTGTGGCATGCCGGAGGGGGATCCATGGCAAAACTCCAATGGGAAATTACATAGTTGACGCAGAGTTGGATTTTAATCCATAAAGGGCATAAGTCACCTAACAATCCAATTTTTTTTTGAACAACGTGGTTTAAATCATCCAGTGTGTGTATACGATCAGGTATGATGTTGTATCGATCAGGTAGTGTAAGGGTTACGCCCGCTTCACAGACATTGACAAACTCCCCTTTTAATACACCGCAAACAACCACAAACAGTCCATTTGCCCAACCGCAAACTTCCCATTTGCACAAGGTTGGATACCAAGCTAGCCATGTCCCGTTGATGTCATTGAAGGTTTCTTCCTCCACCCAGCCACGTACAACACCAAGGGTCCCGGAAAGGTGAATTGAATTGATTTTTCAAACAGGGAGATGGTTATAAAAACGCTGGCTCCCTCCCCTTTGTTTGAATCCACGGTCACTGCGTCTGTGCCGTGCAATTTACTGTCCCACCCGATATGAGTGCTATTTTCTATAGTTCTCTCTCCTCATCAGCTTAAGGCCCCATGCACACGGCCGTGTTTCACAGCCGTGTGCGGGCCGTGGAACCGCGGCCTGGATCCCTCCTGTGAGCTGGAGCGCACGGCGTCACTGGTTGCTATGACGCCGTGCGCTCCCTGCTGCCGCCGCAATACAAGTAATACACTGGTATAGATTATACCAGTGTATTACTGTACTGTGTCGGCAGCAGGGAGCGCACGGCGTCATAGCAGCCAGTGACGCCGTGCGCTCCAGCTCACAGGAGGGATCCAGGCCGCGGTTCCACGGCCCGCACACGGCTGTGAAACACGGCCGTGTGCATGGGGCCCAATCCCTGTTACGTACCCAATCTGGGGTCCATTTATTAAATGGATTTTTCGAACGGGGAGATGGTTAAAAAAACGCTGGCTCCCTCCCCTTTGTTTGAATCCACGCCACGGTCACTGCGTCTGCGCTGTGCAAATTACTGTCACACCCGATATGAGTGCTATTTTCTGTAGTACTATTCTCATCAGTTTAATACCTGTTACATCCCATATTAGGGTGGGATTGCCTTTTGTGAAAAATTAAATTAGGCCGGGTACCTTTGACTGTCTTCACAGTGACAGACCAAACTCTGATACACCAAACTGAATTGATTTTAGGAAACGGGAGATGGAAAAAGCAGCTCGGTCGGCCCTCTTACTCCCAAGTTGGGGCACCCGGTGTGCACGGAGCAATGTGCTGTGACACCCTATATGAGTGGTGTCTTAACTAGTACTATTCCTATCAGTTTAATCCCTGTTACGTCCCCTATCCGGGGACGTGTGTCGAATTGATTAACCATTGTCGAATTAACGAACCATTACGACATCCTGGAATAATTTAGTTCTGAGCTTTGTACTTGATTTGTATTGGAATTGATGTGGATTTTTTAAATTGTCTGCATTATTTCAAATGAACTATTAAAAGCCTTTATTATGATTTTTTTATTTTCTGTATTAAAAACCCACCCATACAACTTAAAAAAAATACAAAATTTAAGTTTTTTCTATGAAAAAACATCCAGCCATCCCGATCGCTTTTGGTCTGATCATAATGAAGCAACGGCCTTATCATCTGGTGTGTGGCAACACTGACAACACACTCATAGAGGTGATGATCGCTTCATTGTGATACGCAAGCCCCTTCACCATAACAAGGTAACAATCACGAAAGGGGAATTGACACTTGTATGTGCCTTTTTTTTTGTTTTATTTTTGCAGCCACAGTGCAGCACCAGAGGCCAGAAAAATTAGGCATGTACACAAGCATGAAAAACAATGTTATTGTTGCAGCCGCTGTTGTAGCAGCGGTCGGAAAAATTGATGTTTTCAAGGCAGAAAGGTGACTAAAACATTGCGGCTTGAACCCTAGTTGGTGGCGGAGAATTCACAAAAGTCATCCGGTATGCAGACATTTATTACAGCAGCGTGGGGACCATTTTGAGGCCAAGGCATGTCATCAGGCCTTTTGTTAGTTAAACGTATCCCCTACTGTCAGTCCCATGCCTCATTCATCTTAATGAAGGTGAGGTAATCAACACTTTTTTGACCGAGGCGACTTCTTTTGTCAGTGACAATGCCTCCTGCTGCACTGAAGGTCCTTTCTGACAGGACACTTGAAGCGGGGCAGGCCAGAAGTTCTATCACAAACTGGGATAGCTCAGGCCACAGGTCAAGCCTGCACACCCAGTAGTCAAGGGGTTCATCGCTCCTCAGAGTGTCGATATCTGCAGTTAAAGCGAGGTAGTCTGCCACCTGTCGGTCGAGTCGTTCTCTAAGGCTGGATCCCGAAGGGCTGTGGCGATGTGTAGGACTGAAAAAGCTCTGCATGTCCTCCATCAACAACACATCTGTAAAGCGTCCTGTCCTTGCCGCCGTGGTTGTGGTAGGAGGATTACTTTCACCTCTTCCCCAGTTAGATTCCCGTTGTGCTGTGACATCCCCCTTACAAGCTGTGTAAAGTATATTTTTTAGTTTGGTTTTGAACTGCTGCATCCTTTCTGACTTCCGGTAATTTGGTAACATTTCCACCACTTTCTGCTTAAACCGGGGGTCTAGTAGCGTGGCCACCCAGCACAGGTCGTTCTCCTTCATCCTTTTTATACGAGGGTCCCTCAACGGACATGACAGCATGAAAGACCCCATTTGCACAAGGTTGGATGCCGAGCTACTCATTTCCCATTCCTCCTCCTCACTGATGTCATTGACAGTCTGTTCTTCCCCCCAGCCACATACAACACCACGGGTCCCAGATAGGTGACAACAACGAGCACCCTGGGATGCCTGCTGTGGTTGGTCTTCCTCCTCCTTAAAGCCACATTCCTCCTCTGACTCCTCTTCTTCATACTCCTCTTGCAGCGTTGCCGCAGGTCCGGCAAGCAATGATGACAAGGCTGTTTCTGGTGGTGATCACAACTCTTCCTCTTCTCGCTCATCAAGCCGGATCCAGCACTCTTCACAGGGCACGCTCCAGGAAGAAAACAAATGGGATGAGGTCGCTGATGGTGCCTTCGGTGCGACTGACTAGGTTTGTCACCTCCTCAAAAGGACGCATGAGCCTACAGGCATTGCGCATGAGCATCCAGTAACGTGGCAAAAAAAATTCCCAGCGCCGCAGAGGCTGTCCTAGTACCCCGGTCATACAAATACTCGTTGATGGCTTTTTCTTGTTGGAGCAGGAGGTCGAACATTAGAAGTGTTGAATTCCAACGTGTCGGGCTGTCGCAAATGAAGCGCCTCACTGGCATGTTGTTTCGGCACTGAATGTCTGAAAAGTGCGCCATGACCGTGTAGGAACGCCTGAAATGTCCACACACCTTCATGGCCTGCTAAAGGACGTCCTGTAAGCCTGGGTACTTAGACACAAAGCGTTGTACGATGAGATTCAACACATGTGCCATGCACGGCATGTGACAACTTGCCCAAATTCAATGCCGCCAACAAATTGCTTCCATTGTCACACACCACTTTCCCGATCTCCAGTTGGTGCGGGGTCAGCCACTGATCCACCTGTGTGTTCAGGGCGGATAGGAGTGCTGGTCCGGTGTGGCTCTCTGTGTAGCGGAGTGCAATATTAGAATCCACGATCTCCGCTGGTATAACAGGTAAATCCACAGTTAGCGCTGAACAGTACGGCAATATTCCCAATCCTCCCAATAACCGGACGAAACACAGTCTGGGAGTCAACAACTCGCTTTATTCACAAGCTTGTATATTTATACAGTTCCCCATGCCATTGTACACAAACACCCCTCCCCTCTGTCTGTAACACAATACACAAAACCAAATGAGCATTGTCTGAGACATAATTAACCAACACAATAAGCATTGTCTGAGACGTAATCCACAAAATACAATTACCAAACGTAATGGACTAACTTGAACCCTGGCATACACATATACAATGTAACCGAACACATAATAACATACATAATCTTTAAGACAGCCTGACTGCTACCCAGTCTAAAAGGGGCAGTAGTAGCAATATAAAATACTACATTCCCAAATATTGCATTCGTACGGACAACCTTCTTACATTATAGTCCAGAAGTGGCTAGGTTTGCCACAATGCTCCCCCAGAACCAAGCCAGCATACACAGTCTGATCCCAACGGATCGGCTTGGGGATGTCCGGGAGAGTACGCACAGATCACTTTTCCAGTTCCGTTTGTCTGGATAACCCGTCGGCGTTACCGTTTTGTTTCCCTGGGCGGTAGTGGATGGTAAAGTCATACGGCTGCAGCGCCAGACTCCAGCGCAGCAGCCGGGCATTGTCTCCAGCCACACCACGACCAGGCACTCCTTCTCAATGGCGGCGTAGCTTACTTCTCGTGGCAATAACTTTCGGCTCAAGTAAGCTATGGGGTGTTCTCTGCCATCGGCTCCAACTTGGCTCAGCACTGCTCCCAATCCAAACATTGAAGCATCTGTGTGAACAAGAAATCTTTTAGTTGGATCAGGAGCAGCAAGTACGGGAGCATTAGTTAGAGCAGTCTTCAGTTGTTGGAATGCCTGATCACACTCTGAGGCCCAGACAACCTGTCGAGGAAGATTCTTACGCGTCAAGTCAGTCAGGGGTTTGGCCAGGGCGCTATAATTGGGCACGAATTTTCTATAGTATCCTGCGGTACCCAGAAACGCTAGCACTTGTGTTTTTGTCCTAGGAGTGGGCCATTTAGCTACAGCTTCCACTTTAGCTGGTTCCGGTTTCTGTTGCCCGCTCCCCACCCGGTGGCCCAAGTACTGCACTTCGGCCATCCCTATATGACACTTGCTGGGTTTCAGCGTTAATCCTGCCTCTCCAATACGATCTAGGATGGCCCCTCTGTGTTGTAGGTGCTCTGCCCAGGTCTGGCTGAATATAGCGATGTCATCTAAGTAGGCACAGACGTATTCCTGGAATCCGTCCAGTAACCGATCGACCATCCGCTGAAAAGTTGCCGGAGCGTTTTTCATCCCGAATGGCATGACCCAAAATTGATACAGGCCAAACGGGGTGACAAACGCCGACTTGGGGATGGCATCCTCGGCTAGTGGAATCTGCCAGTATCCCTTACATAGATCTATGGTAGTGAGATACTGGCCCCGTGCCATCTTATCCAGCAGCTCGTCTATCCGAGGCATCGGATAGGCATCAGACACCGTTTTGTCATTTAGCCTCCGGTAGTCGACACAGAAACGTGTCGTGCCGTCCTTCTTGGGTACCAGCACTACCGGCGATGCCCAGGGGCTATCGGAAGGTTCGATAACCCCCAGCTGCAACATCTCGTCAATTTCAGTTTTCACATGGGTTCTGACTGCTTCAGGGACGCGATATGGAGTCTGCCGCATAGGTAGCTGTCCCGGGGTTTCGACTCGGTGGGTGGCCAGCGGAGTGTACCCAGGCAAATTGGAGAAGGTAGCCCCTTTAGCTACAATCAGCTCTTGTACCTGGGCACGCTCCTGAAGGCTTAGCCGCTCCCCCAGCCGAACCCCCTTGGAGGGCTCTGTCTGTTCTTCCTGTTCTAATAGGTCAGGTAGGGGCAGATTCTCCTGATCCTCAGAGACTGAGGCGCATATCGCCGCCACGTCCTCTATCCTCTCATGGTAGGGTTTGAGCATGTTTATATGGAGCATGCGTCTCTTCCCTACCCCTGAGCAGGGGCCAATCACATAGGTGGTGTCACATCTCTGTTCCACCACCTGGTACGGGCCTTGCCAGATGGCCTGCAGCTTGTCTGTGCGGACGGGTTTTAAAATCAAAACCTTCTGCCCCACTTGAAAGCTGCAGTCTCTGGCTCCCCTATCGTACCATCGGCGCTGGCGCTGCTGGGCCGCCCGGAGGTTTGTGCGCACAGTCTGAGTCAGCGCCTCCAGACGGTCCCGGAACTCCAGTACGTAAGATACGATAGGGGTTCCATCTGGGCTACTCTCACCCTCCCAATGCTCCCTAATTAGGTCTAACGGCCCTCGTACCCTCCTTCCAAACAGTAATTCAAAAGGAGAAAACCCTGTCGATTCTTGGGGTACCTCCCTGTATGCGAAGAGCAGGTGGGGTAAAAAACTTTCCCAGTCTTTGTGCGCTTCTCCAAACGTACGAAGCATTTGTTTCAGCGTACCATTAAATCTTTTGCATAGCCCATTGGACTGGGGGTGGTAGGCAGAATTTATTATTGGCTTAATGCCACATATCTTCCACAGTTGTTGGGTGACCTCAGCAGTGAATTGGGTGCCCCTATCGGATATTATTTCTTGGGGAAACCCTACCCGGGAAAATATCTTCATTAAAGCCTCGGCCACCGTTTCAGCATGGATATTAGTGAGGGCTATGGCCTCAGGGTATCGCGTGGCATAGTCCACTACTGTTAAGATAAACCTTTTCCCAGAGGGGCTGGGTTTGGGTAGGGGCCCTACTATGTCGACGGCCACCCTACTGAAAGGTTCTGCAATAATAGGGAGGGGACATAATTTAGCTTTGGGGCGGTCACCTCGCTTGCCTACTCGCTGGCATATAGCACAGGATGTGCAGTACTGCCTCACATCTTTAGAAATCCCTGGCCAGAAAAATGCATGGGTTAACCTATATCGGGTACGGGTCATCCCTAGATGCCCAGACAAGGGAATATTGTGCGCAATCCTAAGTAGCTTTTGCCGATATTTCTGGGGAACCACTAACTGTTTGTTGGTCACTGTGACTGACCCCCCCCACTCCTCTTTCAGCAATACGGTACAATAGCCCCTTCTCCCACGTGTACCGCTCCCCCTCTAACCCAGCCTGGTCGGTGTGTACTCTGTCCCTATATATCTGTAGTGTGGGGTCTGACTTTACCTCTGCCTCAAATGTAGTTGGGGTATCCCAGGACATATGTGTCGTGTGGGGGTCATGGTCTTTTACCTGAGCCTCAGAGTGTGCTAGTGGAGCCGTGATGCGAGCCTGCTGCCGTGTGGTCACTGGATGAGCTTCCTGGTGTGGATCCTGGGGTACAAAAGCAGAGGTCATCTGGCCCAAGTCATTCCCCAGTACAACATCTGCTGGTAGATTTTGCATGATGCCCACTTTCACAACCCCCTCTCCCGCACCCCAATCCAAATGCACTTTAGCAGTGGGTAGTCGGTACACTGCTCCCCCTGCCACCCTTACGGCCACTGATCCGCCAGTGTGAGCGGAACCTGGAACCAGATGGGGTGCGATCAAGGTTAGCGTGGCTCCGGAATCTCTGAGCCCTTGTACTTCCTTCCCTTCCAGGGTCACCAGCTGGCGATGGTGCTGCCTGTTGTCGGTGGCTCGAACAGACATCACCTCGTGTAATAACCCTAGAGGTTCCTCGGCTTGCGCACTCCACATCTCTTGGGCAGCTGGCTCCCGCTGATAATGGTGGGCAGCAGCCCTTGGTGCCGGATTCGGTCGAGCTTGGTTCCAGGCGGGTCTGCCTCGATTTTTGGGTGCACTCACGGGCCATATGCCCCCACTGTTTGCAGGTGTGGCACTGGATATTGACACGTCCATTATACCTGGAGGGTGGTGGTTGGTTCCCTGGGGACGGGCGAAGAGGAGATGCAGTGGGAGCGTGGGGGGGTGGAATGCTGGGTGACCCTGCGGGTCGCGGGTAACTCTTGGGGAGGGTTACCTGATGCCTTCTCGCATCAAAATGCTGATCGGCTAAGCGTGCCGCTTCTGTTAGGGTGAGAGGCTTCCTGTCCCGCACCCATTCTTGTGTCTCTGCAGACAAACCGTTGAAGAATTGCTCCAACAGCATTAACTGTCGCAATTCTTCCATAGTAGTGGCTTGGCTGGCTTGTATCCACCCTTGTGATGCTTGGTCCAGCTTGTGTGCCCACTCAGCATGAGAATCTTTCTCTGGTTTTCGCAGGTTTCTAAATTTTCGCCGGTATGCTTCTGGGGTAATGGCATACCTCTCTAATATCGCTCGCTTCACTTTTTCATAATCTCTGCTGTCCTCGCTGGGTACAGCGCGATATGCTTCTGCTGCCCGCCCTGCTAGCTTGCCTGCCAGCAAGGGGACCCATACTGCCCGTTCCAAGTCATGTAAATCACACAGCCTTTCAAAATCCTGTAAAAACCCATCAATCTCATCCTTCTCCTCGCAAAATACTTTAAAGGCATGATAGGGAATTTGGGGTTTTACCTGGCTGTAGAGTGACCCAGTCGTGGACTCCGCTCGGGACGGTGCATGCTGTGGGCTGTGTGCCATCACGTATTCCTGCACATTTTCCATTACCATTTGCATCATGGCCTCGGATATAGGCTGTGGCAGAAATTCCAGCCTGGTTCTCATTTCCCTCTGGTAGAGTGTCTCCTCCATGGCTGCTGGGGGTGTAGCGCTGCGGGCTCTGTCTCCCTCCATCAGCTCGGCAATTAGTACATCCTTGGGTTTGTTGCTGGCTACTTTACCCCTGGCTTCCAATAGCTCTTTCAATGTCTGCCGTTTCAAAGCAGCATAATCAATCTCCATTCACCTCGTTGTTCGTTTCTTTGTTCCATACGAATTGTCCTTCACTTTCCTTGTTCGGTAGTTTCAATTTATACGAACACCGCTTTTCGGCTGTAAGGTTGGATCCCGTCGCTTGCCACCAATTGTAGCGGAGTGCAATATTAGAATTCACGATCTCCGCTGGTATAACAGGTAAATCCACAGTCAGCGCTGAACAGTACGGCAATATTCCCAATCCTCCCAATAACCGGACGAAACACAGTCTGGGAGTCAACAACTCGCTTTATTCACAAGCTTGTATATTTATACAGTTCCCCATGACATTGTACAGAAATCCCCCTCCCCTCTGCCTGTAAACACAATACACAAAACCAAATGAGCATTGTTTGAGACGTAATTAACCAACACAATAAGCATTGTCTGAGACGTAATCCACAAAATACAATTACCAAACGTAATGGACTAACTTGAACCCTGGCATACACATATACAATGTAACCGAACACATAATAACATACATAATCTTTAAGACAGCCTGAATCTAATCTGCTACCCAGTCTAAAAGGGGCAGTAGTAGCAATATAAAATACTACATTCCCATATATTGCATTCGTACGGACAACCTTCTTACATTATAGTCCAGAAGTGGCTAGGTTTGCCACAATCTGCTTTCAGGCAAGTCAACCCCAAGACAGCGTGACACTGTCGTATCCGGGACGTGGAATAGCCCCTGGGGAGCTGGGGGGTTTCAGTTGATGTGCAGCCAGACGCCGCAGCAGAAGAGGACTCAGCAGGGGAGGTTATGGAAGAGGATGGAGTAGGAGGAGTAGAGGAGGTGGCAGTAGGCCTGCCTGCAAGTCGTGGCGGTGTCACCAACTCAGCTGCAGAGCCACGCATTCCATGCTTGGCAGCTGTCAGCAGGTTGACCCAATGCGCAGTGTAGGTGATATACCTGTCCTGACTGTGCTTTGCAGACCAGGTATCAGTGGTCAGATGGACCCTTGCCCCAACACTGTATGCCAGAGATGCCATGACTTCCTTTTCAATCACTGAGTAGAAATTTGGGATTGCCTTATTAGAAAAAAAAATTTGTCCAGGTACCTTCCACTGTGGTGTCCCAATAGCGACAAATTTTTTGAAGGCCTCAGACTCTACCAGCTGGTATGGTAAAAGCTGGCGGGCTAAGAGTTCCGTCAAGCCAGCTGTCAGACGCCGGGCAAGGGGGTGACTCTGCGACATTGGCTTCTTATGCTCAAACATTTCCTTTACAGACACCTGACTATGGGCAGATGAGATGGAACTGCTCAAGGTGAGAGGCGAAGTGGCGGGTGGTGGGAGAGGGGGCAAGGAGGACAGCAGTGGTTGACGTGGCTGAAGATGCTGGACCAGGAGGAGGATGGTGGCTTTGAGCTTGTGTGCTGCTTCTACTCGTGATCATGTGTTGATCCAATAGGCGTTTGTGATGTGCGATCATGTGCCTTCGCAAAGCAGTTGTACCTAGGTGGGTGTTGGATTTCCCACAACTCCGTTTCTTTGGGCACAGGTTGCAAATGGCATCGCTGTTGTCAGAGGCAGACACACAGGTGTGCTGTCTGGCTGACTACGGGTGCCGATACATGCTGTCTGACTGTGCCACTTGCTCCTTGCGACGACCTCCCCCTGCTTCCAACTCGTCTCCTCCTTCTCTCTGTCTCCCCTTCTGAACTTTCCCCCTCTTCTTCTTCTCTTTGAACAGGCACCCACGTGGCATCACGTGGCATCCATGGACACATCGTCATCATCAACCACTTCACTTGTATCTGACACCTCAGGGTGTTGTTGTACCCGCTGCTGCTTCCTTAAGCAGCAGCGGGTACAACAACATCATCATCATCACACTGTAAGTCCATGGGTGTAATGCTGCCTGACTGAGACATATCCCTGTTATCTACATCCCCTGGCAATAATGGTTGCGCATCACTAATTTCAATCAACTGATGTGTAAATAACTCCTCTGAGGGATCAAGTGAAGCGGCTGTGGTGGCTGTGGTGGTAGTGGTGGCGGCGGGCGGGAGAGTGGTAACTTGAGAGCAGGTGACCAAAGCTGAGCTGGAGGAGGTGCGAGGAAGCTGTTGAAGATTGGGTGTCCTGTGTAAGCCAGTCAACTATTTTTTCCGAATTTTTGGGGTTCAGGGTACGTGGCCTCTGAACACTGGGCATTATTCCAGGGCCAGTGGAAATCACGGCACCACGAACACAACGGCCCCTGCGGCGTGACCTGCCTCTGCCTGTCATTTTTTTTATTAGATAAGTGTTACTATGCGTGCAAGGTACTGTGCCACCCTATATAAGTGGTGGGCAGTGGGCACAGTACAGTCTGTGTGGGCCTGACACACACGGGCTTGCAAATGTGATTAGATCACAGAAAAATGTTAAATATATATTTTTTTCTGCAAGGTATTTGAGTGAATGACACCCTGTAACGGTATGAGTGCAGGCCTAGCCTAGTGGGCACAATACAGTATGTGTTGGCCTGACACACACGGGCTTGCAAATGTGATTAGATCACAGAAAAATTTTAAATATATATATTTTTTTCTGCAAGGTATTTGAGTGAATGACACCCTGTAACGGTATGAGTGCAGGCCTAGCCACTAGCCAGTGGGCACAATACAGTATGTGTGGGCCTGACGCACACGGGCTTGCAAATGTGATTAGATCACAGAAAAATGTTAAATATAATTTTTTTTTCCTGCAAGGTATTTGAGTGAATGACACCCTGTAACGGTATGAGTGCAGGCCTAGCCACTGGCCAGTGGGCACAATACAGTATGTGTGGGCCTGACAGACACGGGCTTGCAAATGTGATTAGATCATAGAAAAATTTTCAATAGAATTTTTTTTGCTGCAAGTTATTTGGGTGAATGACACCCTGTAACGGTATGACACCCTGCATGAATGGTGTGCACTGTGCACACAGTGCTGTCTATGACTGAGCCTGCAGCCTCTCACACACGGGCAGCCAGGCAACTGCAATATATACAGGTCCTTCTCAAAAAAATTAGCATATTGTGATAAAGTTCATTATTTTCTGTAATGTACTGATAAACATTAGACTTTCATATATTTTAGATTCATTACACACCAACTGAAGTAGTTCAAGCCTTTTATTATTTTAATATTGATGATTTTGGCATACAGCTCATGAAAACACAAATTTCCTATCTAAAAAAATTAGCATATTTCATCCGACCAATAAAAGAAAAGTGTTTTTAATACAAAAAAAGTCAACCTTCAAATAATTATGTTCAGTTATGCACTCAATACTTGGTTGGGAATCCTTTTGCAGAAATGACTGCTTCAGTGCGGCGTGGCATGGAGGCAATCAGCCTGTGGCACTGCTGAGGTGTTATGGAGGCCCAGGATGCTTCGATAGCGGCCTTAAGCTCATCCAGAGTGTTGGGTCTTGCGTCTCTCAACTTTCTCTTCCCAATATCCCACAGATTCTATATGGGGTTCAGGTCAGGAGAGTTGGCAGGCCAATTGAGCACAGTAATACCATGGTCAGTAAACCATTTACCAGTGGTTTTGGCACTGTGAGCAGGTGCCAGGTCGTGCTGAAAAATGAAATCTTCATCTCCATAAAGCTTTTCAGCAGATGGAAGCATCAAGTGCTCCAAAATCTCCTGATAGCTAGCTGCATTGACCCTGCCCTTGATAAAACACAGTGGACCAACACCAGCAGCTGACATGGCACCCCAGACCATCACTGACTGTGGGTACTTGACACTGGACTTCAGGCATTTTGGAATTTCCCTCTCCCCAGTCTTCCTCCAGACTCTGGCACCTTGATTTCCGAATGACATGCAAAATTTGCTTTCATCCGAAAAAAGTACTTTGGACCACTGAGCAACAGTCCAGTGCTGCTTCGCTGTAGCCCAGGTCAGGCGCTTCTGCCGCTGTTTCTGGTTCAAAAGTGGCTTGACCTGGGGAATGCAGCACCTGTAGCCCATTTCCTGCACACGCCTGTACACGGTGGCTCTGGATGTTTCTACTCCAGACTCAGTCCACTGCTTCCGCAGGTCCCCCAAGGTCTGGAATCGGTCCTTCTCCACAATCTTCCTCAGGGTCCGGTCACCTCTTCTCGTTGTGCAGCGTTTTCTGCCACACTTTTTCCTTCCCACAGACTTCCCACTGAGGTGCCTAGATACAGCACTCTGGGAACAGCCTATTCATTCAGAAATTTCTTTCTGTGTCTTACCCTCTTGCTTGAGGGTGTCAATGATGGCCTTCTGGACAGCAGTCAGGTCGGCAGTCTTACCCATGATTGCGGTTTTGAGTAATGAACCAGGCTGGGAGTTTTTAAAAGCCTCAGGAATATTTTGCAGGTGTTTAGAGTTAATTAGTTGATTCAGATGATTAGGTTAATAGCTCATTTAGAGAACCTTTTCATGATATGCAAATTTTTTTAGATAGGAATTTGGGGTTTTTATGAGCTGTATGCCAAAATCATCAATATTAAAACAATAAAAGGCTTGAACTACTTCAGTTGGTGTGTAATGAATCTAAAATATATGAAAGTCTAATGTTTATCAGTACATTACAGAAAATAATGAACTTTATCACAATATGCTAATTTTTTTTAGAAGGATCTGTATATATATATATAAAAATAAAAAAAGCACACTGATGTACCAGCCCTGAAAAGGGCTTTTTGGGATGCTGTCAGGATGCTGTCCTTACAGCAGATGAGTCTGTGGACACAGAACAATGCCCTAGCTAACGCTTTCCCTATTGAATCAGCAGCAGCAGTACTCTCCCTCCTCTCACTGTGAATGCAGTTTCCGAATGAATCTAAAATGGATGCTGTCCAGGAGGTGGGAGGGTCTGGGAGGGAGGGTCTGCTGCTGATTGGCTGGAATGTGTCTGCTGACTGTGAGGTACAGGGTCAAAGTTTACTCAATGATGATGTGTAAGGGGGCGGACCGAACATCTCATATGTTCGCCCGCAGCGGCGAACGCGAACAAGCTATGTTCGCCGGGAACTATTCGCCGGCGAATAGTTCGGGACATCACTACTCACAACTCATGGGGCCCCGGGCAATAGGAGATTATTGGGCCCCTGTGTCCTCGTCCACCCTTAACCTTAAGCCACACCCACTCACAGCCCCACACACATTTCATGCCGCCAACATCACCTACACTTGGTACAGAATTTCTCTTCACTATTTTTCTAGGGAATTTTGCCAACAGGGCAAACAATACAAAAGTGCCCCCCCCCCCCCCCTCCCAATCACGTTTAAAGTGACCTTACTTTCTAATGAAGAGAATAAAGCATATTTTAATATAATCAGTTACCCAAGGTAAACCCAGTGACTTACAGGCGACGTCTCCACAGATTTCAGTTTGTTGACAGAAATTTATGCGCGGACGTCTTTGGACAGAGGTGCGCAGCCCCCTCTGTCACATAAAAAGCCACCAGTATTAATAAATGACACAGGGTAGATGAGGTCTGGTACAGATTTTGCATTAGGGACCAGGGAATTCAGATGATACCTTTGACTTTGGCTTGTTGTTTCTGCAGTCCACCCGACTCTGTATAGCAAATAACACTGCTATCCTGTAGTGTCCACAAATACTATGCCAAGTCCTGCCCCATGTGCCAACATTAGTTTACTTTCAAACTGCTGAGAACATGATAACATAATAAGTCGTGAAACTTTTTTGATCCCACCGCTCACTGCACTGCAGTGGTCTCATGTCTCAGTGGAGGGGGACATAGAACTACATAGACCAGTGAGGATACGGGAAGTAGTGAAAGAAGTGTGGCAGGGATCAGAGATGTATCACTACATTTTGTTTTCACATTCTAATCAGTTTTCAAAAATGAATTCTACACGGCTAGATAAACCCTTCTTAACACAGAGCCCACATGAGATCACAAAATTAATGCAGACCTCCAGACCAGATCTCAAAATTAATCCAGATTCCAGATCAGCCCCAAAATTCATACAGACCCTAAGTCAGCCATTCAGACCCCAGTACAACCACCAAAATCATACAGATCAGCCCACAAATTTATACAGGCCTCAAATTTATTCAGACCCCTGTTAGCCTCCACCTCACTCCTTAGTACACTAAATGTAGCCCTCAGAAAAAATATAAAATATTCATATACAGTGCATACTCCCCTCTCTGCTCCTCCTCCAGGTGCCATCACTCTTGGTTTAGCACTGTGTCCTGGCGCTAGTGTTGCACTATGTCCTGACATCACACAGCACCAGGTCATAGCGCAGCAATATTGCCTCCACATTATCTGCCCACATACACTGAGCACACCCATCCTCCACAGTATCTCCCCTCATACACTGAGCACCCCCATCCTCCACAGTATCTCCCCTCACACACTGAGCACCCCCATCCTCCACAGTATCTCCCATCACACACTGAGCACCCCCATCCTCCACAGTATCTCCCCTCACACACTGAGCACCCCATCCTCCACACAGTATCTCCCCTCATATATTGAGCACCCCAATCCTCCACAGTATCTGCCCTCATACACTGAGCACCCCCATCCTCCCCAGCATTTCCCCTCATACACTCAGCACCCCCCCAGCATCTCCCCTCATACACTGAACACCCCCCCAGCATCTTCCCTCATATACTAAGCACCCCACCCCAGCATCTCCTCTCATATACTGAGCACCCCCCAGCATCTCTCCTTGTGTACTGAGCCCCCCATCCTCCACAGCATCTTCCATCATACACTGAGCACCCCCCAGCATCTCCCCTCATGTACTGAGCAGCCCCCCCCCCCCACCCCAGCATCTCCTCTCATATACTGAGCATCCCCCAGCATCTCCCCTCATATACTGAGCACCCCCAGCATTTCCCCTCATGTACTGAGCACCCCCAGCATCTCCCCTCATATAGTGAGCATCCCTTCCCTCCCCCCCAGCATCTCCCCTCATGCACTGATCATCCCTCATGCGCAGGCTCCAGCACATGTACATTATGGTTTGTACTCACTGTGAAGAAAGTTCCTCACAGATCAGAGCTGCCTGAATCCTTCCCAGATAAGCTCCTCCTCCTCCCCCCTTATGCCGCTCCACACAGCCCTCAGTGCCTTGTCCTCTTATCACACTAGCCCCGCCTCCTTGCCTGACGCGCTCCCACAGGCCCTTCCTCCTCCCTCACACACTGCACAGGCTGCTCTAGCCTCTATATCCCAGGAAATACTGCAGCCATAGAGAAGAGGACCAGCAGTGAGTACAGCTAGTGCTGGGAGCGCTGTACTCACTGTTTCTGCTGTACTCAGCAGTAATGCCGCCACAGTATCTGCCCACATACACTGAGCACACCCATCCTCCAAAGTATCTCCCCTCATACACTGACCACCCCCATCCTCCACAGTATCTCCCCTCATACACTGAGCACCCCCATCCTCCACACCATCTCCCCTCATACATTGAGCACCCCCATCCTCCAAAGTATCTCCCCTCATACACTGAGCACCCCCATCCTCCACAGCATCTCCCCTCATACATTGAGCACCCCCATCCTCCACAGTATCTCCCCTCATACACTGAGCACCCACATCCTCCACAGCATCTCCCCTCATACATTGAGCACTCCCATCCTCCATAGTATCTGCCCTCATACACTGAGAACCCCCATCCTCCACAGAATCTCCCCTCATACACTGAGCACCCCCATCCTCCACAGCATCTCCCCTCATACACTGAGCACCCCCATCCTCCACAGCATCTCCCCTCATACACTCAGCACCCCCAGCATCTCCCCTTATGTACTGAGCACCCCCCCCCCCCAGAATCTCCCCTCATATACTGAGCACCCTTGTGTACTGAGCACCTCATCCTCCACAGCATCCCCTGATGATGTGGCTGGAGGTATATTAGGTGGTCACCGTATAACAATTTTACTGTTGGCCAGTTAGATTACAGGCCCCAAGAATTATGCAATCAACGTACAGAAAAGATCAAGTCATTATGTGGCTGGAGGTACATTAGGCGGTCACCGTATACCAATTTTACTGTGAAAAGATCAAGTGATTATGATGCTGTAGGTATATTAGACGGTCAATGGACATCAATTTTACTGCAGGCCAGTGGACTACAGGCCCCAAAAATTATTCATTCACCATACAGAAAAGAACAGATAATAATGTGGCTGGAGGTATATTAGATGGTCAATGGATATAAATTTTACTGTAGGCCAGTGGACTACAGGCTCCAAAAATGATTTATTCACCGGACAGAAAACATTAAGTGATTATGTGGCTGGAGGTATTGTCACATTTGTGACAGGTCCCAGAAGGTCTGAAAGATTATCTACGCATTAGTGATCTGATAGCCTCTTTTGGTTTCACTTTGTCTGTGTGTTGCTGGTATGTCCACACCTCCTGTTCAGGTGTGGATCATTTGACCTTTACCTCGCCCTAATTAGGGTACTTTCACACTTGCGGCAGGACAGATCCGACAGGCTGTTCACCATGTCGGATCCGTCCTGCGGCTATTTCGCCGTGCCGCCGGACCGCCGCTCCGTCCTCATTGACTATAATGGGGACGGGGGCGAAGCTCCGGCGCAGCACGGCGGTGCACGGCGAAAGCCGCCGGACTAAAAAGTCCTGCATGTCTGACTTTTTAGTCCGGCGGCTTTCGCCGTGCACCGCCGTGCTGCGACGGAGCTTCGCCCCCGTCCCCATTATAGTCAATGGGGACGGGGCGCCAGTCCGGCGGCACGGCAAAAGTGCCGCAGGACGGATCTGACATGGTGAACAGCCTGTTGGATCTGTCCTGCCGCAAGTGTGAAAGTACCTTTAGTCTGACTTTTCCCATCACTCCTTGCTTGGGATAGCTTAATTTGGTCTTGGAAGAGCTGCAGTGTGGTTCGTGTTGAAGTCCTGTTCATCCTTCAATCTATGAAGTGAAGTGTTACACTTGTCGTGTTTTGTTGTTCAATCATTTTATTGAGGTATAATATGTGACAACATGCACAAGTACTTCATGGAAATCACAGTACAATTAATAACATTAGGGCTATACATCCTGATTGAAGATATCCGCACATATTAAGAAACCCCCGGCACAGAATATTTCCCCAAAAAACCTATGAATAGACATGCAAACAAGACAAACGGGTTAGACAAACTAACACAACACACACACGACACATAAGGATAAAGACAAAAACAAAGTATCCCCCATGAAACCACTAACATTCAACCTGAAGTAACCGGAGAGGTACTGGCCTGCTCCAGCCAATCAGAGAACTCCTGAGACCCCTAAAAAAGAAGCCATGGTGTCCACAGTTTCAGGTATTTCTGATCCATTCCCATATCCTCAGCTAATAATTCCTCTATTCTGCGTATATTCTCGAACATCTCTAGCCATTCCCCCACCTTTGGAGCATCCTGAGACTTCCAGTGCCTCGGCACCACCAAACGAGCCGCCTGTACAAAAAATCTCAGGAGGCCCTTCTTAGCTACCTGAATTGACCCAGTAAAATCGATAGGAGAGCTTCCTCCGGGGTCCAGTTGGACGTCGAGCCCGTAACACGATTATATAACTCGTTTATTGCAGACCAAAAGGGAACTATTTTCTTGCACTGCCACCATATATGGGACATTGTACCAACCTCGTCCAGACATCTCCAACATATATTAGAACAATCCGGATAGAAGGAATGCAAGATAGCAGGAGTCCTGTACCACCTAGAAAGGACCTTGTAATTTTTTTCTTGCACCCCACAGCATATGGAGGACCTGTGAGACAGCGTAAATGATTTCACCCATTGGTCAGTAGAGAATACTTTGCCAAGTTCTGTCTCCCATGCCCGAACATAAGGCAACAAATGATGGCCAATGGGATAGAGAAGGCGCTCATAGGGTAAGTATATTCAAACAAACAAATTTCTAATGAAAGAAATGGTTTGCTCACCTACTGCGGTTGCATCAATTGGATGCAACTGCAATGGAGATCAAAGTATAGATAAGGGATGGTTGGTGCAGCCAAGATCCGTCCTAACACCTTGGGCAGGGGCCACCCTGCCACTAGGGTAATGGAAATGAAGAGAAGTACGCTACACCTTAAGTGGAGCGTGTGGACTGCTGGGGGCGCACGAGACAACCAAACAAGGACCGTGTTTTAATTTCGGCAGTATTCCATTTATTCATAAGACAACGCGTTTCGGGGTAAAGTCCCCTTTACCAAGTCTAAAAGAAAGGTTAAATAAAACAAAAACAAAGAAACATATATTTGAAGACATAAATTTTGTGCTTCCCTATGATAATTCTGTATAAAAAGGGATATATATATATATAAATAAATAAATAAATAGATAGGTATTGATGAATATAGCTGTAAATATAGGTACCAAAACATATAAAAATGGTAAGTATCACTAAAATACACAAAGAAAGGGGATTACAAAATATATACATATATATATATACATATATATATATACATACATATACATATACATATATATATATACACATACATACATACACACATACATACACATAAAAATAAATCAGTAGTAATGATCATAAACGGTAAAAATAAGTACGGATTAAAAATAATGTTATTGTATCTATGTTATTATATTTAAAGTACTATTTCTATTGTAAGAATGGATTTTGTGTTATATTGGCCATAGAATGGCAGATAAAAAATGAATCCAGGGTCAGGCTTTAAAGTATAGTTACTGATATTTCATATGTTTATATGTATACACAGGCACTATCAGATATAATTAGCAAATGTAAAATGTCTACTGGCAGTTAATTAGGGGGTATATATTATCTATTAGCCAACAGGAGTGTTACTACTATGGCTTTAAAAAGAGGAATATATAGCAAATCTTTAAGCCCTAGGGCATCTTACCTGAGCCGGGAAGGTTAGGAGAGTGTCACGGCTCATCTGAAGAGGCACGTGTAGAACGCTGACCTTTTCAGTGCCCGCGCTGCTGAAGGAAAGGGGAGTGGGTGGGAGGGACTGGCCGGGTCCAGAGGAGAGGCCTCAATAGGGAGGTGTGGTTGGGGAACACGAGCGGGGCCTGAGGTGGGCGGTGAAAGGAGGGACTTGTCCAGGTGAAAGACAGGGAGCTCATGTGGAGGCATGATTAAGCGGAGCACTGGAGCCTGTCAGGGGAGGTAACGGGGCAGGGCTAAATCGGAGGGCGGGGCTAACTCATAAGGGGCGGGGCTAATGCTGGTGAGAGGCGGAGCCAGAGAGACAGCGTGCCGGCCTGGATCTGTGGGCGGCGAGTTCATGTGGGGGCGTGGTTAGGTGTAGCGCCGAGGGAGAGGACTGGGAGCTGTTGGAAGGGATGGAAAGAGCACTATATTACGTGGGGGAATTAGGGGACTGCAGCCAGCATGTAGGGGAAGGATAGTGGGCTGAATATATGTGACTATATATGGAATTGTATATGACCCATGGAAGTGATGTTTGGATGAGTGTAACTGATGATTGGATGTTCTTAACCTAAAATAATACGCAAAGGCAAATTAATTAATAATTAAATAATAAGACTAGAATATGGCTGTCTTGTAAATGAAAAAGCGAAAAAATGACAATTAGATATAAGAAATATATAAAGGATACAGGTGGATGGGACAGAAATATTAGAGGGGGGGTGAATACTATAGAGAACCATAAAAGAAGAAAGAGAGGGGTCTCACAAGTGGAGACAAGTATCCATATTATACTTGCAGGCCGTAGCCGAAAAAATGTGTGAGAAACAGAGGACAACCTTTTTTAGCACTTTTTCCTTGAATCTCTTTAAATACATGGCAGAGAATTGTTCAGAAACATTTGCTCTCTAGGGACTCATTGAGTCCATAGGGTTCGAGGGTTTGTAATTTAAAAATCCAAAACATCTCTCTCTTCTGTAGGGTCCTAAATCTATCCGACGTTGTTTCTGCAATGATTTCGATGGGTGTAATTGTCAATCCAGATGAGTCTTTATTATGAGCAGTGAGGAAATGGCGGGACACACTGTGTTTAAGGTAGCCCCGTGAGATGTTCCAGCGATGTTTGTTTAGTCTTTCTCTAAGTGATTGGATGGTGCGGCCCACGTATTGTAAGCCACACTCACATTCCATCACATAGATGACATAAGAGGATGAGCAATTCAGAAAGCTTTTTATTGGGTATTCTTCCCCCGTCACATTGCTCTTAAATGACTGTCTCCGATTTGAGATGTTGTTACAGCATTTACATAATTTATGGTTACATTTATAGGCACCTGTGTTTTTTAAAAGACCTGTTGCCCCAGATAAAGGTATGTTAGTATTCTTCTTTTTCTTCAGTTTACTTGGTGCAAGCGTGTTCTTCAGGGATTTTGCTTTCCTGAAGATGATGCACGGTTTTCTAGGTATGGTATCTTTTAGATACGGGTCACATTTGAGTATGTGCCAATGTTTTGATAAAATTGTTCTTAAAATTTCATGGTTAGGGTTAAAAGTTGTGATAAAAGAGGTTTTGTAGTTCATGTTTTTTGGTATTTCAGCTAAAGAACAAAAGAACTAGGGAACCTATTCTTCAAACTAGAATCATCCTTGCAGGAAGAGATCCAACATCATTTAGACTTGATATTACTCAGGGCTTACCTCAAGGAGGCTCTAGTCCCCCGTGGCCTACGATGGAAACTAGAGAGCCCATTCAAAAATGATTCTGCTTTTACCCAGGAATGGGACAACTACACGCTAAATTGCGCTAGAGGCTTAATGGAACTCCTCTGTAAAAAACGTGAATCGCTATGTCAGCATCTGAAAGAACAGATACAACAACAGACTAGCCACCTGACCACTTATAATACGCATACAGAATATATGAAATTTGATAGACTCATTTCAGGTCGACTACTCCAATTAGAGCGAGAAACTATCCATAAAAAAACTGGTAAACTCTGTAGGGACAGAACAGACTTCCTTAAAGGTAATATCCATTTCTGGTTCAAAAACAAACCTCCCCCCGCAAATACAAAAAACACTCATAATAATAAGAACATAACCACTAGTGCAAGTAGCATCCAGTCAAACGGAATCAATTTATCACATGCATCAAGATTAGGGGACAGCAATAACCTTAGACCCCACTCAAGACCATCTGTTCACAATACCCAAACATACACCAGATATCGTAGTAGACCAGCAAACCCGCCACCCATGAAGTCAACAAAGACTGGGGCCCCATTCTCTCAAACCCACCATTACCCAAATAAAACACAGACCCCCCAGCGACCGCGTATGGGTCCTGACGCACATACAATTACACACAGAGATCCACAAACACCTTCAACTACAAACTTATGCACATCGTTTAAGACCACTAAACCCACTCTGCCCTCATCCGACCTACCAGTATGGTTTACCCCACCATCCATACCGCCACTCTCAACCCTTTGTCTCCCTTCAAGCCCGCCCCTAGATCCTTCGCAAGGTTGCCCCCTCAATCTACCCCCTACTTTGTTCTCTTCGTTATCCTCATTATTGGATCCCACTGAGACTGAACCTTCGGCACTAGAGGACTCTTTAATTACTGTATACAATACAAGCACTGTAGATGACACACAGATCTCTCCCAATCCTGCTGAAAATCGATCAGTCTCTTTTTTAGCGCTACCCGGGGCGTTAACCCCGGAAGCAACGTATGTCTTAAAACGACCAGCAGGTGGGGCGAAGTTGATCCTGGATTTCTTCAAGCCCAAAACCAATCTTCCCCCAAAGGGCCTAAAAAGAAAAAATGCAGGAGAGGACGAAGAGGAGGAATACGAGACCCTGGAATCAGAAAATACATCAACAAAAAAGGAACAAATGAAGCAGGACTCCCACAGCCCAAAGAGGAACAAAACCTCACTACGGTAAAGATATTTAATTTATCCAGGTTTGACCTCTCTGCGGCACAGAAGTCAGTCCTCCAGAGAGGCTTGTCGTTCTGTCCAGCAGAAAAATATAACGAATTTGACCTTTTTGTGGATCTAAACACGTTCATCAGGAATGTCACACTCCAAAGGCACTTTGCTATTAAGACTAGATTGCCTGTGAAAAATAAGGAGGAGGAGACTACGGCAAACAAGGATGAAGAAAAATAAGAAGTAATAAGTACCCTCCACACTAACTTGAAACCAAAATCTACATTCAACCCTACATATCATAGAGGAAACCATATTAATACTTTTTATTCTCTAGTGTCCCAAGAAGCAAGAGAAATTAATAAAACCATCAAGGTCAAGAATAATCTATCAAAAGAAGAAAAAGATGCTCTAACAGAACTAAATAATAATAACCTTCTTGTCATTAGGAGTGCGGACAAGGGAGGCGGAATAATTTTACAAAATAAGGAGGATTATATATTGGAAGCCAACAGAATACTGGACGACGCCTTTTATTATGAATTACTTACATCCAACTCACTTATAGAGGATCAAAAGATATTGAACACTATGTTGAAACAGGCTGAAGAGGACAATGTCATCACAAAGAAAGAAAGAGAGTACATAGTGATTGAACACCCGAACACGGCACTATTTTATCACTTACCGAAAATCCATAAAGATCCTGTGAACCCACCAGGCCGACCGATTATTTCAGGTATTAACTCTCTCACCAGTAATCTCTCTCATTATGTTGATATATTTCTTCAAGATCATGTTAGAAATCTCCGATCTTACCTGAGAGATTCTACACACCTTATCAGTTTACTAACAGATCTCGAATGGGAACCGCATTTTTGTTGGCTGACATTAGATGTTGCAGCGCTTTACTCCAACATTCCACATATAGCGGGCATTGAAAGTACAAAACGTCTTTTAGAAACAGACGACCGCCTTTCTGACAAACATAAGGCTTTTATATTGGATGCAATCCACTTTATTTTAACGCATAATGTTTTTACCTTTGAGGGCAAGATCTATAGGCAACGAAACGGGACCGCAATGGGGACGCGTTTTGCGCCAAGTTTTGCCAACTTATATATGGGCTGTTTTGAAGATGATTTTATCTATTCAAATCATTATTGGAAGAAACACATCATATTCTACAAGCGCTATATAGATGACCTGATAATAATTTGGAATGGTCCCAAGGAAGAGGCCGAAACATTCGTTAGCTACCTCAACAAAAACACATGGAACCTCTCGTTCACATCCAATATAACCACCTCATCCATTGAATACTTAGACCTACTTCTTTATTCAGAAAATAAGAACATCAAGTCTAAGACACATTTTAAAACAGTTGATGGGAACAGTTACCTCGACTATAGGAGCGCTCACCACAAAAAGTGGAAAGACAATATACCGTATAGCCAATTCAAATGGATTAGACGGAACTGTACTGATGACAATGACTTCCTTACTCAAAGCGAGATATTACGCTCTAGATTCACGAAGAAAAAATACCCAAAAAGAATTATAGATAATGCGTTTATGCGGGCAAAAAATCAGAGCCAAGAGGAATGCCTGAATGTAAGAGAGAAGAATGAATTAGCTGAAATACCAAAAAACATGAACTACAAAACCTCTTTTATCACAACTTTTAACCCTAACCATGAAATTTTAAGAACAATTTTATCAAAACATTGGCACATACTCAAATGTAACCCGTATCTAAAAGATACCATACCTAGAAAACCGCGCATCATCTTCAGGAAAGCAAAATCCCTGAAGAACACGCTTGCACCAAGTAAACTGAAGAAAAAGAAGAATACTAACATACCTTTATCTGGGGCAACAGGTCTTTTAAAAAACACAGGTGCCTATAAATGTAACCATAAATTATGTAAATGCTGTAACAACATCTCAAATCGGAGACAGTCATTTAAGAGCAATGTGACGGGGGAAGAATACCCAATAAAAAGCTTTCTGAATTGCTCATCCTCTTATGTCATCTATGTGATGGAATGTGAGTGTGGCTTACAATACGTGGGCCGCACCATCCAATCACTTAGAGAAAGACTAAACAAACATCGCTGGAACATCTCACGGGGCTACCTTAAACACAGTGTGTCCCGCCATTTCCTCACTGCTCATAATAAAGACTCATCTGGATTGACAATTACACCCATCGAAATCATTGCAGAAACAACGTCGGATAGATTTAGGACCCTACAGAAGAGAGAGATGTTTTGGATTTTTAAATTACAAACCCTCGAACCCTATGGACTCAATGAGTCCCTAGAGAGCAAATGTTTCTGAACAATTCTCTGCCATGTATTTAAAGAGATTCAAGGAAAAAGTGCTAAAAAAGGTTGTCCTCTGTTTCTCACACATTTTTTCGGCTACGGCCTGCAAGTATAATATGGATACTTGTCTCCACTTGTGAGACCCCTCTCTTTCTTCTTTTATGGTTCTCTATAGTATTCACCCCCCCTCTAATATTTCTGTCCCATCCACCTGTATCCTTTATATATTTCTTATATCTAATTGTAATTTTTTCGCTTTTTCATTTACAAGACAGCCATATTCTAGTCTTATTATCCGGATTCCCTGTTTTCCTCCCAAACACCAACATCCTTATATATATATATATATATATATATATATATATATATAGGCGACGTCCCCCATACCCCTAAAAGCAATTAATTTGCCTTTGCATATTATTTTAGGTTAAGAACATCCAATCATCAGTTACACTCATCCAAACATCACTTCCATGGGTCATATACAATTCCATATATAGTCACATATATTCAGCCCACTATCCTTCCCCTACATGCTGGCTGCAGTCCCCTAATTCCCCCACGTAATATAGTGCTCTTTCCATCCCTTCCAACAGCTCCCAGTCCTCTCCCTCGGCGCTACACCTAACCACGCCCCCACATGAATTCGCCGCCCACAGATCCAGGCCGGCACGCTGTCTCTCTGGCTCCGCCTCTCACCAGCGTTAGCCCCGCCCCTCATGCGTTAGCCCCGCCCTCCGATTTAGCCCTGCCCCGTTACCTCCCCTGACAGGCTCCAGGGCTCCGCTTAATCATGCCTCCACATGAGCTCCCTGTCTTTCACCTGGACAAGTCCCTCCTTTCACCGCCCACCTCAGGCCCCGCTCGTGTTCCCCAACCACACCTCCCTATTGAGGCCTCTCCTCTGGACCCGGCCAGTCCCTCCCACCCACTCCCCTTTCCTTCAGCAGCGCGGGCACTGAAAAGGTCAGCGTTCTACACGTGCCTCTTCAGATGAGCCGTGACACTCTCCTAACCTTCCCGGCTCAGGTAAGATGCCCTAGGGCTTAAAGATTTGCTATATATTCCTCTTTTTAAAGCCATAGTAGTAACACTCCTGTTGGCTAATAGATAATATATACCCCCTAATTAACTGCCAGTAGACATTTTACATTTGCTAATTATATCTGATAGTGCCTGTGTATACATATAAACATATGAAATATCAGTAACTATACTTTAAAGCCTGACCCTGGATTCATTTTTTATCTGCCATTCTATGGCCAATATAACACAAAATCCATTCTTACAATAGAAATAGTACTTTAAATATAATAACATAGATACAATAACATTATTTTTAATCCGTACTCATTTTTACCGTTTATAATCATTACTACTGATTTATTTTTATGTGTATGTATGTGTGTATGTATGCATGTGTATATATATATATATGTATATGTATGTATATATATATGTATATATATATGTATATATTTTGTAATCCCCTTTCTTTGTGTATTTTAGTGATACTTACCATTTTTATATGTTTTGGTACCTATATTTACAGCTATATTCATCAATACCTATCTATTTATTTATTTATTTATTTATATATATATCCCTTTTTATACAGAATTATCATAGGGAAGCACAAAATTTATGTCTTCAAATATATGTTTCTTTGTTTTTGTTTTATTTAACCTTTCTTTTAGACTTGATAAAGGGGACTTTACCCCGAAACTCGTTGTCTTATGAATAAATGGAATACTGCCGAAATTAAAACACGGTCCTTGTTTGGTTGTCTCGTGCGCCCCCAGCAGTCCACACGCTCCACTTAAGGTGTAGCGTACTTCTCTTCACGAACATAAGGCAAGGAAGAGGAAGGTCCAACATTCTCCTGGAGCAGCCCGTACACCAGAGACACCAAATGCGTAGGAGGGGATGATTGTGAACAAACTGCCTCAAAGGGTGTTAAATCCCTAGAAAGCGCATCTAACGGGCCCAAGGATATCATGAAATTCCTCAACCCACTATACAGTATCCTTCGTAATATTCGGTAAACTAACCACCAGGTCGGAACAGCATATCAATAGATCATCTGCGTAGATGGCAATTTTCGATTCCTGTGTTCCAATATAAAGGCCCCTTATGGACGCATTAGCTCTAAGTGCCCTTGCTAGAAACTCCAGAATATACAGTAATGGTGACAACGGGCACCCCTGGCGGGAACCATTGTGAATCTCAAACGGGGAAGATAGCGCGCCATTAACTCTCACCTGAGCTCTTGGCTTATTGTAGAGAGCCATTATCCTAAGTAACATAATTGGTCCAAGTCCAAACGCCTGCAAGGTCTCCCTAAGGAAATCCCAGTCTACGCAGTCAAACGCCTTTTCCGCGTCAACTGAGAGTAGACAGAGAGGTATCTTATTGGCCTTAGCTCTTGCAATATGAGCCAGGGATCCAATAGTATTGTCTCTCGCCTCTCTACCGGGAACAAACCCCACTTGATCCGCATAAACCAGGGAAGGAATATGAACCTTCAGCCTGTTTGCCAAAATTTTAGCATATATCTTAACATCAATGTTGATTAAAGAAATTGGTTGATAATTACTACAGACCGAATGGTCCTTTACTGGTTTAGGGATAACACAGATGTGTGCCGTAACCGCCTGCGCCGGAAACATATCTCCTTGATCCATAGAATTGCACATATCCTTCAAGGGCCCTGACACCTCGTCTAGGAATTTTTTATAAAAGCGGGGTGTAAACCCATCTGGTCCTGGACATTAACCTACTTCTAGTGTTTTCACCACCCCCTTAATCTCCTGTTCGGTTACCTCCCCCTCCAAATCTGCACTATCCATGCTCGATAGTTTAGGCCCCTTCAGTCCTGATAAGTACTGTCTTATTTTTTGGACTTTAAGTTCAGGAGCTAAATCTGCAAATTTTCCGTTCAGACTATATAGTTTCTCATAATAGGCTTGGACTCTTCAGAATGTCACACTTCAGAATGTCACCAGTAGCATGTACCTTCCCCCCCGCTCTACAGTCGAGAGAAGGAATGTAACCGGAGGCTCTCCGCGGTTGCAGCGTCCTCGCCAGGAGTCTACCACTTTTGTCACCTAAGCCATAATACAAACTTTTAAGTCTGTCTCTGGCCCCTAAATATTTCTGGTCAATGAGTTTCCGCAAGGCATTCCTAACATCACAGAGCTCCTGATATACCTTCGGATCCAGACTATTCTTTTGGCACCCTTATAACTCCACTATTTTCTTAAGCAGTTCTACAATCTGGATGGATCTCATCTTCTTCAATCGGGATGCATGGGAAATCAAGCGACCCCTAATCACACACTTGAGAGCCTCCCACTTAATAGTGGATCTAGAGGGATCTCCAGCATGAACCTCCATAAACTCCTCAATAACCCTTTTAATGTCAGCCACACAAACACACTGGGCAAGATTTATCATGACTCTGACAGCTCACTCCACTTTCACATATGGCTAAAGTCAGTTTTAGCCAAGTCAGATTTATGAACGGCCCTTTAAGACTGTAATAAATGTGGTTTGACGGTAGCAGTTTATCCGTCAGTAAGCAGCTTTACAAAAGTCGCACATCTTTATGAAAAAGTCACACGTCTTTACGAAAAAGTTGCATGTTCTATTAAAAAGTCTCATAAGATAAGCATGGTCCTCACTGGAGTGAAATTGCGCAATTTTTTTGCGACTTTTTAGCGACTTTTTAAATAGTCTCAATAGTAAATCTGTCTAGAGATTAATTTGCATAAGAAAACACGCCCACTTTCAGAAAACTGGGGAGAATAGTGCAGAGCAGAAAAAAGGCGCACATTTTTGCGCAGTTTTAGTGATTGCGCAAAAATGTGCGACTTTTCACTCCATTATTCTGACTTGAGCTAATGATAAATCTGGCCCACTGTCTTTCAATACATTATCGTTTAGCTTCCAAGAGCCCTTTGAACGAGTGGGGTCTCCTAGGTCCAGAGCAACCCATGTCAGCGAGTGGTCAGAAAAGAGGATAGGCTCTATCGCCGCAATCGGGTGCAGATCTAGTAAATCATGTGAGATAAACACATAGTCTAGGCGGTGATATGAATTATGCACGATGGAGAAAAAGTCTTTCACCGACGGATGTAGAATCCGCCATATATCCACTAGACGCAATGAATGTAGGTATCTCTGGAAGCCCTGGGCCACCCCAGGAGGTAGATTAATGTCTCCACCCAAGATAATCGGCACGCCGTCTGCAAAGTCCTCCTGTGTTGGGACAGTACAAGTTAGCTAAAATCATCAATCTAGTGGCAATATTAACTTTCAGGAACAAGTAACGGCCCTGATCATCTTGGTAAGTATCCAGAATGGAGCATAATCTACACAGTCCCTTTAAAGATCCTCGGGATATAAATTCATAATGCTATATTGGTCTGTAGGACCAAAAAATCCCTTTAGGGATCCCTATTTAACAGTTAAAAACGTAACTTTATTATTTGTAATATATACTCACAAACATAGATTAGAGAAAATATAAAGAAAAATTAAAACTCTCATGGAGCATGGCACATTCTTGTGGATAGCTATAGCAACTCCCCTAGATTTAGATTCAGCATATGTACTATGAGCCCATGTGGCATAGTACCTATTTTTGCACATGGGGACATGTCCCCTTTTAAAGTGGGTCTCCTGCAAGACTATGCCCACTTTCTGCTTATGGAGGTTATATAATATCTGATTCCTATTAACCGATTCATTTAGGCCATTGACATTATAAGAGCAAACCTTAACAGAAGCCATAGCATTTAATAGAAATTTCTAGATAATCCGATGGATACCAAACATATAAGGGTAAAACCATTACCCAAAGGAGGACAAGACACACCAGGGGAAACACACGACAAACACATATAACAAATAAGCCCTCGCGATGCAAGGCAGTGATATTACTTGTAAGTAACATTAGTGTCACGAGGGTGTCAAGAGCCACGTCTGACTCCGTTATACCCGGGGTCAGGAAGTCGCAGCGGGTGGCTGCGCGCTCTATGCCTAAAGATCACGGTGTTTCTTAGTGTTTGTTTTCTGTGTTTGCCTTGCTATCCTTTTTGTCTCACTCAGGGATCCGTAGCTTCTCCTCCTCAGCTGTTTCTTGTCTGCCACTCCCAAACTCCTTATATTCTCCTCTCACACTTCTCTTGTTGCCAGTTATAGAGCTTCCTGCCTGGACATCTATGCTGACCCACTGGAGCTGAGAATCTGGTTGTTGTTCCAGAGTGCTACCCTCCGGATCCCTGTTGGGCTTTTGTTGTCTCCTGTTGTTGCCCACCTGGGATTATATGTTTAGTCTGTACTGACTTGGATGAGCCTATGCAGCTAGGAGGAACTTCTCGTCAGGTCCGTCCTCCTGAGGTTCGCCGTAGGGGGGGGGCTGGTTTTTTCTGTGGGGAGAGGGGTCATTTCATTAATGTCTGTCCCTCCTTTCCCAAAAACAAAAGACCGTCGGAACTACTAACCCCAGGCTGTGCGGAGGATGTCAGCCGGGGGGTATACGTTTCCTCCATACGAACATCTCAATTTGTGTTGCCAGCGGTTATTGTTTTTGGCGCTAAGACGGAGACTATTTCTTTTTTTCTAGACAGTGGTGCAGGGGTAAATTTGATAGATGCCCATTTTGCCCGCACTATGGGTCTGTCTCTCTGTACGCTGCAGAGACCCATTCCCATATTCGCTATTGACTCTGCTCCTCTGTCTCAGAGAAACCTCACTCACGTTGTCCATAACTTACATCTTCGGGTAGGGGACCACCATAAGGAGCGTCTTTCATGTTACGTTCTGGAGGGCCTTCCCTCTCCTGTGGTATTGGGTCTTCCCTGGTTGGTAGCGCACAATCCAGTGGTGGATTGGCAGGCCAGGGAGATATTGGAGTGGAGTGAGCATTGCAGAGAGAATTGCTTAAATAACAATTGCTTAATCGCCTCCATAGCTTCCCTACCTACATTTATTTCGGACTTTGAGGACGTTTTTTCTGAAAAGGGATGTCAGAAGCTACCACCTCATCGTCCTTATGATTGCCCGGTTAACCTGATTCCCGGTGCAAAATTACCCAAGTCCAGGTTGTATAATCTTTCGGGTCCCGAGAGACAAGCCATGAAAGATTATATCTCCGAGAGTCTGGCCAAGGGACACATCAGACCCTCTTCTTCACCCGTGGCTGCAGGGTTTTTCTTTGTTAAAAAGAAAGATGGGGGCCTGCGTCCTTGCCTAGATTTCCGTGAGCTAAACCGGATAACCGTCCGAGACCCATACCCTCTTCCTCTCATTCCTGACCTTTTTAATCAGATTGCGGGTGCTAGGTGGTTCTCCAAACTTGATCTTAGGGGGGCCTACAATCTGATTCGTATCAAGGAAGGGGATGAGTGGAAGACAGCTTTTAACACCCCTGAGGGGCATTACGAAAATTTAGTCATGCCTTTCGGTCTGACCAATGCCCCTGCTGTCTTCCAACATTTCGTTAATGATATTTTTAGTCATCTCATCGGCAGGTTTGTAGTCATATACCTAGATGATATCTTAATTTATTCGGCTGATCTGAAAACACATGAAGTACATGTCAGGCAAGTACTGCAGGTCCTACGGACGAATAAATTATATGCGAAAATTGAAAAATGTGTCTTCGCCGTTCAGGAAATACAATTCCTGGGATATCTATTATCTGCTTCAGGTTTCCGTATGGATCCTGGGAAGGTCCAGGCAATTTTAGATTGGGATCTTCCTGAGAACCTTAAAGCTCTACAACGGTTTTTGGGTTTTGCAAATTTCTACAGAAAGTTTATTAAAAATTATTCAGTGATCGTTAAACCCCTTACTGACATGACTAGGAAGGGGACTGATTTTTCTAAATGGTCTGACGCCGCTAAAATTGCATTTTCCTCTCTAAAAGAGAGATTTACCTCGGCACCTGTTCTAATTCAACCTGATGTCTCCCAGCCTTTTATTGTTGAAGTTGATGCGTCGGAGGTGGGAGTGGGGGCTGTATTGTCTCAGGGTCCGTCTCCTGGCAAATGGCGTCCTTGCGCTTTCTTTTCCAAAAAATTATCTGCAGCAGAAAAGAACTATGATATTGGAAATAGGGAACTGTTGGCGATTAAACTGGCGTTTGAAGAGTGGCGTCACTTCTTAGAGGGAGCAATCCACCCCGTCACGGTAATTACGGATCACAAAAACCTTCTGTACCTAGAATCGGCTAAGCGTCTCACCCCTAGACAAGCTAGGTGGTCGCTATTCTTTACCAGATTTAACTTTGTAATCACCTATCGTCCTGGGGCAAAAAATACCAAGGCAGACGCATTGTCTCGTAGTTTCCCTGGAGGGGGTAATGTTAGTGATCCGGTACCTATTTTACAAAGAGGAGTGGTTGTCTCGGCTGTACACTCTGTTCTAGAGGGAAAGGTGTTAGAGGCCCAGGGGGACGCCCCGGCCTCTTGCCCCTCAGAGAAATTGTTTGTACCGTTAAACCTGCGTCTTGAGTTATTGAAGGAACATCATAATTCGGCACTTGCTGGGCACCCGGGTAGTAAAGCAACCTTGGAGCTATTGTCTCGTCGTTTTTGGTGGCCAAGGTTGCGTCAGGATGTAATAGATTTCGTGTCTACTTGTTCTACTTGTGCACGCGCGAAAGTCTCTCATACACGTCCAGCAGGGTCTTTACTGCCACTTTTCATCCCCAATAGACCATGGACACATCTATCAATGGATTTCATCACTGACTTACCTTTGTCTGCGGGTAAAACAGTTATCTTGGTAGTAGTAGACAGGTTTAGCAAAATGGTACACTTTATTGCGCTACCCGCACTTCCTAATGCTAAGACTCTTGCTCAGGTGTTTATCAGTGAAATCGTGAAGCTTCACGGGGTCCCTTCCGATGTGGTTTCGGATCGGGGAACCCAGTTTATTTCTAAGTTTTGGAAAGCTTTTTGTACCCGTTTAGGGGTACACTTATCCTTTTCCTCAGCTTTCCATCCTCAGTCGAATGGACAGACTGAGCGTACCAACCAAAACCTAGAAACATATTTAAGGTGTTTTGCGTCTGAAAACCAAGAGGTGTGGTCATCATATTTACCGTTAGCCGAGTTTGCCATAAATAATCGCCGTCAGGAATCCACTGGCAAGTCACCATTTCTTGGTGCATACGGTTTTCATCCCCAATTTTGTACTTTCAAAGAGGGGGGGTCTTCTGGGGTTCCCGAAGAGGAACGGTTTTCTTCATCTCTTTCATCGGTATGGCAGAAGGTGCAAGCTAACTTGAAAAATATGAGTGGTAAATACAAATGCATGGCCGATAAGAAACGGTCGCCAGGTCCGGACCTAGGAGTGAATGACTATGTGTGGTTGTCTACTAGGAATATTAAGTTGAAGGTTCCCTCTTGGAAACTGGGTCCTAGGTTCATTGGTCCTTATAAAATTGTAGCCGTCATTAACCCTGTGGCTTTTCGCCTGGAGCTACCTCAGACTTTTAAGATCCATAACGTCTTCCATAAGTCGTTGCTCAAGAAGTATGTTCCACCTCTAGAACCATCACCGCTGCCACCTCCTCCTGTTGTTGTGGATGGTAATCTGGAGTTTCAAATATCCAGAATTGTTGATTCTCGTCGGGTCCGCCGCTCTCTTCAGTATCTGGTGCATTGGAGGGGTTACGGTCCCGAGGAAAGAATGTGGGTTCCAGCGTCAGAGGTAAACGCCAACAGGTTGATTCAGGCTTTCCATGTCTCTCATCCGGAGAGACCTGGTCCTGAGTGTCCGGAGGCCCCTCGTGAAAGGGGGGGTACTGTCACGAGGGTGTCAAGAGCCACGTCTGACTCCGTTATACCCGGGGTCAGGAAGTCGCAGCGGGTGGCTGCGCGCTCTATGCCTAAAGATCACGGTGTTTCTTAGTGTTTGTTTTCTGTGTTTGCCTTGCTATCCTTTTTGTCTCACTCAGGGATCCGTAGCTTCTCCTCCTCAGCTGTTTCTTGTCTGCCACTCCCAAACTCCTTATATTCTCCTCTCACACTTCTCTTGTTGCCAGTTATAGAGCTTCCTGCCTGGACATCTATGCTGACCCACTGGAGCTGAGAATCTGGTTGTTGTTCCAGAGTGCTACCCTCCGGATCCCTGTTGGGCTTTTGTTGTCTCCTGTTGTTGCCCACCTGGGATTATATGTTTAGTCTGTATTGTCTGTCCTCCCCTTGGTGTTTTCCTCTAGAGCTAGTGGTGCGGACTAGTGTTCCCACCGCCCTGTTCACTACCTAGGGCTCATCCTAGGGAAAGCCAGGGTTTTAGGCACGTGATCGGCGTACGGGTGAGGAACCCGTCTAGGGACGACAGGGCAGCCAGGTGCCAGACGCAAGGTGAGTCAGGGGTCACCACCTTCCCTCTCACTAGGGCAGGGCCTCCCTCTGTTCCTCCCTCCGTGTCACGTATGTGACAGTTACGCCGATCGTGATAATTAGGTGGTGGAGCATAACGTCTGTCCACTACCCACACTACTAAGGGAGAAGAGGAAGCCCTAGATGACAAAGCAGGCCCCCCCCCCCCCCCATCTCCATGTGTTAGAACCAACTGACATTCAAGAAAATGCTATTCGAAAAAAGAAAAGAAGAACCTAGAATATAGAAATACATCCTGTATCAAGTATACATTATTGACCCATGTGACCATACTATCCTTCTGTCTAATACTCGGCATGCAGCAGCTTACCCCATATAAACATAACGCCCGTTTCCCACAAAATCCTAAACATTAGGAACTCATTGTGAGCAAACATGACAGAACAGCCTACCGGCTGTAACTGAGACCCGCAATAACAGCCCACTGATCGGCCTCTTCAAAATATTAAGTGACCCCTAGACTAAAGAGTCCAGCTTCAGCTTCAGCTTCAGCTTCACGGCGATCTCCTTTTTTGGAGGCCCTCAGACCACCTCTCCCTCTGGGGCAATGGCGCAGGCTCCGGAACAGTCGGCCATTCCAGCAGTGAGACACGCGGGAGCGCCAAAGTCTCCAGAAACTTGGGGAGATCTTCTGGATCCTTGAATACCGCCGACCTGCCATCCTTCCTGGCATGCAGCTGAAAAGGAAAGCCCCACCTGTATGGGATCTCCTTCTCTTTTAACAAGGTGAGTAAGGACCTCACCACCCTTCTAAGTTGAAGAGTGCGCCTGGAAAGGTCTGGTAGAATCTGAACTGAAGACCCTCCAAGTTCCAGAGTGTCCGCCTGTCTGTCCGCTCTCAAAATATCTTCTTTCACTTTAAAGAAGTGCATCCTGCACACAATGTCCCTTGGTCTGGAAGCATCATTAGATTTAGGACCCAATGCCCTGTGCAGCTGATCTAATTCCACCGGCAGCTTTGCAGAGTCCCCTAGTAGCGAACCAAAGAAGGTCTGGATCGTCGCCTCCAGCTCAGATGTGGGGACCGATTCCGCTATCCCCTGGATCCGCAGGTTATTCCTGCAGTGGTGATTCTCAAGGTCGTCTACATGAGATAACAGATGATTTATCTGTTGCGAATGCGCCAACATGCTGGTCCTCCAGCTGGTCGTGAAAGGACTCCTGCACCTTCTCTGAGGCCTCCACTCTGGTGCCCAGATGCTTGATTTCCCCCTTGAGGGTCTCCATCTCAGAACGGTAAGTCTGCTCCAGCCTCTGTACCGACTGCGCCAGGTCATCTTTAGTAGGCAGCGCGTGCAAGTAAGTGCGGAGATCCCATTCTCCATCTGCCACACTGGATGCCGGGCTTCTAGGCTCTTTATCAGTAGGCGGCGGGCTCGTACTTCCAACAGCAGCGGGTGCATTTCTCCCTGTCACCATCTTAGGCGTCTCTGCAGTCCCAGTACCGCTCGACTGTGAACCGAAAAACGTCTGTATTCCGGACCCCTCCAGCTGTTGTGCAGGCTCCAGTGGCCCCTTGTTCTTCTTGCGGCCCATCAGGTATCTCTAACAAGCAGGTATTCTTGTAGGAATAGCACATCAAGCTGAGATGGCGTGAGAGCTTAACTTCCCTGCGTCCTACTCCGCCATGAGCAAGCCACACCCCCCCGCTTGTCATGTTTTGTATCTCCCCCCCAACCTGGTTGTTCACCAGGGAAGGAACAGGTGATCTCTGCCCTGTCATTATCTTTAGAGCATCTGAGGGTCACCAGGGTTTTCTAGGTTCCCGTGTATGGGTATCTCTACCATCGAGAGGTGCCCATGAGCAGGGTTTTATAGGTGGTGACCCTTTTCCTTCCCTATCGGTGAGGCCTAGTGTCTTTCCCCTTCCTTCTTGATTATCTTTTGGTGTTCTCCCCTACTACATACGTGACATTATCCCAAGCCCATACCGCCATTTTTGTTCTGATCTGTGCAGCTATGGATACTATGTTTGCACTGGTCGAACACATGCATAATCTGACTTTGGAGGTAGCAGACCTCCGTCAACTGTCTTGCAGATTAAGAGTCCACAGGCTGCTGGGTCCGGTGGTGGGTCCCAGGCCTGTCCTGAACCGAAGGTGACTCTCCCAGACAGGTTTTCCGGGTTACTGACAATTTGATCCGGTTCAGGGAGTTATGTAAATTATACTTTAAGCTGCGTCCATACTCTTCTGGGGATGAGTGTCAAAGTGTGGGTATGATTATTTCATTGCTTAAAGAGGACGCCCAATCTTGGGCTTTTTCTCTGCCGACCGGATCACTGTCTCTCCGGTCGGTAGATGAATTCTTCAGAGCCTTGGGTCTCATCTACGATGACCCGAATAGGATCTCTCAGGCCGAGACCAAGTTGCGGAGTTTGCGGCAGGAAGATCGTTCCGCCGAGACATATTGCTCTGAATTTAGGAGATGGGCTACCGATACTGAGTGGAGCGATCCTGCTCTCCGCAGCCAATTCTGTCTGGGTCTCTCTGAGAGACTGCAGGATGCATTGGCCTTTCATGAAAATCCTGTGTCATTGGAGGCAGCTATGTCCCTTGCTGTACGTCTAGATAGACGCCTGAGGGATAGATCTAGGGGGTCCTCACCTTCAGGACGTACTGTCCAATAAGGGTACTGCTTACTTTGACACTTATAGTGGAGAGACACTGGTAGTTGTGCCTTGTGATGAGCCTATTCAGTTAGGAGGAGCTACTCCTGGCAAAAGCTTGGATCATGTGAAAGGAGTCTGCTTTTATTGTGGCAAGAAGGGACATTTTGTGAACATTTGTCCGTACTTGCAGCATCAAGGTGTAAACAAAAAGAAAAAAACCTTTTAATCCTCAAATTACTATTGGTGGTGTGGATGGGGAGCAAGAAAACCTACATTTGTCTTTTACTGGTAGTACCAGTTTTCTCCTGTCCAAAATTGTGAAAAATCGAAGCATTTATCGACAGTGGGGAAGGAGTTAACTTGATTGATGGAGAGTTTGTAAGCATTCATGGGTTGACTACTAATGCATTAGAGAAAAGTATTTCTGTCTTTGCAATTAACTCAGCACCTCTCACCCAAAAATGCCTGTCGCAGGTAGTGAATGACATTCATTTAAGAGTGGGTGATTTGCATCAGGAGTCTATTTCCTGTTATGTATTGGAGGGTCTGCCTGCTCCGTTGGTGTTGGGCTTACCATGGTTAAGCAAACATAACCCTAACTTCGACTGGCCAGCGAGACAGATTCTCGATTGGAGTGATTTTTGCATGGACAACTGTCTTAATGCATCATTCTTTATGGTGACCACTAAAACTGTACCCTCGTTCATTTCAGAATTTTCTGATGTTTTCTTTGAGAGTGGTAATCAGGAGTTGCCTCTGCACTGGGACTATGACTGTCTCGTCAATCTTATTCCCGGAGCTAAATTGCCCAAATCTCGGTTGTATAATCTTTTGGAACCCGAAAGAAAGGCCATGCGAGAGTATATTACCGAGAGTTTGGCAAAGGGACATATTAGACCATCCAAGTCCCCAGTGGCTGCTGGGTTTTTCTTTGTAAAGAAAAAAGATGGTACCCTGAGACCATGCCTGGACTTCCGTGAGCTCAATCGTATTACCGTCCGTGATCCTTACCCCCTTCCTTTGATTCCGGATTTGTTTAGTCAGATTGTCAGTGCCAAGGTGTTCTCTAAGTTGGATCTGAGGGGGGCATATAATCTGGTAAGGATCAAAGAAGGGGATGAGTGGAAGACCGCATTTAATACCCCTGAGGGCCATTTTGAAAACCTGCTCATGCCCTTTGGGTTAACCAATGCTCCTGCGGTTTTTCAACACTTTGTCAATTACATCTTTCATCATCTGGTGCGGAGGTTTGTCGTTGTATACCTTGATGACATACAAATTTTTCCGCCTAATATGGAGACTCATCAGGATCATGTGAGACAGGTGTTACAGATCCTAAGGAAGAATAAGTTGTATGCTAAGATGGAAAAGTGTGTATTTGCTGTACATGAAGTGCAATTTCTGGGTTACCTGCTCTCATCCTCAGGTTTTCGTATGGATCCCGAGAAGGTCCGTGCCGTGTTGGACTGGGATCGACCCGAAAATCTGAAAGCACTTATGCGGTTTTTGGGGTTTACCAACTACTACCGTAAATTTATCTTGAACTATTCATCAGTGGTTAAACCTTTAACAGACATGACTAGGAAGGGTGACGATTTTTCTGTCTGGTCTGATGCGGCATTACAGGCCTTTTCTGCTGTGAAAGAATGTTTTGCTTCGGTCCCTATTCTGATGCAACCGGACGTGATTCAGCCATTTATTGTTGAGGTTGACGTGTCCGAGGTAGGGGTAGGAGCAATCTTGTCACAAGGTCCTTCACCTAGTAAATGGCGCCCATGTGCATTTTTCTCTAAAAAACTCTCTACTGCTGAAAGGAATTATGATGTGGGGAATAGGGAATTGCTGGCCATTAAGTTGGCGTTCGAGGAATGGTGGCATTGGTTGGAAGGAGCAATTCACCCTATTACGGTAATTACGGATCACAAGAATCTGGCCTACCTGGAGTCGGTTAAGCGACTGAACCCAAGGCAGGCCAGATGGTCATTGTTTTTCACCAGATTTAACTTCATCGTCACTTACCGCCCTGGGGTTAAGAACGTCAAGGCGGATGCTTTGTTGAGTAGCTTTCCAGGGGGGGAGGCTAATGACCCTAGTCCCATTTTATCTGAAGGGGGAGTCATATCCGCTCTTTATCCTGATCTTGAGGCCAGGGTGTTGGAGGCACAGGAGGATGCTCCGAACTCTTGTCCTCCGGGGAAGTTGTTTGTTCCCTCCGAATTATGTCACAAGGTGTTCGAAGAACATCACTGTACGGTGCTTGCTGGGCACCCTGGGAGCAGATCGACTGTCGATCTCATCTCTCGCAGATTCTGGTAGCCGGGGTTGCGTAAGTGTGTTGAGGACTATGTGTCAGCCTGTGGTACCTGTGCACGTGCTAAAGTGACACATACTCGGCCTTCCGGATCTCTGCTTCCATTGCCCATCTCATCCAGACCTTGGACCCATTTGTCCATGGATTTTATCACGGATTTACTGAATTCTTCGGGAAAAACTGTGATTTTGGGGGTTGTAGATCGTTTTAGTAAAATGGCACACTTTATTGCATTACCTAGTCTATCCAATGCTAAAACTTTTGCACAGGTGTTTGTCGACAACATCGTGAAACTACATGGCATTCCCTCTGATGTGGTGTCCGATAGAGGGACTCAGTTTGTTTCCAGATTCTGGAAAGTGTCCTGTACTTGTCTGGGTGTACAATTGTCCTTCTCTTCGGCTTTTCATCCTGAGTCGAACGGACAGATGGAGCGCACTAATCAGAATCTGGAGACTTACTTGAGATGTTTTGTTTCAGAGAATCAGGAATAGTGGTCTTCATTTTTGTCATTAGCTGAGTTTGCTATAAATAACTGTAGACAGGAATCCACTGATAAGTAGCTGTTTTTTGGGGAATATGGGTTCCATCCACAGTTTGGTACATTTTCTGGTGCTCAAATATCCGGCATTCCTGAGGAGGAACGATTTTCCTCTTCTTTGTCTTCTATTTGGCGGAAAATCCAAAATAACCTGAAAAAGATGGGCAAGTGTGGCTGACAGGAGACGTATGAGTGGTCCGGACCTGAGAGTAGGTGATTCTGTGTGGTTGTCTACAAGAAACATTAAACTTAAAGGGAACCTGTCACCAGTTTTATGGTGTCCTAACTAAGGGCAACATAAATAAGTGACTGATTCGCTTAGCAAAATGCTGGGTCACTTTCTTTAATTGACCCAGTCAATCTGCCAACATCTTGTATTGAAAAGCTCCAGCTGATAATTATGAGTCATGAATATTCATGAGCTCCTGACTCTCCCCGCCCACCTGCTGCTGAGTGACAGTTTGTCTCCATAGGAATTGTCGGGTGTAATAATTCAATTAAGAATTATTAATTATGGTCATAAAAATTATTAATCATAAAAAAATAAAATTTATAAAAATTTTCATAAATTCTTAAAATCATGACCTGGTGAATTGTAGACAACCTAATTGATACAATTCACATCTGAGTCCGACTATTTCCTCAGATAAATAAGTTCTTTTTGACGAGAGATGACGTTAATGATAAAACATGTAGTTCTGCATTATACAACAATACACAGGTTTATAAAAATATGCAGATTTATTGGTTACAAGATTATAAACATATATAAGTAGATAAACACAATGATACATGCAAATGAATATATATATAGCATTACAAGCTTAACAATACATGTGAGAAATAACTTGTCACATTATAACAAAGCTATTATTAGGTTGGGATATCAAAAATATGAACATAATTTATATACATTACTTCTGTTCAGAGAAAATCTCATGATATCAGGATGGGCATGTCTAATCCTAGACATCAATATGGAATGCTAAATACATTCCACCCCCCTCTAACCAACTACACGTCACATGACTTCAGGCATGGGCAAATCCATTCAAGGATATAACTTAGAAGAGATAACTGTATCCTTCCGCCCCATCCTGGACTATTTTTTCACACATATGACTTTGGTAAGATTATTAAGACAAATAACAGGGATCTAGGATCATTGCTAGATCATATCTTAATTGGGAAGGACTTTGAAATATGTCTTTCCTGTGGGAATCCATCACTTAGCTTGGCGAAGAATGTTCTATCAATATATATATATATATATATATATATATATCTAAGCAATTATTTAATGCTAGATTATGAGTCTTGATTCTTCTGCAGGTAGAATGAAGCCTCACAATATCCTAAAATTACATCTCAATATGGAGATGATCAATTAATTAATGTATTTATTCGCCAATCTAGATGGTATAATGTCACCCACACTATCAAATTAGTCTTAATAAAATGAAATATAATTTTCTGTGTCTCTTACCAAGTCCTAGTGGAAATCTCACTTCTGCTCCTAGGAAAGCTGGGTGGTCCATCATAGCACATCTCACCATGGCTTTCATCTTGATAGACCCCTCTAGAGAGCTCCACTTCTCTTTCCTCTCTCTCTTTTGTGTGTCTCCTTCCTTCTCATGTCTTTTTTTTTATGTCTTCCCTGTGTATGGTTTATGATCACAAACTTATCAGTTAGACACACCTTCCTAATTTGGAGCTTTCCAATCATTGTCGGATGGGTGTGATCATTGATAAGAAATGACATCATAACCTTACCCAGAATGCACTTTTGCTACTGTTGTAATGTCACCTACTCATACCTAGGTGGCACTGCTGTGTAAGCTATTTGCATCATAGTATAAAGGGTTAACTTCTGTAAGTCTGAATAAAGGTATAATATACAATTGACCTTAAAAGCTTTAATTCAAGGCTATAGGGATTAGATTTGACACTTGTAGCAATTAGAGACAGACCTCTAGGCGTCTCTCTGAGTGTTTCGTCCATTGTTTATTTGTACATCGTAAATAACTTCACTGTCTTTGTTTTCTCAGAGATATCAGTACCTCCTCTCATACCAAAGAAGTGAATAATTGTTACAAAACACACATCTTCACAGACACTCTTTTAGAGACAAAAATTCTCCTAATGAGAAATATATATAATATACTGGATACATGTTGTCTTCATAACATATAACAGTATAATATATATTTTTGTCCTACTGATTGTCTTATGCTAAGGACTAAGGCTCATTAAATGAATACATGAATACTATATATTTGCTTCATTGATAAATGCCTAATTGTATAGGTAATTATCACCAGCTGCATAGAGCTTATCTTTAACTCCCGTCATAAATTTATCAGTAGATAAGAAGGCCTCTTCTCAGACTGGTACATTCATGAGCAGAATAACACTAAAAAGTAGAAACCTTTGTGTGACCTTACTTTGGCCTTCTCAAGACATACAAAATTGTAACTATAGTGGAGCATGGCTCTTAAAGGTAATGAACATCCATCTTGACTAAAAATGAATTGGATATCAATGTATTTACCTATGAAAAAGCACGACAAATCCCCCCTTTTCAGCATATTCAATTTCGTTTGTAGAAGGTTGAATAGGCTGAAATGCAATAAAGGGCTTTTCATATGTCTTCTTCTAAAGATTGGGGAATGCAAGTTTTACCTTGGAATAAATGTATCACAATTTTGTGTGTACTTTTACGACAGAAATCTAACGCACAAACTTTATGATTAGTTAAACTACAAGTAGGTTACATTTCTTGCAGTATTGATAAACACGTTGGTTCATAGAACGCATATTATACAATGGTTTCGTTCTTTTTCTTTTCTGACCACTGTAGAGAGAAAGAAGTTTCGGTCATTTTCTGGACTTTCTGGAAACATGTCTCTAGTTAAGATCTTTCTTTGGTCCTCTAACTTAATAATGTTGTTGCTAAAATGAAAAACTGGAAGTAATAGCTTCCTGGCTTGTCAGCAACTTGGCAACTCGATTTAGCGAGTGGTGCTTGGCATCATATCTTCATGTCTGCGATCTCGAATACTTTGTCATGCTGCATTGGTGTGATGTACTTTTCAAGCGGCTGTCGAATCTCCTCGGGCTCTGCCCACTTGTCCCTCCTGGATACATCTTGGATACATCTGGGTTGGCTCCGAATGGACGTCTCTTGCGTCTCGGATAGCCTTGACCTCAGGTTCTCTTGGTTCCGGATACAAAGACTTTTAGGATTCCGCCATCTGTCCTTCCATCAACACGTGATCCCATCTCGGGCCATCATCTAAGCTTAAGAAAACAACAGACAGTATGAGCAACAACGCAGCAAAAACTTTATCAAACATATACCTGCCTATTTTAGGCTTTTGACTTATGCCATGATTTATTCAGCAGCTAGTTGAGGACTTTTATGGGGTTTTTTTTTTTTCAAAGAAAAACAAACTACAGGGTATCATAAATAGATATAACTATTCTTCCTCTGATAGGCAAATGCAGCCTTAGGTGTTATGCCTATTTATAAAAAAAATTAGGATAATAACCCAATCAATACTTTGAGACCACCTCGAAACAGAGTAATATATATGCGTCCATATATCTCTACATGGAATATAGTGACGACTAGTTAGTCACAATTGATAGACAAACAATATGGTTAGTATAACTGTTCAGTCTCTCTTCAGTAATACGATACCACCACCAATCATATGAAATTTATGATGTGTCTCCATCTTCAAATTTTTGCTTTTTCAAAATCAGTTCAGCTCTTGGCGTTTTTAGCCCTGAAATAAAACTCTACACAAAACATCATGTTAATGATCCTGTGGAAAAATTTGATTAGTAATCAACATCATTAATCATTTATTGACTTGCTATAACTATTAATTTAATGAAGCAGTTTGCTTCATTTACTGGACATTTCTATCTCAGCAAAGTATTAAACAACTTTTCCTTTACTCTTTATTCACTTCATGAGATAAAGAATTTACATTCAATGGAGTTGGAAGAATCTTACTCTTCCTTTCCATTAGGCTGACTTAAGAAATCAGCTCCCAGCGCAGCTCTGCGACCTCTGACCTCTTCACTGACATGCATCTAAACTGAGGAATGTGCTCCTTCCCCCCTCCCATCTTTAAGATGGTGGGCAAAATTTTGGGACATATAGCATCTGCAGGAAAACTGATTGTATAAATGACACAGCTCTGAGACCCTGGGAGTATACTCTGGTCTGCTCTTACTGCAAACTACTCCACACCCCTCCCTTAGGAGACTTTTTAAGGCAATTAGGGTTAGTTAACAGAGCTATTTAAATACAGTTTTGCGCTTTTCACTACTAAAACAATTAACAGGTTCTAGGTACTCTGTTTAAAAAATAATTCACAAATATATAAAATAAGATAAAAATCTGAAACGATTAATCAGAGATAGATGAAACAATTCCCCCCTTTGGGGATTATCATATCTGTAGCAATTGCAAATTGTACATTAGGATCCTATAAGAAAGCATGGTTATATTAGCATACATAGCAATTAACCTGTTTAAAAACTGTTCTCTTATAGATTCTATTTATCAATAACATTGGGTCAGACTTTATGTATAAAGTTCCTCTATTATCCTGTAACGCCCTGAGCTACTAAACTCAACCTCCCTGTAATCTGGTACCTCAATAAAATCAACTGCTGTGATCTGAGTCCATTACATATATGGGGTAAATCTCCAACTATGGGAGCTAACTGGCCAGGAATTAATAGGAAGGTTCCTGAGTCAAACAAAGGACTAGAACCGGACCCTGTACCGCCTAGGCTAATGAAACCTACATCTGTTCCCTATCTTGGGACAATTTTCTATTAATTTCTGGCGATACAAAAACATCTTAGCATAGACAAACAACTCCTGAGTTGATTTACATGTCATGCACTGGTTGCATTCGTGTAATAACACTTTACAGCAACAACTCATCTGCGGTTCTGGTATGGGCTTAACCCCTTCAGTACCAGGACATTAATTTTGACTATGTATAGACCACACCCTTCTAAGGGTTATAAACGTGATCTGGCTGTAGCATTCTAATGCCAACAACAATATACATGACAATTTATCATTAATATGTCATCTCATCAATCATATCTCGGTGGGACCTCCATTTATGTCGGGTGTAATAATTCAATTAAGAATTATTAATTATGGTCATAAAAATTATTAATCATAAAAAAATTAAATTTATAAAAATTTTCATAAATTCTTAAAATCATGACCTGGTGAATTGTAGACAACCTAATTGATACAATTCACATCTGAGTCCGACTATTTCCTCAGATAAATAAGTTCTTTTTGACGAGAGAGGACGTTAATGATAAAACATGTAGTTCTGCATTATACAACAATACACAGGTTTATAAAAATATGCAGATTTATTGGTTACAAGATTATAAACATATATAAGTAGATAAACACAATGATACATGCAAATGAATATATATAGCATTACAAGCTTAACAATACATGTGAGAAATAACTTGTCACATTATAACAAAGCTATTATTAGGTTGGGATATCAAAAATATGAACATAATTTATATACATTACCTCTGTTCAGAGAAAATCTCATGATATCAGGATGGGCATGTCTAATCCTAGACATCAATATGGAATGCTAAATACATTCCACCCCCCTCTAACCAACTACACGTCACATGACTTCAGGCATGGGCAAATCCATTCAAGGATATAACTTAGAAGAGATAACTGTATCCTTCCGCCCCATCCTGGACTATTTTTTCACACATATGACTTTGGTAAGATTATTAAGACAAATAACAGGGATCTAGGATCATTGCTAGATCATATCTTAATTGGGAAGGACTTTGAAATATGTCTTTCCTGTGGGAATCCATCACTTAGCTTGGCGAAGAATGTTCTATATATATATATTCAGGTCCTTCTCAAAAAATTAGCATATTGTGATAAAGTTCATTATTTTTTGTAATGTACTGATAAACATTAGACTTTCATATATTTTAGATTCATTACACACCAACTGAAGTAGTTCAAGCCTTTTATTGTTTTAATATTGATGATTTTGACATACAGCTCATGAAAACCCCAAATTCCTATCTAAAAAAATTAGCATATCATGAAAAGGTTCTCTAAACGAGCTATTAACCTAATCATCTGAATCAACTAATTAACTCTAAACACCTGCAAAAGATTCCTGAGGCTTTTAAAAACTCCCAGCCTGGTTCATTACTCAAGACCGCAATCATGGGTAAGACTGCCGATCTGACTGCTGTCCAGAAGGCCATCATTGACACCCTCAAGCAAGAGGGTAAGACACAGAAAGAAATTTCTGAACGAATAGGCTGTTCCCAGAGTGCTGTATCAAGGCACCTCAGTGGGAAGTCTGTGGGAAGGAAAAAGTGTGGCAGAAAACGCTGCACAACGAGAAGAGGTGACCGGACCCTGAGGAAGATTGTGGAGAAGGACCGATTCCAGACCTTGGGGGACCTGCGAAAGCAGTGGACTGAGTCTGGAGTAGAAACATCCAGAGCCACCGTGTACAGGCGTGTGCAGGAAATGGGCTACAGGTGCCCCAGGTCAAGCCACTTTTGAACCAGAAACAGCGGCAGAAGCGCCTGACCTGGGCTACAGAGAAGCAGCACTGGACTGTTGCATGTCATTCGGAAATCAAGGTGCCAGAGTCTGGAGGAAGACTTGGGAGAGAGAAATGCCAAAATGCCTGAAGTCAAGTACCCACAGTCAGTGATGGTCTGGGGTGCCATGTCAGCTGCTGGTGTTGGTCCACTGTGTTTTATCAAGGGAAGGGTCAATGCAGCTAGCTATCAGGAGATTTTGGAGCACTTCATGCTTCCATCTGCTGAAAAGCTTTATGGAGCTGAAGATTTCATTTTTCAGCACGACCTGGCACCTGCTCACAGTGCCAAAACCACTGGTAAATGGTTTACTGACCATGGTATTACTGTGCTCAATTGGCCTGCCAACTCTCCTGACCTGAACCCCATAGAGAATCTGTGGGATATTGGGAAGAGAAAGTTGAGAGACGCAAGACCCAACACTCTGGATGAGCTTAAGGCCGCTATCGAAGCATCCTGGGCCTCCATAACACCTCAGCAGTGCCACAGGCTGATTGCCTCCATGCCACGCCGCATTGAAGCAGTCATTTCTGCAAAAGGATTCCCGACCAAGTATTGAGTGCATAACTGAACATAATTATTTGAAGGTTGACTTTTTTTGTATTAAAAACACTTTTCTTTTATTGGTCGGATGAAATATGCTAATTTTTTGAGATAGGAAATTTGGGTTTTCATGAGCTGTATGCCAAAATCATCAATATTAAAACAATAAAAGGCTTGAACTACTTCAGTTGGTGTGTAATGAATCTAAAATATATGAAAGTCTAATGTTTATCAGTACATTACAGAAAATAATGAACTTTATCACAATATGCTAATTTTTTGAGAAGGACCTATATATATATATATATATATATATATATATATATATCTAAGCAATTATTTAATGCTAGATTATGAGTCTTGATTCTTCTGCAGGTAGAATGAAGCCTCACAATATCCTAAAATTACATCTCAATATGGAGATGATCAATTAATTAATGTATTTATTCGCCAATCTAGATGGTATAATTTCACCCACACTATCAGATTAGTCTTAATAAAATGAAATATAATTTTCTGTGTCTCTTACCAAGTCCTAGTGGAAATCTCACTTCTGCTCCTAGGAAAGCTGGGTGGTCCATCATAGCACATCTCACCATGGCTTTCATCTTGATAGACCCCTCTAGAGAGCTCCACTTCTCTTTCCTCTCTCTCTTTTGTGTGTCTCCTTCCTTCTCATGTCTTTTTTTTTATGTCTTCCCTGTGTATGGTTTATGATCACAAACTTATCAGTTAGACACACCTTCCTAATTTGGAGCTTTCCAATCATTGTCGGATGGGTGTGATCATTGATAAGAAATGACATCATAACCTTACCCAGAATGCACTTTTGCTACTGTTGTAATGTCACCTACTCATACCTAGGTGGCACTGCTGTGTAAGCTATTTGCATCATAGTATAAAGGGTTAACTTCTGTAAGTCTGAATAAAGGTATAATATACAATTGACCTTAAAAGCTTTAATTCAAGGCTATAGGGATTAGATTTGACACTTGTAGCAATTAGAGACAGACCTCTAGGCGTCTCTCTGAGTGTTTCGTCCATTGTTTATTTGTACATCGTAAATAACTTCACTGTCTTTGTTTTCTCAGAGATATCAGTACCTCCTCTCATACCAAAGAAGTGAATAATTGTTACAAAACACACATCTTCACAGACACTCTTTTAGAGACAAAAATTCTCCTAATGAGAAATATATATAATATACTGGATACATGTTGTCTTCATAACATATAACAGTATAATATATATTTTTGTCCTACTGATTGTCTTATGCTAAGGACTAAGGCTCATTAAATGAATACATGAATACTATATATTTGCTTCATTGATAAATGCCTAATTGTATAGGTAATTATCACCAGCTGCATAGAGCTTATCTTTAACTCCCGTCATAAATTTATCAGTAGATAAGAAGGCCTCTTCTCAGACTGGTACATTCATGAGAAGAATAACACTAAAAAGTAGAAACCTTCGTGTGACCTTACTTTGGCCTTCTCAAGACATACAAAATTGTAACTATAGTGGAGCATGGCTCTTAAAGGTAATGAACATCCATCTTGACTAAAAATGAATTGGATATCAATGTATTTACCTATGAAAAAGCACGACAGAATCAGCAGCAGTTGGGCAGGGGAGTGGCTATAGCTCTGAATTAAATATACACTGGACTCAATGACATCACGCCGGACTCGAATCAGCTCATTAGCATGCAGCATGTGGCATATTTGTGTGTATATTATGAGGTACCCATCTGTCACACCAGTAAGTGAATGCATCTAAGGTACTTTTTAGTAGTTAATGATTGTATATAATTAGTTAGATTATAATCAAATATCTACATGACGGGTTCCCTTTATTGGTCCATATAAGATCACTGCCATTATTAAACCTGTAGCCTTCCGTCTTGAACTTCCTCAGGCATTGAAAATCCATAACGTAGTTTATAAATCGTTGCTAAAGAAATGTGTCGAACCTGTTGAGCCGTCCTCCTTGCCTCCCGCTCCTGTCATGGTGGACGGCAATATAGAATTTCAGATCAGCAGGATTGTGGACTCCCGAGTTCTCCAGAGATCCCTCCAGTATCTCGTTTATTGGATAGGGTACGGACCAGAGGAGAGGATGTGGGTTCCAGCGACCAATGTTAATGCTAGTCGTCTGGTGAGAGCATTCCACAGAGCTCATCCTGATAAGGTCGGTCCTGGGTGCCCGGAGGTCACCTGTAGAAGGGGGGGTACTGTCACATCTATGACAGGTCCCAGAAGGTCTGAAAGATTATCTACGCATTAGTGATCTGATAGCCTCTTTTAGTTTCACTTTGTATGTGTGTTGCTGGTATGTCCACATCTCCTGTTTAGGTGTGGATCATGTGACCTTTACCTTGCCCTATTTAGTCTAACTTTTCCCATCACTCCTTGCTTGGGATAGCTTCATTTGGTCTTGGAAGAGCTGGAGTGTGGTTTGTGTTGAAGTCCTGTTCATCCTTCACCCTCTGAAGTTAAGTGTTATGCTTGTCGTGTTTCAGTAAGACGCTAGTTCCTTTACCAGGGAAGGGACAGGTGGTCTCTGCCCTGTCATTATCTTTAGGGCATCTGAGGATCACCAGGGTTTTTTAGGTTCCCGTGTATGGGTATCTCTACCATTGAGAGGTGCCCATACGGATAGGAGTTAGGGCCAGGAGCAGGGTTTTATAGGTGGTGACCCTTTTCCTTCCCTAGCGGTGAGGCCTAGTGTCTTTCCTCTTCTTTCTTGATTGTCTTGTTGGTGTTCTCCCCTACTACATCCGGGACAGGTATATTAGATGGTCATTAAATTAGTGATGAGCGGCAGGGGTCATATTAGAAAATTCGCTAATTTTTTTTACTTGAAAAATCGGCAAGGTAATGATTGTGTCATATGCAAATTTTTGTAATTCGAATTTTTGGATTAAAATTTTTATTCCAAATTTTTCAACTTACAACTTTTAGACAAAGAAGATTATAGCGCTATATTAGCTAACATGCATTATATTCGATTTTTTTCAAATATTCGCTATATTGCTATAACTTTGTTTTTTCGAATATTCGTAATATTCTAAAACAAGAATATATAGCAATATAGCGAATATTCGAAAAAAACGAATATAGAGCAATTTAGCTAATATAGTGCTATAATCTTCTTTTTCTAATAGTTGTATTTTTTTTCTCATCTGAAGTTCAGATTAGAAAAAAATTACAACTATAAAAAAATATATTATAGCACTATATTAGCAAAATTGCTCTATATTCTTTTTTTTTCGAATATTCACTATATTGCTATAACTTTGTTTTTTTCGAATATTTGTAATATTCTAAAACAAGAATATATAGCAATATAGCGAATATTCAAAAAAAAAAAGAATATAGAGCAAAATTTGCAAAAAAAATAAAAAGGAAAAAATAAATTTGAATATTCGAAATTACGAATATATATAACTATATTCGAAATATTTGCAAATTTTTGAAGTACCTATATTCGCGATAAAAATGCGAAATTCGAATATTCGTGATCAACACTAGTGTATGGCAGATTCCAATCAACTGGGCCTGATCTGTGGTGTCCTGCTACCAATACTGTATACTGCAACAGAAAACTGTGCCTATATCACAGATTCCAAAGCTCTGGGCCTTCTATAGTGTCCATAATCTGTGGCGTTCTGTAGTTCACAGTGTAATACATCGGAAAACCATGTCTGTAGGGCAGATTCCAGCAATCTGGGCCCAAGAGAGTGTCTAGAATCTGTGGCGTTCTGTATACAATGCTGTAACTACATCAGGAAGCATTGTATCGCAGATTCCAACGCTCTGGGCCCTCTATAACATCTACAATCTGTGGCGTTCTGTAGCCAGCAGTGTGCTAAGTCAGAAAACAGTGTGGTGTATCGCAGATTCCAAACAACTGGGCCTGATCTGTGGTGTCCTGTTACCAATACTGTAAGTGCGGTTGCCCCCCCTGTTTTTAACTCATTGGTGGCCAGTGCGGCTGGCCCCCGTCCCCCCCAGTTTTTAACTCATTGGTGGCCAGTGCGGCCAGCCCCCCCTCCCTCCCCCCCCTGTTTTTAACTTATTGGTGGCCAGTACGGCCGGCCCCTCCTCCCCCCTAATTAAAGTGACCGACCCCCCATCATTGGTGGCAGTGGAGAGTTCTGATCGGAGTCCCAGTTTAATTGCTGGGATTTCGATCGGTAACCATGGCAACCAGGACACTACTGCATTCCTGGCTGCCATGGTTACATAGCAATTTTAGAAGCATTATACTTACCTGCGATGTCTGTTACCAGCCCGGCGCTCCTCCTACTGGTAAGTGAAAGGTCTGTGCGGCAGATTGCTTATAGCACAGACCTGTCACCAGTAGGAGGAGCGCCCAGCCGGTCACAGACATCGCAGGTAAGTATAATGCTTCTAAAATTGCTAAGTGCTAAGTAACCATGGCAACCAGGACTGCAGTAGCATCCTGGTTGCCATGGTTACCGATCGGAGTCCCAGCAATTAAACTGGGACTCTGATCGGAACTCTCCACTGCCACCAATGAGGGGTCATTTTAATTAGGGGGGAGGGAGGGCCGGCCGCACTGGCCACCAATGAGTTAAAAAAAGGGGGGGAGGGGGGGGCGGCCACACTGACCACCAATGAGTTAAAAACAGGGGGGAGGGGGGCCGCCCGCACTGGCCACCAATGAGTTAAAAACAGGGGGGGAGGGGGGGCCAGCCACACTGGCCACCAATGAGTTAAAAACGGGGGGGGGGAGAGGGGGGGTGGTCTGCCCCCTGCTGCCTGGCAGCACCTGCCAGACAGCAGGGGGCAGTCATGTACACAGTTCTTTTAGTATATTCTAACTTGAAGCATCCCCATCACCATTTATGGGAATATACTGTCGGATCTAAGTTTTCACGAAGTGAAAAATCAGATTTGAAAAAAACTGTTATGCAAACGGATCCGTTCTAAACGGATGCAAGCGTTTGCATTATAGGAGACGGATCCACTCCGAACGCGAGTGTGAAAGTAGCCTAAGGGGGTTTAAGCTAGTGGAGCTGAGGTGGTTAAATAACATAAAATACGTAAAAATAAAAAATAATAATCTTGATCTAGGAGGACGAGGTCCATATGGAATAGGAGGTTGAGGAGGCGCTGACAGGCGAGCAGCAGCAGGTGAGATTGCCGAAAGAGCGCACAGACGGCCCGCACTTTATGCAGAAGCTCTGACATATCAGGGACATTTTTAAGGAATCTCTGCACCACCAAATTCAGCACATGCGCCAGGCAAGGGATGTGCGTCACACCGGCTAGTCCCAGAGCTGCTACGAGATTTTGCCCATTATCGCAAACCACCAGGCTGGGCTTGAGGCTCACTGGCACCAACCACTCATCAGTCTGTTGTTCAAGGCCTGTCCATAGCTCCTGCGCGGTGTGGGGTTTGTCCCCAAACAGATACGTTTTTAAACTGCCTGCTGTCGTTTACCCCTGGCTCTGCTGAAGTTTGTGGTGAAGGTGTTACGCTGACCGGATGAGGAGGCGGTAGAGGATGAGGAAGTGGAGTAGGAGGAGGAAGCAACAGGAGGTAAACTGAAGCGCCCTGCAATCCTCGTGGTGGAAGGACATGCAACAAACTGCTATTCCCCTCAGGCCCAGACTCCACTGCATTTACCCAGTGTGCTGTTATAGAGATATAACGTCCCTGACCGTGCTTACTGGTCCACGTATCTGTAGTGAGGTGCACCTTTCCACAGATGGCATTGCGCAGTGCACACCTGATTTGGGCACAACATACTGTGAGACAGCCACCAGGCCTTTAAAACTATCCGTCTTCACCAGACGGAAGAAGAGCAACGGAGCGGGGCGTAGCCGTAGTGAAGTGCGGCTTGACTTGGGGGGGAAGACAAAGGGCATTAAAGGGTTAATGATTTTGTGTGTCTGGGGAGGTCAGGCGCAGGGCAGGCGGTGTGGTGATTGGGTACATTTTCCCGGGCAGTATAAAGTGCAGGGTTTTAGTGGGAGGTCCATCTGACCAGTTAGTAGCCTGAGGGAAGTTCCCGCCCACCCTCCCATTTTGTTGAGATGTTCGTAGTTGGTACGAAGGGCAGGCAGGGGGAAGGATCCTGGAAGGTAATTCAAGGGTGAAAATGGTGCACTGCATGTGAAAATGTGCAACTCATGTGTTTTTGAAGCTGTACGCTGGGTGCCCCTGTTTGGGAAACTGGGCCTACAGGGTTATTTACTGGAACTAAGAAATATTGGTGCCCTTGGGTCGGTGAGTGCGGCCAGGGGTAAGGTGGCGATACAAGTGAAATGACGAGTAAGAGTACAGCTTGATTGGTTGCCTTCCGGGGTCCTTCTACAATGCAAGGGGTTGCAGTGTCGGGTTGGTTGGCCATGGTCATGTTATGTTGGGTATATATATATGTTATATATATATGTTATTATTGAAATGCATAATTGTTTGATTAAAAGAAACATGTGAACATGTTGGTTAATAAAGTTATGCCACGGCCCGTTTTTACCACAGAAGGTCTCCGTGTCATTTGTGGGTATTGAGATTAGGGACAGGTTTTAGTGACGGTTAGCCTGTAATAGTTCTTCCATCCCTTTAAGTCATGACAGCATTTCAAAGGCCAGTAATTTTGAAATGCTGGCATTCAGGGCCAGGGATCACGGGTGGGTAGGGGTGTACTTCCTCTTCTGCTCCAGTGTTTGGAAGATGGAGAGCTGAACACTTCCGTGGGACATTGTGGAGATGCTTGGTGACCCAGATGGTGGTGTTGCTGGCAGATCCTCTGTTTGCGGGGTGGCAGGTGGCACTGTCACTCCAGAGGTGGATGAAGAGGCAGAGACTGCAGCAGAAGAGGAAGCAGGAGGAGCCAGAGACCTTTCTTGATTTTTGAGGTGTCTACTCCACTGCAGCTCGTGCTTTACATTTAGATGCCTAGTCATGCAGGTTGTGCTCAGGTTGAGAACATTTATGCCTCGCTTCAGGCTCTGATTGCACAGCGTCCAAACCACTTGTGTCTTGTCGTCAGCACATTGTCTAAAGAACTGCCACACCAGGGAACTCCTTGGAGCTGGGTTTGGTGTGCTCGGTCCCTTCCTGCAGTGGGCAGTAGCAGGCGTACTGTCTAGAGGACGGCCGCTCCGCTTTTGCACCCTGCTCCCTCTTCTGCTGTGCTGGTGGCTCTGTGCGACCACCTCCTCTTCCTCCAAACTACACAGGTCACTCGCATGACCTTGATTCCATGTGGGGTCGAGGACCTCATCGTCCTCCACATCATCTTCCACCCAGTCTTCACCCCTGCCCTCCTTGTCAGTCTGCACACTTTCGAAAGCCCCAGCAGTTGGCACCTGTGTTTCGTCATCATCCGAGACGTGCTGCGATGGTCCTCCCATGTACTCATCTTGAAACATAAGTGTTTGGGCATCGGTACACTCAATCTCTTCCACTTCTGGGGCAGGGATAGGTGGATGGCCATGGGAAACCCTGCTAACAGTGTCATCAAAAAGCAGAAGAGACTGCTGCATGACTTGGGGCTCAGACTGCTTGGCTGATTTGTAAAGGGGTGAGGTGAAAGACTGATGGACATCGGCTGCAGGTGCCAACTCTGATCTTTCAGCAGGAGACTGGGTGGGAGACAATGTGAAGGAACTGGAGGCACTGTCAGCAACCCAATCTACTATCGCCTGTACTTGTACTGGCCTCACCATTTGTAGAGCCCGACCAAATACCGCTGCAGATTTTGTCGCCTACTCGCACCTGAGGAATGGGTTTCACTTGTGCGTGTGTAGCTGGTACAGATCGACCAAGTCCTCTCCCTGCAACAAGAGCTCCACCAGCAGCACCACGACCTGGGCCACGTCCCTTATTTCACGCTCTCCTCATATTTCTCAAATTTAGGATCTTAACCTAAATGGGTGTTTTATTAATAGCAGAATAGAACAACAGTATCTAAAGGGTATATCTCATAATGACATATGCAGCAAAGGCTGCAAAATCAAGTTTTTTGCCCAAATTTTATTTATTTTTTTATAACAGAATATGACAGCAGTATATAACTCTTGAATTCATATGTGCAGATACAGCAAGGGCTGTAAATTTGTGTATTTTGCCCAAAAAGAGTGTTTTATTAATAGCAGAATAGAACAACAGTATGTAAAGGGTGTATCTCACATGTACAGATCCAGACTAGGCCGAAATTAAAGATTTTTGCCCAAAAGGGTGTTTATTAACAGCAGAATAGAACCATAGTATCTACAGGGTGTATCTTACAATGACATATGCAGCAAAGGCTGCAAAATCAAGTTTTTTGCCCAAAAATTGGTGTTTCTTTAATACCAGACTATGACAGCTGTACTTTCACACATGCAGATGCAGAAAGGGCTGTAAAATATTTTTTTTTAACCCCTTAAGGACATAGGGCGTACAGGTACGCCCTTGTGCCCTGGTACTTAAGGACACAGGGCGTACATGTACGCCCTGTGTATTTCCGATCACTGCCGTGCGGCTGGCAGTGATCGGTAAATGCGCGGGGGGTCCCGTTACCCCCCCATGTCGGCGATCGCGGCAAACCGCAGGTCAATTCAGACCTGCGGTTTGCTGCGATTTCTGCAGTTTCTGATCTCCGCGGTCCCTGACCGCGGGGATCAGAAACTTCAGTATTCCTAAAACATATCTGTATCCCCCCCCCCCTGCAACCCTGAGTGATTTTTGCCTGGTGGGAGGTGCAGGGGGAAGGTAGCGGGCGGTGCGGCAGGCGGGATCGCGATCCCCCGCCCGCCTCCCCTTGAATAATCTTTGGCGTCTAGTGGGTATACCAGGGTGCCAGCACATTGCTGGCACCCTGGTATAAACGGCTGACATCTGTGCTACGATGTCAGCCGTTTAACCCTTTCCATACCGCGGTCCGTACGGACCACGATATGGAAAAGGTTAACTGCGCAGGGAGCTACCTCCCTCTCCCATCGGGGGGCTGCTGTGCCTTTGCAGCCCCCCGAATGGAGAGGGAGAGAGCTCCCAGGCAGCCCCCCGAAGCCCCGTCCTTACCCTTCCCCGTCTGCACAGTTCTGACCACTACTGAGCTACTACTACGGGGAAGGTTCCCATGGCAAGAGGACGCCTTCTCAGACGTCCTGCTGTCCATGGTGCTGAACAGATCTGTGCTAAAAGGCATAGATCTGTTCAGACAAAGTGTAAAATACAGTACAGTACAATATATATTGTTCTGTACTGTTTTATACAGACATCAGACCCACTGGATCTTCAAGAACCAAGTGGGTCTGGGTCAAAAAGAAAGTGAAAAAAAGTGAAAATAAAGTAAAAATCAAAAAACACATTTATCACTGATTAAAAATGAAAAAAAAAAATACCTACACATGTTTGGTATCGCCGCGTCCGTAACGACCTGATCTATAAAAAGGTCATGTTACTTTACCCAAACGGTGAACGCCATAAAAATAAAAAATAAAAAACTATGATGAAATTGAAATTTTGCCCACCTTAATTCCCAAAAAAGGTAATAAAAGTGATCAAAAAAGTTGTATGTACGCCAAAATTGTAACAATCAAACCGTCATCTCATCCTGCAAAAATCATACCCTACCCAAGATAATCGCCCCAAAACTGAAAAAACTATGGCTCTTAGACTATGGAAACACTAAAACATGATTTTTTTTGTTTCAAAAATAAAATCATTGTGTAAAACTTACATAAATAAAAAAAAGTATACATATTAGGTATCGCCGCGTCCATATCGACCGGCTCTATAAAAATATCACATGACCTAACCCCTCAGATGACCACCGTAAAAAAAAAAAAAAGAAAAGCAATTTTTTGTCATCTTATGAAAAAGTGTAATAGCAAGCGATCAAAAAGTCATATGCACCCTAAAATAGTGCCAATAAAGCCGTAGTCTCATCTCGCAAAAAATGAGACCCTACTTAAGATAATCGCCCAAAAACTGAAAAAACTATGGCTCTTAGACTATGGAGACACAAAACCTTTTTTTTGTTTTAAAAATTAATTCATTGTGTAAAACTTACATAAATAAAAAAAATTGTATACATATTGGGTATCGCCGCATCCGTGACAACCTGCTCTATAAAATTACCACATGATCTAACCTGTCAGATGAATGTTGTAAATAACAAAAAAAAAACGGTGCCAAAAAAGCTATTTCTTGTTACCTTGCTGCACAAAAAGTGTAATATAGAGCAACCAAAAATCATATGTACCCTAAACTAGTACCAACAAAACTGCCACCGTATCCCGTAGTTTCTAAAATGGGGTCACTTCTTTGGAGTTTCTACTCTAGGGGCGCATCAGGGGGGCTTCAAATGGGACATGGTGTAAAAAAAAAACTGTCCAGCAAAATCTGCCTTCCAAAAACCGTATGGCATTCCTTTCCTTCTGCGCCCTGCCGTGTGCCCGTACAGCAGTTTACGACCACATATGGGGTGTTTCTGTAAACTACAGAATCAGGGCCATAAATAATGAGTTTTGTTTGGCTGTTAACCCTTGCTTTGTAACTGGAAAACAAATATTAAAATGGAAAATCTGCCAAAAAAGTGAAATTTTGAAATTGTATCTCTATTTTCAATTAAATATTGTGAAACACCTAAAGGGTTAACAAACTTTGTAAAATCAGTTTTGAATACCTTGAGGGGTGTAGTTTCTTAGATGGGGTCACTTTTATGGAGTTTTTACTCTAGGGGTGCATCAAGGGGGCTTCAAATGGGACATGGTGTCATTGGGGTCATTTTAATTAGGGGGGAGGGAGGGCCGGCCGCACTGGCCACCAATGAGTTAAAAAAAGGGGGGGAGGGGGGGGCGGCCACACTGACCACCAATGAGTTAAAAACAGGGGGGAGGGGGGCCGCCCGCACTGGCCACCAATGAGTTAAAAACAGGGGGGGAGGGGGGGCCAGCCACACTGGCCACCAATGAGTTAAAAACGGGGGGGGGGAGAGGGGGGGTGGTCTGCCCCCTGCTGCCTGGCAGCACCTGCCAGACAGCAGGGGGCAGTCATGTACACAGTTCTTTTAGTATATTCTAACTTGAAGCATCCCCATCACCATTTATGGGAATATACTGTCGGATCTAAGTTTTCACGAAGTGAAAAATCAGATTTGAAAAAAACTGTTATGCAAACGGATCCGTTCTGAACGGATGCAAGCGTTTGCATTATAGGAGACGGATCCACTCCGAACGCGAGTGTGAAAGTAGCCTAAGGGGGTTTAAGCTAGTGGAGCTGAGGTGGTTAAATAACATAAAATACGTAAAAATAAAAAATAATAATCTTGATCTAGGAGGACGAGGTCCATATGGAATAGGAGGTTGAGGAGGCGCTGACAGGCGAGCAGCAGCAGGTGAGATTGCCGAAAGAGCGCACAGACGGCCCGCACTTTATGCAGAAGCTCTGACATATCAGGGACATTTTTAAGGAATCTCTGCACCACCAAATTCAGCACATGCGCCAGGCAAGGGATGTGCGTCACACCGGCTAGTCCCAGAGCTGCTACGAGATTTTGCCCATTATCGCAAACCACCAGGCTGGGCTTGAGGCTCACTGGCACCAACAGTTTCCCAGAATAGAACCATAGTATCTACAGGGTGTATCTTACAATGACATATGCAGCAAAGGCTGCAAAATCAAGTTTTTTGCCCAAAAATTGGTGTTTCTTTAATACCAGACTATGACAGCTGTACTTTCACACATGCAGATGCAGAAAGGGCTGTAAAATATTTTTTTTTAACCCCTTAAGGACATAGGGCGTACAGGTACGCCCTTGTGCCCTGGTACTTAAGGACACAGGGCGTACATGTACGCCCTGTGTATTTCCGATCACTGCCGTGCGGCTGGCAGTGATCGGTAAATGCGCGGGGGGTCCCGTTACCCCCCCATGTCGGCGATCGCGGCAAACCGCAGGTCAATTCAGACCTGCGGTTTGCTGCGATTTCTGCAGTTTCTGATCTCCGCGGTCCCTGACCGCGGGGATCAGAAACTTCAGTATTCCTAAAACATATCTGTATCCCCCCCCCCCTGCAACCCTGAGTGATTTTTGCCTGGTGGGAGGTGCAGGGGGAAGGTAGCGGGCGGTGCGGCAGGCGGGATCGCGATCCCCCGCCCGCCTCCCCTTGAATAATCTTTGGCGTCTAGTGGGTATACCAGGGTGCCAGCACATTGCTGGCACCCTGGTATAAACGGCTGACATCTGTGCTACGATGTCAGCCGTTTAACCCTTTCCATACCGCGGTCCGTACGGACCACGATATGGAAAAGGTTAACTGCGCAGGGAGCTACCTCCCTCTCCCATCGGGGGGCTGCTGTGCCTTTGCAGCCCCCCGAATGGAGAGGGAGAGAGCTCCCAGGCAGCCCCCCGAAGCCCCGTCCTTACCCTTCCCCGTCTGCACAGTTCTGACCACTACTGAGCTACTACTACGGGGAAGGTTCCCATGGCAAGAGGACGCCTTCTCAGACGTCCTGCTGTCCATGGTGCTGAACAGATCTGTGCTAAAAGGCATAGATCTGTTCAGACAAAGTGTAAAATACAGTACAGTACAATATATATTGTTCTGTACTGTTTTATACAGACATCAGACCCACTGGATCTTCAAGAACCAAGTGGGTCTGGGTCAAAAAGAAAGTGAAAAAAAGTGAAAATAAAGTAAAAATCAAAAAACACATTTATCACTGATTAAAAATGAAAAAAAAAAATACCTACACATGTTTGGTATCGCCGCGTCCGTAACGACCTGATCTATAAAAAGGTCATGTTACTTTACCCAAACGGTGAACGCCATAAAAATAAAAAATAAAAAACTATGATGAAATTGAAATTTTGCCCACCTTAATTCCCAAAAAAGGTAATAAAAGTGATCAAAAAAGTTGTATGTACGCCAAAATTGTAACAATCAAACCGTCATCTCATCCTGCAAAAATCATACCCTACCCAAGATAATCGCCCCAAAACTGAAAAAACTATGGCTCTTAGACTATGGAAACACTAAAACATGATTTTTTTTGTTTCAAAAATAAAATCATTGTGTAAAACTTACATAAATAAAAAAAAGTATACATATTAGGTATCGCCGCGTCCATATCGACCGGCTCTATAAAAATATCACATGACCTAACCCCTCAGATGACCACCGTAAAAAAAAAAAAAAGAAAAGCAATTTTTTGTCATCTTATGAAAAAGTGTAATAGCAAGCGATCAAAAAGTCATATGCACCCTAAAATAGTGCCAATAAAGCCGTAGTCTCATCTCGCAAAAAATGAGACCCTACTTAAGATAATCGCCCAAAAACTGAAAAAACTATGGCTCTTAGACTATGGAGACACAAAACCTTTTTTTTGTTTTAAAAATTAATTCATTGTGTAAAACTTACATAAATAAAAAAAATTGTATACATATTGGGTATCGCCGCATCCGTGACAACCTGCTCTATAAAATTACCACATGATCTAACCTGTCAGATGAATGTTGTAAATAACAAAAAAAAAACGGTGCCAAAAAAGCTATTTCTTGTTACCTTGCTGCACAAAAAGTGTAATATAGAGCAACCAAAAATCATATGTACCCTAAACTAGTACCAACAAAACTGCCACCGTATCCCGTAGTTTCTAAAATGGGGTCACTTCTTTGGAGTTTCTACTCTAGGGGCGCATCAGGGGGGCTTCAAATGGGACATGGTGTAAAAAAAAAACTGTCCAGCAAAATCTGCCTTCCAAAAACCGTATGGCATTCCTTTCCTTCTGCGCCCTGCCGTGTGCCCGTACAGCAGTTTACGACCACATATGGGGTGTTTCTGTAAACTACAGAATCAGGGCCATAAATAATGAGTTTTGTTTGGCTGTTAACCCTTGCTTTGTAACTGGAAAACAAATATTAAAATGGAAAATCTGCCAAAAAAGTGAAATTTTGAAATTGTATCTCTATTTTCAATTAAATATTGTGAAACACCTAAAGGGTTAACAAACTTTGTAAAATCAGTTTTGAATACCTTGAGGGGTGTAGTTTCTTAGATGGGGTCACTTTTATGGAGTTTTTACTCTAGGGGTGCATCAAGGGGGCTTCAAATGGGACATGGTGTCATTGGGGTCATTTTAATTAGGGGGGAGGGAGGGCCGGCCGCACTGGCCACCAATGAGTTAAAAAAAGGGGGGGAGGGGGGGGCGGCCACACTGACCACCAATGAGTTAAAAACAGGGGGGAGGGGGGCCGCCCGCACTGGCCACCAATGAGTTAAAAACAGGGGGGGAGGGGGGGCCAGCCACACTGGCCACCAATGAGTTAAAAACGGGGGGGGGGAGAGGGGGGGTGGTCTGCCCCCTGCTGCCTGGCAGCACCTGCCAGACAGCAGGGGGCAGTCATGTACACAGTTCTTTTAGTATATTCTAACTTGAAGCATCCCCATCACCATTTATGGGAATATACTGTCGGATCTAAGTTTTCACGAAGTGAAAAATCAGATTTGAAAAAAACTGTTATGCAAACGGATCCGTTCTGAACGGATGCAAGCGTTTGCATTATAGGAGACGGATCCACTCCGAACGCGAGTGTGAAAGTAGCCTAAGGGGGTTTAAGCTAGTGGAGCTGAGGTGGTTAAATAACATAAAATACGTAAAAATAAAAAATAATAATCTTGATCTAGGAGGACGAGGTCCATATGGAATAGGAGGTTGAGGAGGCGCTGACAGGCGAGCAGCAGCAGGTGAGATTGCCGAAAGAGCGCACAGACGGCCCGCACTTTATGCAGAAGCTCTGACATATCAGGGACATTTTTAAGGAATCTCTGCACCACCAAATTCAGCACATGCGCCAGGCAAGGGATGTGCGTCACACCGGCTAGTCCCAGAGCTGCTACGAGATTTTGCCCATTATCGCAAACCACCAGGCTGGGCTTGAGGCTCACTGGCACCAACAGTTTCCCAGAATAGAACCATAGTATCTACAGGGTGTATCTTACAATGACATATGCAGCAAAGGCTGCAAAATCAAGTTTTTTGCCCAAAAATTGGTGTTTCTTTAATACCAGACTATGACAGCTGTACTTTCACACATGCAGATGCAGAAAGGGCTGTAAAATATTTTTTTTTAACCCCTTAAGGACATAGGGCGTACAGGTACGCCCTTGTGCCCTGGTACTTAAGGACACAGGGCGTACATGTACGCCCTGTGTATTTCCGATCACTGCCGTGCGGCTGGCAGTGATCGGTAAATGCGCGGGGGGTCCCGTTACCCCCCCATGTCGGCGATCGCGGCAAACCGCAGGTCAATTCAGACCTGCGGTTTGCTGCGATTTCTGCAGTTTCTGATCTCCGCGGTCCCTGACCGCGGGGATCAGAAACTTCAGTATTCCTAAAACATATCTGTATCCCCCCCCCCCTGCAACCCTGAGTGATTTTTGCCTGGTGGGAGGTGCAGGGGGAAGGTAGCGGGCGGTGCGGCAGGCGGGATCGCGATCCCCCGCCCGCCTCCCCTTGAATAATCTTTGGCGTCTAGTGGGTATACCAGGGTGCCAGCACATTGCTGGCACCCTGGTATAAACGGCTGACATCTGTGCTACGATGTCAGCCGTTTAACCCTTTCCATACCGCGGTCCGTACGGACCACGATATGGAAAAGGTTAACTGCGCAGGGAGCTACCTCCCTCTCCCATCGGGGGGCTGCTGTGCCTTTGCAGCCCCCCGAATGGAGAGGGAGAGAGCTCCCAGGCAGCCCCCCGAAGCCCCGTCCTTACCCTTCCCCGTCTGCACAGTTCTGACCACTACTGAGCTACTACTACGGGGAAGGTTCCCATGGCAAGAGGACGCCTTCTCAGACGTCCTGCTGTCCATGGTGCTGAACAGATCTGTGCTAAAAGGCATAGATCTGTTCAGACAAAGTGTAAAATACAGTACAGTACAATATATATTGTTCTGTACTGTTTTATACAGACATCAGACCCACTGGATCTTCAAGAACCAAGTGGGTCTGGGTCAAAAAGAAAGTGAAAAAAAGTGAAAATAAAGTAAAAATCAAAAAACACATTTATCACTGATTAAAAATGAAAAAAAAAAATACCTACACATGTTTGGTATCGCCGCGTCCGTAACGACCTGATCTATAAAAAGGTCATGTTACTTTACCCAAACGGTGAACGCCATAAAAATAAAAAATAAAAAACTATGATGAAATTGAAATTTTGCCCACCTTAATTCCCAAAAAAGGTAATAAAAGTGATCAAAAAAGTTGTATGTACGCCAAAATTGTAACAATCAAACCGTCATCTCATCCTGCAAAAATCATACCCTACCCAAGATAATCGCCCCAAAACTGAAAAAACTATGGCTCTTAGACTATGGAAACACTAAAACATGATTTTTTTTGTTTCAAAAATAAAATCATTGTGTAAAACTTACATAAATAAAAAAAAGTATACATATTAGGTATCGCCGCGTCCATATCGACCGGCTCTATAAAAATATCACATGACCTAACCCCTCAGATGACCACCGTAAAAAAAAAAAAAAAAAAGCAATTTTTTGTCATCTTATGAAAAAGTGTAATAGCAAGCGATCAAAAAGTCATATGCACCCTAAAATAGTGCCAATAAAGCCGTAGTCTCATCTCGCAAAAAATGAGACCCTACTTAAGATAATCGCCCAAAAACTGAAAAAACTATGGCTCTTAGACTATGGAGACACAAAACCTTTTTTTTATTTTAAAAATTAATTCATTGTGTAAAACTTACATAAATAAAAAAAATTGTATACATATTGGGTATCGCCGCATCCGTGACAACCTGCTCTATAAAATTACCACATGATCTAACCTGTCAGATGAATGTTGTAAATAACAAAAAAAAAACGGTGCCAAAAAAGCTATTTCTTGTTACCTTGCTGCACAAAAAGTGTAATATAGAGCAACCAAAAATCATATGTACCCTAAACTAGTACCAACAAAACTGCCACCGTATCCCGTAGTTTCTAAAATGGGGTCACTTCTTTGGAGTTTCTACTCTAGGGGCGCATCAGGGGGGCTTCAAATGGGACATGGTGTAAAAAAAAAACTGTCCAGCAAAATCTGCCTTCCAAAAACCGTATGGCATTCCTTTCCTTCTGCGCCCTGCCGTGTGCCCGTACAGCAGTTTACGACCACATATGGGGTGTTTCTGTAAACTACAGAATCAGGGCCATAAATAATGAGTTTTGTTTGGCTGTTAACCCTTGCTTTGTAACTGGAAAACAAATATTAAAATGGAAAATCTGCCAAAAAAGTGAAATTTTGAAATTGTATCTCTATTTTCAATTAAATATTGTGAAACACCTAAAGGGTTAACAAACTTTGTAAAATCAGTTTTGAATACCTTGAGGGGTGTAGTTTCTTAGATGGGGTCACTTTTATGGAGTTTTTACTCTAGGGGTGCATCAAGGGGGCTTCAAATGGGACATGGTGTCAAAAACCCAGTCCAGCAAAACCTGCCTTCCAAAAACCATATGGCGCACCTTTCACTCTACGCCCCGCTGTGTGGCCGTACATTAGTTTACGGCCACATATGGGGTGTTTCTGTAAACAGCAGAGTCAGGGCAATAAAGATACAGTCTTTTTTGTCTGTTAACCCTTGCTTTGTTAGTGGAAAAAATGGGTTAAAATGAAAAATTAGGCAAAAAAATTAAATTCTCAAATTTCATCCCCATTTACCAATAACTCTTGTGCAACACCTAAAGGGTTAACGAAGTTTGTAAACTCAGTTTTGAATACCTTGAGGGGTGTAGTTTCTTAGATGGGGTCACTTTTATGGAGTTTCTACTCTAGGGTTGCATCAGGGGGCTTCAAATGAGACATGGTGTCAAAACGAAGTTTGTAAAATCAGTTTTGAATACCTTGAGGGGTGTAGTTTATAGAATGGGGTCATTTTTGGGTGGTTTCTATTATGTAAGCCTCGCAAAGTAACTTCAGAGCTGTAGTGGTCCCTAAAAATTGGGTTTTTGTAAATTTCAGAAAAATTTCAAGATTTGCTTCTAAACTTCTAAGCCTTGTAACATCCCCAAAAAATAAAATATAATTCCCAAAATAATTCAAACATGAAGTAGACATATGGGGAATGTAAAGTCATCACAATTTTAAGGGGTATTACTATGAATTACAGAAGTAGACAAACTGAAACTTTGAAATTTGCAAATTTTTCCAAATTTTTGTTAAATTAGGTATTTTTTGGTGCAAAAAAATTTTGGGGGGGACTTCATTTTACCAGTGTCATGCAGTACAATATGTGACGAAAAAACAATCTCAGAACGGCCTGGATAAGTCAAAGCGTTTTAAAGTTATCAGCACTTAAAGTGACACTGGTCAGATTTGCAAAAAATGGCCTGGTCCTAAGGTGTAATAAGGCTGTGTCCTTAAGGGGTTAAAACCCCAAAAATTATAGCTGTATTTCTAGCTTAAATTGCACAATGACTAATGCGGCAGAGGCCCAAAATAAAGGTTATTGCCCAAAATGGGTATTTTTTCAAAGCCAGAAAATTATTGAAGTATTTAAAACTTGTTTTTAACAATAACAGATGCAGCAAGTGCTGCAATATTAAGTATTTTGCCCAAAAAGGGTGTTTTTTTATTAACAAAATATGACAGCTGTATATAACGCTTGAATTTCACACATGCAGATGCAGCAAGGGCTGTAAAATTGTGTATTTTGCTCAAAAGGGGTATTTTTTTGAAACCCAGAAAATTATAGCTGTATTTCTAACTTAAGTTGCACACTGACTTATGCTGCAAAGGCATAAGTTGGATATTGCTAAAAAGTGTGTTTTTTAAAACCAGATTATTATTATAATAATATTATTGCAGTATTTCAAGCTTGGATTTGAATGTCACAAAAGCACATATGCAGGGGGCGTGGCCGAGAAGCAGAGGAGAATGGCCGCTTGATTCAAGAGCTCCTGCTCCAACACAGCGTTCCAGTCCAGCGAGACCTTATTTTTGCTTCCTGACTTCTCCCTTAAGTGCCGACCAGCATCAAAACCTTCCCTGATGATGACCAGGGGAAAAAGAAGCATCAAAAGGCAAGGGAAACTGGAGTTTTTCTTTACTCACGATCGCGACAAAGATGGCGCCGGCACACTAGATGTGCAGGCAGAGTCAAGCTCCAGCCCGACATCCACCGCAAGCGCTCACTCTCCCCGAGCTTCAGATGGAGGCGGTTTGCAGCAGCGGAGCCCTCGTGGATCCCCATTACAGATCAGATCGGGTGAGCTTGCAAATAGTGAGGGCGGGGTGGGGCATAAAATGGCGCCTTCAGGCAGCCCGGTGACGCGACAGTCTCCGAACGCAAGTCCGGCAAAACAAAGACCTAGGCTGCAGGACCCTGGGACAGAAGCCCAGGAAACATGTGAAAGCCATGGCTCGACAGACACCGTCACACTGTCGGAGGTGCTTTGTAATTTTCCTACAGATGACAAACCGGCGTCTAGCATACTATTAAAGGACATGCTTCTAGCCTTTAACCATTCGGTTACCAGCCACTTGTCGCAATTAATTGCTCCGGTTCAAAAATCTGTTATAGATCTGGACAACAGAGTTCAGCATGTGGAGCATAAAATCGGTGATTTTGCTGAATCGCACAACAATCTCATAGACTCCCATGAAGCCCAATCGGAAGAAGTTGCATATCTAAAAGCAAAAGTGGCGGACCTAGAAGATAGGTCCCGCAGGAATAACCTGAAGCTACGCGGAGTACCGGAATCGGTCCAGGTTACGGACCTCCAAGCCTATATTAAAAAGTTAATTAAGCTCCTTTTGCCTGATTGCACGGATCAAGACCTTATCATTGATCGGGCACATAGGATTGCCAAACCAAAGCACCTATCCGAGGATGTACCACGAGATGTGCTGGCCCGCCTGCATTTCTTTCAAGCAAAAGAGGACACATTGCCGCAGCAAGGAAATTGGAGTCTTTGCCTGACTCTTACCAGTCAGTGAAACTTTTTGCAGATCTCTCAGCGGTAACCCTACAACTACGGCGCACGCTAGCTCCAATCACTCTAGCGTTGAGATCCCACTCCGTTCCGTACCGTTGGGGTTACCCGGTAAAGTTGCTAGTTCAGAGGAATGGAGCGGTGGTAGTAATTCGCACAGTGGAGGAGGGTAAAGCCACTTTAGATGCTTGGAATATCGCTTTAGCTGAGGTCCATAACGAGAGGCACCAGCTACGCCGAGAAGGAGAGGGAGATTGGCATCAGGTGGAAAGAAGACGCCAGAAGAAACAACGGTGAAAGGTCCTGTCAACTAGCCTGCAATTAGCTGGAGCAGGGATGTGTTTCACCTTCTTGAATCCTCCTGGTGGTAGGCATGACTGTATTCCCCCACCGACAATCACAAGGGGTTTTGCATTATAACCCTTGTGCTACTTCTCTACTGCCCCTTTTGCTGGGCGGTCAGTTTTGGTTTACACTGTTAATGTTTTTCTATATCTGTTTTTTCCTTGAGCCGTGTCTGTATGTCACTATGCATTTGATTACAACGCATTGTGCTGAGGGGTGCCTTCCTCCACATCGCCCGAGCGACCTCCATCTAGCTGTTTTATACCCAGCATAATAGTGTTAACAATCGGATCTTTAAATGTAAGGGGCTTGAATAGCCCTTATAAGAGGCGGATGACGTGGAGGGAGGCACTCTCGATTAAATGTGATATCTTTTGTGAACAGGAGACGCATTTAGTAGAAGCTGATGTAGGGAGGTTAAAGCATCCTTCTTTCCCAATCTTGATCCATTCCCATGGGGTAGGTAAAAAGAGGGGAGTACTCTTAGCAATCCGAAATTCAGTAGCGCATACGGCAAAGAATACGGTAATTGACCCAGGGGGGCGTTACATCATCCATATCTGCTCCATAAATAATGTTGTCTACACTCTGGTAGGGGTGTACGCTCCAAATGTCCGCCCTTTGCGTTTTCTCAACAAACTTTTCAAGAAAATCGGCTCCCTGAAAGAAGGCAGAGTAATTATCTGCGGAGATTTCAACTTAGCTCCCGACCCAGCCCATGACTCCTCCTCAATCTCCAGGGCTTGCAATCCTCCACTTATGCCGTCACTGCTTGCTAATTCCCTATACGATGTATGGCGTATCCATCATGCCTCAGAGAGAGATCTCTCTTATTTTTCCCCTGCACACCAGTCATACTCCCGTATAGATCTGTTTTTAGTTGATAGAGCTTCGTTGAGCACGTCGTTGAAGTCCTCCATTGGGACGATCACCTGGTCTGATCACGCCCCAGTGTCCTTAGAAATAAAAGAGGACTTTTCTGCCCCACCAAACCCGCTATGGAGGGCTAACGACTTTCTACTAGTGAACACTAAATACCAATCTGAAGTTTCTGCGGCATTACAAGAATACTTCAAATTTAATACTGCCTCGGTATCGGATCCTGCTATAGTATGGACAGCGCATAAGGCATATATTAGGGGCATCCTATTGAAGCTAAGTCATATGCACAAAAGGGCTAGAGAAAAATACCAAAATGACCTTATTAAGCAGTTACAAACTGTAAAGGCCCAGAATAAGACCTCTCCATCAAGGGAGCTCTCTGACAAATTGAAAGTTCTCAGATCCCAGCTTAGAGAAAGTTTTTTGCACTCATACGAGCTAGCGCTCAAGAGGACTAAAGCTACGTACTACTCGCAAGCCAACAGAGCAGGTAGGTTGTTAGCAAGATATTGGAAAAGCACTTCCATACCTGATCTTCGTAAGATCATTAATGCAGTTAATACCACCAAATCATATGAATATATTATTGCTCACCGTACCTTTCAGGTTGCCCGTCATGAGTCTATATGGAAATTCTGGGGGGATGCGGGTCAAATGGTTCCGGTATAATTGGGGTAAAGCTAATATGGGTTGGGGGGAGAAGAGGAGAAATCATTATGGTTCAATGATTGTTCCTATATATAGGTATTCTTGAACGTCTCTATAAGAGGATGCATTTGTGTTTTGAATGGGTGGTAGACACGGCTCGGCTTATTGCCAAACTTATGTTGTTTGTAACGTTTTACATGACATAATTTATGCTATGTAATTTTTACAATTTTTGTATATTCCTATTTGTATTAGAATGGAAAATGGAGTATTGTGCTCATTGTTTTATATTACTGCAAGTATTTGAATGCTGTATTATTCCTGACATGAGCTATAACTCTGACAATAAAAACGATTGAAAGTACAAAAGCACATATGCAGGGCTGGTGCATAAAATGTCAGCCACCGCCCATCTAACTAACAGACGTATAAAAATTATTTTTCTCTGTCACTCAGCTCAGGGCAGGGTAAAAAGATTGTGCACTGCACCCACACAACAACATCTATGTAGATCGCTGAGTTTAATTGAAGTTCTGATTAAAGATTCTGTCCTATTCTATCCCTCACAGCAGCATCATCCTCTCCCTACACTAAGCACAGCAGAGTGACGTGCAGCGTTCCGTGACTCCAGCTGATATAGAGGCTCGGTCACATGCTGCACTGGCCAATCACAGCCATGCCATTAGTAGGCATGGCTGTGATGGCTTCTAAGGTCACACAGTTAAACTTTTACTGAAATGTCCAAAGATCCTAAAGTTCGGTACGAACCCGAACTTTGCAGTTCGGGTTCGCTCAACCCTAATTACGGGCCCCAGAAATTATGCATTCACTGTACAAAAAAGAACAAGTGATTATGTGGCTGGAGGTACATTAGGCGGTCACTATATAACAATTTTACTGGAGACCAGTTTGATTATAGGCCCCAAAAATTATGCATTCCCCCTACAGAAAAGATCAAGTGATTATGTGGCTGGAGGCATATTAGACGGTCAATGGATATCAATTTTACTGCAGGCCAGTGGACTGCAGGCCACAAAAATTCTTAATTCACCGTACAGAAAAGAACAATTGATAATGTGGCTGGAGGTACATTAGGTGGTTACTGTATAACAATTTTACTGTTGGCCAGTAACATTATAGGCCCCAAAAATTAGGCATTCACCGTACAGAAAATATCAAGTGATTATGTGGCTGGAGGTATATTAGACTGTCAATGGATATCAATTTTACTGCAGGCCAGTGTACTACAGGCCCCAAAAAAAATTAATTCACTGTACAGGAAACATAAAGTGATTATGTGGCTGGAAGTATATTAGACAGTCAACGGATATCAATTTTACTGCAAGCCAGTGGACTACAGTTCTCAAAAATTATTCATTCACCGGACAGAAAACATCAAGTGATTATGTGGCTGGAGGTATATTAGACAATCAATGGATATCAATTTTACTGCAGGCCAGTGGACTACAGGCCCCAAAAATTATGCATTTACTGTACAGAAAAGATCAAGTGATTATGTGGCTAGAGGTATATTTGACGGTCAATGGATATCAATTTTACTGCAGGCCAGTGGACTACAGGCCACAAAAATTCTTAATTCACCGTACAGAAAAGAACAATTGATAATATGGCTGGAGGTACATTAGGTGGTCACCATATAACAATTTTACTGTTAGCCAGTAACATTATAGGCCCCAAAAATTAGGCATTCACCGTACAGAAAATATCAAATGATTATGTGGCTGGAGGTATATTAGACGGTCATTGGATATCAATTTTACTGTAGGCCATTGGACTACAGGCCCCAAAAATGATTAATTCACCGTACAGAAAGGAACAATTGATAATGTGGCTGGAGGTACATTAGGCGGTCACCGAATAAAATTTTTACTGTTGCTCAAAAAATTATGCATTCACCGTATAGAAAACAACAAATGATTATGTGGCTGGAGGTATATTAAATAATCAATGGATATCAATTTTACTGCAGGCCAGTGGACTACAGGCCCCAAAAATTATGCATTTACTGTACAGAAAATAACATGTGATTATGTGGATGGAGGTACGTTAGGCGGTCACCGTATAACAATTTTACTATTGGTCAGTTAGATTATAGAAAACAAAAGTTATGCATTCCCCCTACAAAAAATATATAAGTGATTATGTGGCTGGAGGAATATTCGACGGTCAATGGATATCAATTTTACTGAAGGCCAGTGGAGTACAGGCCCCAAAAATTATTCATTCACCGTACAGAAAGGAACAATTGATAATTTGTCTGGAGGTATATTACGAGGTCACCGTATAACAATTTTGCTGTTGGCCAGTTAGATTACAGGCTTAGAAAATTAGGCATTCAGCCTACAGAAAAGAACAAGTGATTATGTGTCATTTTTACAAATTTGTGCTTTGAAATGCTTCTCTCAAGTAATTCTGCCTTCTGTGAGACACCTGTTTGCTAAAAAGTACCCTTTCCACCACTTAAATGTTTGTACGGAGTTTGTCTTTCCGAAATAGGGTCACTTCTTGGGGTTTTCATTTCTGAAGACCTCAGGATTTTTTTTTTATGCGACATGGCCGCTAAAATAAATTTCTGCTAATTCAGGCCTACAAAAAACATATTTTGCACTTTGCCTCTAGAGGCCCGCTGTGCGCCATTACAGCAGGCTGCAAGCACATATGGGGTGTTCGAAAAATAAGGAGACAATGGGGAGCATATGCTGGGGTGCATTTTCTCCTTCAACCCCCTGTGAAAGTGAGAAATTGAGGTCTGCTAGTAATTTTTCATTTTTACAAATGTGTGCTTTGAAATGCTTCTCTCACGTAATTCTGCCTTCTGTGAGACACCCGCTTGCTAAAAAGTACTCTTTCCACCACTTAAAATGTTTACAGGGTGCTCTTTCCGAAATGGGGTTACTTTTGGGGGTTTTTAATTTCTGTTGAAATTTTTTTTAATGCGACGTGGCAGCTAAAATCCATGTCTGACAATTCAGGCCTACAAAAAACATATTTTGCACTTTGCAGCGTCCCACTCAGGATACGTGGGAACTGCAAATTTATTGCTTCATTGTCATTGCTGAATTGCATGTCATTCTGCATTTCTACACCTGTTTTATCCTTGTTCATAGGCTGGTCAAGTGTGCTTTATACATCCCACCACTAGATGGGGAAAGCACCACTCTGGAATATCTAGCCCAGCTCAGGTCTAATCTGTGTTCAGTGTTTTGTTAGTTAGAGAGTGTGCAGATCAAGCACAAGTCTGCTCAGGAGTAAAGTCTAGTCCAAGAAGGGACAAAGTAAAGAAAGGACTTAAAACCAAAGGATAATAGCCACTACCCAGACATCAACGACCTTTGGGAATCTAGGTGAAGGATTCTTTAGCCACAGGCAACCTCACCAAACTACACTGGATTTAAAAGGGACCCCAAAAAAAAGTTACCTACCAGTAAGACCTTTACTAAACACCAGCCTGAGTCAGGACCTAACCAAGGCCTATTAACAGTGGATCAACAGAATTCCTCTATATACCAAGAGATTGTATTCTGTCTGGATATTTATGCTGCAACTAAAACCAGCTACAGTAAAAGTTGTGAGTTGCATCCTACCACTGTCTACCTCATTCTTCAATACTACCACTACAACTGGTTGTACCTCCATAAACGGTACTGGCGTCACGACTAGGGTAAAGTTCAGGTTCGTACCGAACTTTAGGATTTTGGGACTGTTAAAAGTTCGGGTTCGGTGTTCGCCGCTTTCTTATCGCTTTTTGAAAGGATGCACAGCAGCCAATCAAGAAGCGTCATACTACTTGCCCCAGGAGGCCATCACAGCCTTGCAATTTAAGCTAGAAATACAACCATCATTTTCTGGGGTTTGAAAAACACACATTTTTATTTTCAAAAAACAGTATTTCCCAGATCTGCAAGAGTTAAATTCAATTTTGATATATACAGCTTTCATATTCTGTTAGCAAAAAAATACTTTTTTGGCAATCTACAACATCCATATTAGTCAGTGTGCAATTTAAGGTAGAAATACACCCATCATTTTCTGGCGTTTGAAAAAACACTCTTTTGACAAAAAACACAATTTTCAGGCCTTGCAGCATCAACACGTGTGAAATTACAGGCTTATATACTGCTGTCAAATGCAGTTTTTAAACAAACACTCATTTTGGCACAAAAAATTGAGTTGGCAGCCTTTGATGCACATGTCATTGTGAGATACACCCTTAATACATTTGGGTTACATTCAGAGATTTTAAATAGCGCCATTTGGTGCACCAATATTGAATTCAGGTCTACACTGGTTCAGGCCCTGTGAGATACCCCCTATACATACAGGGGTTTGAATTAGGCATTTGAAATACAGCAATTTGAAATACAGCCATTTTGTGAAAAGATATATTTACTTCAGGCCTACACTGATTCAGGGCATGTGTGATCCCCCTATACATACAGGGGTTTGAATAAGGCATTTGAAATACAGCCATTTTGTGCAAAGATATATTTACTGCAGGCCTACACAGGTTCAGACCGTGTGTGATCCCCCCTATACATATAGGCGTTTGAATTAGGCATTTGAAATACAGCCTTTTTGTGCAAAGATATATTTTCTTCAGGCCTACACTGATTCCGGGCGTGTGTGATCCCCCCTATACAGGGGTTTGAATCAGGCATTTGAAATACAGCCATTTGACATACAGCCATTTTGTGCAAATATATATTTACTTCAGGCCTACAGAGGTTCAGGCGTGTGTGATCCCCCCTATACATACAGGGGTTTGAATGAGGCATTTGAAATAAAGCCATTTTAAATACAGCCATTTTGTGCAAAGATATATTTACTGCAAGCCTACACTGATTCAGGGAATGTGTGATCCCCCCTATACATACAGGGGTTTGATTCAGCCATTTGAAATACAGCCATTTAAAATACAGCCATTTTGTGCAAAGAAATCTTTACTTCAGGCCTACACTGATTCAGGGCGTGTGTGATCCCCCCTATACATATAGGGGTTTGAATTAGGCATTTGAAATGCAGCCATTTGAAATACAGCCATTTTGTGCAAAGATATTTTTACTGCAGGTCTACAGAGGTTCAGGCCCTCTGAGAAACTACCTCTACATACAGGAGTTTGAATTAGGCATTTGAAATACAGCTCTTTTGGGCAAAAAAAACACTTTTTTTTGAGGCCTAGTGTGGTTCAGGCCGTGTGAGATACACCCTTTACATACTGTTGTTCTATTCTACTATTAATTATGCACCCATTTAGGGCAAGATCCTAAATTAAAAAAATATGAGGATAGCGTGAAATAAGGTACGTGGCCCAGGTTGTGGTGCTGCTGGTGGAGCTCCTGTTGCAGAGAGAGGACGTGGTCGATCTAAGCCAGCTACACGCACCAGTGAAACCCCTTCCTCAGGTGCGAGTAGGCGACAAAACCTGCAGCGATATTTGGTCGGGCCTAATGCTGCTCTACCAATGGTGAGGCCTGAACAAGTACAGGCGATAGTAGATTGGGTTGCTGACAGTGGATCCAGTTCCTTCACATTGTCTCCCACCCAGTCTCATGCTGAAAGACCACAGTTGGCACCTGCAGCCGATGTCCATCAGTCTTTCACCTCACCCCCTTCCAAATCAGCCAAGCAGTCTGAGCCCCAAGTTATGCAGCAGTCTCTTCTGCTTTTTGATGACTCTGCTAGTAGGGTTTCTGAGGGCGATCCACCTAGCCCTGCCCCAGAAGTGGAAGAGATTGAGTGCATCGATGCCCAACCACTTATTTTTGAAGATGAGGACATGAAAGGACCATCGCAGCACATCTCGGATGATGACGAAACACAGGTGCCAACTGCTGGGGCTTTCGAAAGTGTGCAGACCGACAAGGAAGTCAGGGGTGAAGACTGGGTGGAAGATGATGTGGAGGACGATGAGGTCCTCGACCCCACATGGAATCAAGGTCATGGGAGTGACCGATGTAGTTCGGAGGAAGAGGCGGTGGTCGCACAGAGCCACCAGCACAGCAGAAGAGGGAGCAGGGTGCAAAAGCGGAGCGGCCGTCCTCTAGACAGTTCGCCTCCTACTGCCCACCGCAGCAAGGGACAGAGCTCACCAAAGCCAGCTCCAAGGAGTTACCTGGCGTAGCAGTTCTTCAGACAATGTGCTGACATCAAGACATGAGTGGTTCGCACGCTGTGCAATCAGAGCCTGAAGCGAGGCATAAACATTCTCAACCTGAGCACAACCTGTATGACCAGGCATTTAAGTGCAAAGCACGAGCTGCAGTGGAGTAGACACCTCAAAAACCAAGAAAGGTCTCTGGCTCCTCCTGCTTCTTCTTCTGCTGCAGTCTCGGCCTCTTCATCCACCTCTGGAGTGAAAGTGCCACCTGGTGCAGCACGCCAGACCTGCAGGATATTGCCCTAGTGAGGTCACGGTTATGGGCAATCGAGGGTTACTCACTTTTTGGAGGAGAACCCTGGGCAGGCATGCGACAGTGAAGGAGAGGTAGACACAAGTTCCTCTGGGGCACACTCTGTAAATAGGGACCAGGCCTGATGATGGATGAGGTGCCCTGGATGTTGCAGGTATTTTGAGTGCCTGAAGCAAGGTCCCTTTAAGGATCGTGACGCCAGTGCCTGTAACGGTGGCACACCGATTTATAGGAGTAGTAATGGAGTACACAGATGGTATGGTAAACCAAAAGTTGCTTTACTCGGAAAACAGTCCAACTTTGTACAGACAGTTGATAATGATGCAGTCCCTTATATCACAAATGCACAGCAGGTTTACTTCACAATATGGCAGGTATAAATCTTGCAAGATACTTGGAGGGTAAACAGTTAATGTTTCGCAGAACTATGCTGCACTACCCCTCAGCTATTCTAGCTGGCTGGATCCCAAGGCACGGATGCCTAAATGCTGGCTTTAATCCTTGGTAAATAAATCTTCCTCCAGTATTGACCCTTGCTTCTATATTAAAGTACCTCTGCCCAGCAGCTTACTTATCTGAGCTGGATGTACTGTTCTGCTGAGTTTGAAGGTGGCTGCAGGTTGCTCCGAGGAGGTCCATTCCTACTACTGGGGTTACTTCATCTGTGCTAGCTGGATTTACTGGTCTCCAGGCAGGCTGTACTCCTTCTCTAGCCTCCTGGTGCAACTAGAAGCCTGGACTGTCTAGCTGCATGTCAGGAGGAGGCCCTCAGCATATCTCTGGCTGGTGCCTTCTCACTTCTGTCCTCACAGACTCCTGACTATGACCTAACCCCTCCCTGTCTGGGCCTGGACATTTATACTAGGGGCTCCCTATCTCCCTCTAGTGTCTAGGATATCTAACTACACCCAATAGGCCTGCTGAGCATATAACAGGGGAAACAACACATGTAATAACACATAGAAAAATACATTAAATGCATAGTTAAATATAATATCACTGTCCCTTGTGAGTAGAAGTAACACGTGACCCAATTAACCCTTGTGTAGTGCCCACTCCTACCTAGTGGGACACTACATACCCCCATGCTACAACGTTGCCCGTCCTCGGCGCAACATAAAGGGGCCCTGCCCAGCTGGATACTGCACCTGAAAGAGAAAAATAATGCAAAACAGGAAAATAAATCTACATTTGCAAAAAACATTATATGTATACATCAGGCAGTTCCACTGGCTAAGGAGCAAGTTCAGTGAAAAGGGGCGTCGTTCTCTTCTCGTTCTCACCTGGTGCAGCGTATCAAGGATACCAGGATTAGTCCATTATAAAACTTTAAGTGCAAATTGTCAATAATAAAACAGTAGTGTCCATAGAAAAATATAAAACAATTATAAGTTCTTGAGAAAAAGAGATTTTGTCCAGCTTGTACTTGTGGTAATCCAAGGCTTCTTTATTGAAAATTCAGTATAAAATCCAGGTACAGAAAGCAGAGTCTACATGTTTCGGGCACAATGCAATCTTAGCCCTTACTCATGAGTAAGGGCTAAGATTGCATTGTGCCCGAAACATGTAGACTCTGCTTTCTGTATCTGGATTTTATACTGAATTTTCAATAAAGAAGCCTTGGATTACCACAAGTACAAGCTGGACAAAATCTCTTTTTCTCTATACTTCCGTATTTCTCCTGATTCGGGTGAAGGAGCTGTTCCGTGCTATACCAGTGGAATCCCTGGCAGGTGAGAGCTGCTCAAAACTTCTGTTTTCTTCAAATTATAAGTTCTTGGAGGCTCAAAGAATAAATATGAGTCCGTACCCAGGTTTCCTTCTTGTAATTTGTTCAATCCAGGTGTTAAGTGTAACCATTCCCTCACAACAGTGCCAATAAGGCAGAATCACAGAGGCCCACATACTTTAGAGTCATCTCTGGACACATTTCTTTAAAATTACTGTAGCAAAATCTCAGAGGCCCACATATGTTAGAGTCATCTCTGGGCACATTCCCTTTAAATTTAAGTTGCATAATTAAAGTCACAGCACATAAAAGTAGTCCACATTATTTAAAATGGCATATAAAATCAAGTGCTGCAAGATCCTTTAATCAACCTGAAAAGGATTCAAATAGGCACAACTGGGTTTTTCAGTTCGGAGAAAAGCAGGCAGAAGGTCCTGTAAACAATATGGCCTTGCTACGTTTGGTATTTCAGTGGTTTACCGCCTCCACTGAGCCGTGGGTAACTGGCAGCAGCAACAGAGGGCCAAAACAACAAAGGACTCCTGTCCTGGAAGGGTTAATCCACTTTGATAGGGTCCCTTAGCAAAAAGTAATCAAATCAATGGCTGCCGCACTGGCCTGGGTACCGCTGCTGCAAGAGGTCCGGTGGGTTCCTGGACAACTGGCTCTGCGCGTCGGTGCACAGCATAGGAGGGCCTCACCGCAGGTGCTGACACTAAAGGTGGCCGGCTGGCAGGGACAGGTACTCTCACCTCAGTCCCGGAGACATCCGAGTCCTTGAGTCCACTTTCCTTCTGTTTAGGTGGAGTCTGGATCCTGGTGGAGGCAATCTGGCGCAGCTCACGTAACTGCTTCTCCAGCTGCACGATCTGGTCGTCTAGGTTTTCAGTCTCGGGATCGCAGTCATCCGCTGTCGCCGCCGGCACTGGTACAGAAGTTGGTGCTTCCTGCGCAGACGCTGCAGGTTCAGGTGAGGCGTCCACTCTTTTTCCTTTTCGGATGTTATCCAGGGCAGCATGGAATATTTCCACATCTTCCAATTCACTGATGGTCTTTTCTCTGCAAGGCAGCTGAGGTGAGGGCCACGGGCTCACCCTCTTCTCCACCACTGTCGGTTGCCAAAAGACGTTCGGGCCGATAAAGGAGCCCCGCTCTTGAAATGCATGATGGGCCGGTTCTGGAGAGCTCGCTGGTTCACGCTCACAGCCAGTGTAGTCCTCATCAATTTCCAAGTCCTCATATTTTTTCCTTGGACGGGTCACGGCAGTGGCATAGGGTCCTCGCAGGCCCTCGGCAGGGGTGAACTCCACTTCCTCTCCCTCGCGGTGGTTGTTCATGTGCTCTGGGAGGTATCTCCACTTGACGGACCTCCGATTAACATACAAGTCTCTGCCGGTAGTGTAGTCTTTTATAAAACCAAAGCCTCGGTCCTTGTCGAATGCCACCACCAACCCCATTCTCCTTTCCAGGCGGGGTTGGGTGTCAGTGTGGCACTCATGAACGGTCTTTGCCAGTTCCTCATAGTATATTTTGGTCTTGGTTGTCTTCTATATTGCAGCCTCCCGTATCTCTGCCATTAACGCTGACCACTTAAACGAGGGCTGGAAAAAGTCTCTCCAGGAGCCATAATAGGTCTCCGGTTGCGTCCAGGTGGGTCTCTCCGGTCTCGGAGAGTAGGCCGGTGGAGCATCTTCTTGCTCTACACCAAGAAAGTCCATTTTCAAAAGGTCAGGCACCATCATCCCAGCAGAGCAGTCTTCACTGGTCAACATGCTCGATCCTTCTCTGGAGAGCGACAGGGTGGCGCAAATAATTGCAGACAGATGCTCCCATTGCTCTGGGATGCCGTCCCCCAGGTACTCCAGTATAGGGGAGGCGGAGTCCATTTCTGCAGACATGCAAATGTCCAGACAGGGCAGTGGCGTGGACATCTAGCCTTTCCCGCACTTTTGAGTAGAAGGGGCCAATTTTTACCGCCAATAAAGTAGGAAGATGACGCAGCAATTAAATCCAGTCAGGTTGAGCGGCCATCTTTGAGCAAATAGCTGTCTATTCACTGACAGCAAGCGGTGGCTTAAAAAAACGGCAAACAGTCCATGCAATATAATCTTCACACTGCAAATTATTACAGTTCTCTTTGGCCCAGCAATTTTCAATAAAACAATTAGGGCTTGTCACTTTTTAGGCAAATAATGGCACACACTTTTTGTATTCCACTATGACGCAGGAATGATCGTATCCTGTTTGTGACGCTAATTTATGCAGCACGCCAGACCTGCAGGGTATTGCGATAGTATTGGAGGAGAACCCTGGGCAGGCATGCGGCAGTGAAGGAGAGGTAGACACAAGTTCCTCTGGGGCACACTCTGTAAATAGGGACCAGGCCTGATGGTGGATGAGGTGCCCTGGATGTTGCAGGTATTTTGAGTGCCTGAGGCAAGGTCCCTTTAAAGATCGTGACGCCAGTGCCTGTAACGGTGGCACACCGATTTATAGGAGTAGTAATGGAGTACACAGATGGTATGGTAAACCAAACGTTGCTTTACTCGGAAAACAGTCCAACTTTGTACAGACAGTTGATAATGATGCAGTCCCTTATATCAAAATGCACAGCAGGTTTACTTCACAATATGGCAGGTATAAATCTTGCAAGATACTTGGAGGGTAAACAGTTAATGCTTCGCAAAGCTATGCTGCACTACCCCTCAGCTATTCTAGCTGGCTGGATCCCAAGGCACGGATGCCTAAATGCTGGCTTTAATCCTTGGTAAATAAATCTTCCTCCAGTATTGACCCTTGCTTCTATATTAAAGTACCTCTGCCCATCAGCTTACTTATCTGAGCTGGTTGTACTGTTCTGCTGAGTTTGAAGGTGGCTGCAGGTTGCTTCGAGGAGGTCCATTCCTACTACTGGGGTTACTTCATCTGTGCTAGCTGGATTTACTGGTCTCCAGGCAGGCTGTACTCCTTCTCTAGCCTCCTGGTGCAACTAGAAGCCTGGACTGTCTAGCTGCATGTCAGGAGGAGGCCCTCAGCATATCTCTGGCTGGTGCCTTCTCACTTCTGTCCTCACAGACTCCTGACTATGACCGGACTCCTCCCTGTCTGGGCCTGGACATTTATACTAGGGGCTCCCTATCTCCCTCTAGTGTCTAGGATGTCTAACTACACCCAATAGGCCTGCTAAGCATATAACAGGGGAAACAACACATGTAATAACACATAGAAAAATACATTAAATGCATAGTTAAATATAATATCACTGTCCCTTGTGAGTAGAAGTAACACGTGACCCAATTAACCCTTGTGTAGTGCCCATCCTACCTAGTGGGACACTATACTGGCACCCCGCAAACAGAGGATCTGCCAGCAACACCAACCGCTGGGTCACCAAGCATCTCCGCAATGTCCCACGGAAGCGTTCAGCTCTCCATATCCCAAACGCTAGAGAAGAAGAGGAAGTACCCCCCTACCCACCCGCGATCCCTAGCCAGAAATGCCAGCATTTCTAAATTACTTGCCTTTGAAATGCTGTCATTCCGTCTGGTGGAGACGGATAGTTTTAAAGGCCTTATGGCGGTGGCTGTCCCTAGGGGCGGACTGAGAACCCTCAGGGCCCCCGGGCAAAATAAATCAAGGGCCCTCTTACAGGCCCCACCCATGTTCTGCTGCAAGCCCCACCCTTATCCCGCCTCCATGCCCCACCCCCAGCCACACCCTACACAATCTTTAATAAGATTTCAAAGTTAAAGTGACACAAAAGGCACACAGACCACTTCAGCTCATTGAAGTGGCCTGGGTACAGTGTTTCTTTTGCAAATCGAGCTGCAATGTTATAGAGAAACTGCATTGTTTACGTTCCAGCAATAAGTCAGCCTCTAGTGGCTGGCGGCCAACTGAGGGCTTCCTGGATTAAAACAGACCTTTGGTCTGGTATCTGACGCTGGACGTCCTCACACCCTGCATGATGGTAAAATTTTTCCCCATAGGAAAGCATTGATTCAATGCTTTCGTATGGGGTGATCGAATCTCAGCGTCCATTAGTGAGCCTCTGTTAGAAGCAGTGTGTACATAACTACTGTGAAGGCGCACATATCTGGACATAACTACTGTGAAGGGGGCACATATCTGGGCATAACTACTGTGAAGGGGGCACATATCTGGGCATAACTACTGTGAATGGGGCACATATCTGGGCATAACTACTGTGAAAGGGGGGGGGGGGGCCTTCACAGTAGTTATTAATCCCTTTCAGCAGTCCCCCCTTCAGTGAATGGGGGACTACTGAAATGGGTTAATAACTACTGTGAAGGGCCTAGCCGTCTGGGCAACCCTACAGATCATCCCCCCACCCACCTTGTACTTGTTCCACTGATCCGCTACTTGCGGGCTATGTGGGCATGAGTTCAGTCACTTCGGTGCGCAATCCCATCCTGCGGCGCGTGATCCCGCGAGACTCGTGACCTACAGCAGCGGGTCTTGCGGGATCACGCTCTGCAGGACGGGATTGCCCACCGAAGTGACTGAACTCATTCCCGCACAGCCCACAAGTAGCGGAACAATTACAAGAGGGGTGGGGAATAGCCAAATTAAAAAATAATTGGAACCAAAAGGTGTTATGGGGGCTCTGTGGATGGCACTGTTATGGGTGCTCTGTGGATGGCACTGCTATGGGGGCTCTGTGGATGGCACTGTTATGGGAGATCTGTGGATGGCACTGTTATGGGGGCTCTGTGGATGGCACTGTTATGGGGGCTCTGTGGATGGCACTGTTGTGGGGATCTGTGGATGACACTGTTGTGGGGGGGATCTGTGGGTGACACATATATAGCACCTTATAACAGTGTCCCTGTGAGTGAATGATCCCCAATACAGGGTCTGGGGGCCGGCATCTGGTGTTGTAATGGCAGCTGAGCCCGGTGCAGTCACTGTATTCTATTACACCGGGCCCCGCTCACTGTAATACTAATATTCATATGTGAACAACTTGAAATCCTCTGCGATCCTCTCCTTCTGAGCTCTCTGTACTCACAAACTCAGTAGCAGGCCGGGCGGCAGCGCAACTCACTGACTTCTCCTACTTGATTCATAAAGTGGGAGGAGCAGGCGCGTGACGTCAGTGAGTTGCGCTGCCGCCCGGCCTGCTACTGAGTTTGTGAGTATAGAGTGATGGGATATAGGTAACTCCATTTTGTCTTTCTAAGCTGACCAGTACATCTGTTTCAAGATCTCCCTTCCCCCTTTGGAATGTGAGAAACTTCCTGAGCGGTTTCAAGAACACCCAAACATTCCTAAAGTTAGAAGTATCACCTTATAAGGTCATCAGGATTTTAAATGCATAGTAGCCCATGTGTCCATACCTGATTGGTCAAATGCTGTTACTACTGCATCTTTTATGTTAATGCAGAGCTCATGTGTATGAATACTATAGGTTGAGATAAATGCTAATATATGATTGGATGTAAAGAAAGTTCAACCCCTCCTATATCAACTGTTGCTCCCCTGCAATTAAACAGAGTGGATTGGAACAAGGCACATGTTTGTCATTCCTATTCACACTCCTGGTACCAGTCCAAGACTTAATCCAAGCTTACTGCCGAGATCATTTACAGGGACACTAAGGTAAAGGGGTCCATTATTTTGCCCATCAGCTGGGGGCTCGTGTTTCTGGGATTGGGAGGTTCATCCTCAGGTCCACAGTGAAAGACATCAATTTTTGTCCTCCTTGGACCTGGGGGCACTGACCAAAATCTCATCCAAGTAAGTTGAACCATCTATTTATGATTTCGGTAGATTGCTGTGTCTGGGGCACAAGCAATTATAGCTCAGAGAGCTGAAGTTGATTGTAAGAGACTCCGGGAGTCCATATCATAAGTGCACTATGAAGAAATACAATAGCTCATGGAGCTGATCATAAGCTGATTGTAAGAGGCGTCCATATCAATAGAAATAAGCGCACTATAAAGAATCTGTTCAGGGAACAGAAAGGTTAAAAGCTTGAATTAACTCATAATTATATATATATATATATATATATATATATATATATATATATTATAAGTATTTTAGAAGTGATAAGATTATCTGTTTGTGTAAGATACTGACCGGGTGGTAAGTGTATGGTCATATCCCACTGTTATTGTCAAATTGATGTATTTTGGGTTAATTACTGTTAATGTGTAAAATTGTTTGTGTTGTGGAGGTCCGCAAGACGCCCCATTTTTTCGGCTAGGATCTGTGATCTGCTGACCCGGAAAATATGAACACAAGTGGCGGTCCGAAACAACAATAGTCGATAGGGGTTCAAAGAGTATAGAGAGACATTAAGATACGAATCAGCTAATCAGTTGACAGGTCTTGTCGGCGCTATTTCAGTGCAGTACAGCCAGTCCTGACAGCGATTGTCTCACTTATTCTTTGAACTATAAGTATTAACATGGGAGGACAGGGGTCTAAAACTAAATTCCCTAAACCAGAACCAGGAGAGACTTGCAAAATCTATGTAGCTCGTGTTAGTCCAACAAACTATTACCTGATCAACCCATTGGTAGATAATCTAGCAGGCTGGACTGAGGTAATGGATGCTGCGGATCCATTCCCAAGGGACGGTGATAATAGTATTTATCATATGGATATGGTCAAAGGACTATGTCTAGGTGATAAAACAGCCTGTCTGCATTTTGATGCTGATCCTTCCTGGGACATGGAGTCTATGTCCAGGGGAGAACAGTGGCTGGAAATAGCCCCCCACTGGTATGATGAAGGTAATAGCAAGAAGAATAAGAATCTAAAAAGTCCCAAAAATCATAGGACTTTACATGAAATAGAACAGGAGGTAGGCACAAAGAAGAGAAGTTGGTTGAAAGATAATAATAGGCTGGTGCATACTGAGTTATGGTTTAAAGTGTCCATGGAAGTGACTGGGAGAAATTGAGGGTTGGAGAAACGAGTAGCATTTATTATTACAAGATGGAGGATTTTTTAATCCTACAGAGAACAAAGAAGTTGCCATGTGGCATCCCTTCCCCCACCATATCTGCTGTACCATTCAAAAGTCAGTATTTCACTTGTAGTTCTACAATAACTTTTCCTGTTTTCTCTCTGGAATGTGCTCTTACTGAAACCCCCCTGAGGAATCAACCCCCCTCCATATGGGGGTGGGGGGGGGAGGAGGCTGGTAATTGGTAATGCATCTGCAGACTGTGAAGATACTAACGTGTGTTATCTATAGATCTTACAGACAGGGCTCTAGCATTAGATCCAATGATTGCAAATCCACTAGCTAAGAAAGTGCCAATGTTCAATCCTATCAATCTAAGGTTGCACCCATTCTAAGTCTTTATTCAGATAATATTTAAGTAGAACGTTCTGTGATGGACGGATTTACTTCTCCTGCCTTAAACAAAGAAAAATTTTTGAGATAAGAGACGCAAGGCAAAGGAAAGGGGGGGGGGGATTATATAGAGTAAGTGATGATGTGTGCGACACTAAACTAAAACCACATGGCATATAAGATAATTTGGATTTTAACAAAATCACTGAACTCTATGATTATAACATGTATATTGTCTTCTTATAAGAGTTGATTAATCACAGAGTGAAGAACAGAAGATATTGGAAAAAAGTAGTTCACTAGTGACAAACCATTAGCAATTCTGGGTGTGGTGTGGATATCTGTTTCCAGGAAAGCTGTGTTTGTCTGTGTTACAAGTTTTGGAATGTAACAAAGAAATTGTGTGACTGGATTGAAAGATATATGATTCAGTGTGGCTTTGAATTGTAAGTGAAGTTGAAAAATGTACGAAGACAGATGTTTAGCAGAGCTGTGTGTGCAATTCAGTTTTTATGTGTAAGGGCGAGGTTATGAGCTGTTTGTGAGAATGAGTACATTAAATGTGAATAACATGTGCATTGAGAATTTAATTTTTTTTCTTGGAAGTTTTTGGTTTTTATTGGTGCCAACAGCCTTGATCAAGCTGTACATTTTTATTTATTGAAGTCAATGAAAAGTTTTTATGGGCCCTTTGTGTGTTCATGTCTGTATTGTCCGATTAGTTTGTTTTCATGTTTGGAGTTATGTGTTATATGTTAAGTGTTGTGCTTAACATCAGAGCTCTGTTCTTATGGGGAGCTGGGATACTAATGACAGATAGAAGGAGGATCACAGTGTCCGACCAAAAGGGGTGGACTTAAGATGCCTATGACTGGGAGGAAAGAGAATCTGAGCCTTCTATGTGAATTAATGGGGTTTTGACAAAACCTTTCAAAACTGACTCACTACCACTCGAGACCATGGACAGGGAATACATCACAGATCGTGTATTTAGCATTATACTAGATTGCCCAGTCAGTCTGTTGGGGAGAGATTTGTTCATTAAGCCTGACTTGCAGGTATCAGCAAAGAATCAGGGCATAAGAGTACACTCGGGGGGGCGTGGTCTGGCTGCCGAGGCGCGCGGATGTAGTGAGGCACAGCTCCGGAGCTAGCACTGCAATTTAGCGACTTATACATCGACTAGATCCACGGTGGACATCTCAATACTGGAAGGGAGAGGCATTGAACCCTTCTTGAAGATGACGGGTCGAAAGAAGAAGGTGGTGAAGCACCCGCAGTTAACGAAATTCTATTTCACAAGAGAAGCGGGTAGAACCCAAGATGGCGCCGGAGACCGGAGAGCAGCCACAAGCGATCGCACAGACGCCACCCACTCAGCTAATGGCTCAGACCCGGATAGAGAGTTGGCTGCAGGGAAGATACCGAGACCTTTACCCGACGAAGGAGAATCTTCTACAGGGCAGAAGGATGACGGTGGCGCGACAACTTATGCCTGGACACAGGTGGCAACAGGAGTAGAGGATTCCCCACACTCCCCACAACGCAGTAGATCTCCGGATACGGAGGTCACCCAAATAGGTACTTTGGGAATAGGTGGGGATTCAGGGGAGGCGGAAATATTAGCTTTGCCAGTTACTAATGTAGCCCTGACGGACACTGTTATGAGGGACATGCTGCTGATACAGAGACGCTCTCTCCTGCATGATATGCGCTCAATAGTGGCCCCTTTGAGATTGGAGGTGGAGGACCTCAGGGCTAGAACGGATCACCTAGAACGCAAATTTGGAGAGTTTGCAGGCTCTCACAACGACCTCATTGACGCTCATTATGCGTTAGAAGCTGAAGTGGAGGCTTTAAAAAACAAAATGGCGGATCTGGAGGATCGCAGCCGGCGCAACAACATCAAGCTAAGAGGGATACCAGAGAGTGTTGCCGCCAAGGACATTCCCTCATACGTAAGGGCGCTGATAAAATGCTTTTGCCTCACTGCAGTGACAAAGACTTAGAGATTGATCGGGCACACAGGGTCCCGCGCCCCAGACACATGGATGAAAACGTTCCAAGAGACGTTCTCGCTAGAGTTCACTTTTACTCCGTCAAGGAGCAACTAATGTCCTCTGCTAGGCAGAATGGGGGAATACCAGCTCCATAACATCCTGTATCTCTGTATGCGGATTTATCGGCTGCTACACTCAGGCAAAGAAGGGCCCTGTTACCCATAACGTCTGCCCTATAAAAAGCCAAGATCCAATACAGATGGGGGTTCCGGGTGTGCCTTATTATCCACCAGGAGGGAGAATTATATGCTATAAAGTCCTTAGAAGAAGGCAAAGAACTGTTGCAGAGCTGGGACATCCCAATAGACTTGCTAATGGAACAACGCCGGGCCCCACCTGAAAAAATCCAGAAGGAATGGGACACTGCCCGCTAAACAAAGATGCACTAGAAGGTGGAATAGATCTCAGTGCTAATGCCGGGGTGGAGTGCCTGTCCAAATAGGTCAATACCTAGGCTTCAGACAGGACTTCTATACCCCGAGTTCTTGCAGGTTTACGGAGAGCCTGTTGGCTCTTACGGGTATACCTATAAGTTATGCTTTTAGTTATATGTTACTATGTTTTACCATTGTTTTATGATGCTATATCCATGAATGGTGCCACAAGTAGGCCTGTGCAAGGGTCCACCTCCTTCGTGTTTTGGTTGCGGGCGCGCTGGCTGGGAGGCGTCCTGCACCGTTTTTACAGCATATTATGCGACTTCTTTACTTTACGCTTTAAACTGCTTTATTATGGTAATATCTTTTGCAAGCATTAATACGAATGGTTTGAATAGTCCAATGCGCAGATCTCACCTATGGAGGGAAGCTAAGTCTCTTAATTGTGATGTTTTAGGGGCACAGGAAACCCATTTACTGATTAAGGATGCTCACAGATTACAAAATGTACAATTTCCCCACATCTTTCAGGCCCACTCCAACTCCAAAACCAGAGGGGTGATGATAGCTATAAAAAATTCTCTAGCATTCACACTAATGGAACAAGTCAGCGACCCAGCAGGGAGATTTGTAATTCTGGTGTGCATTTTAAACAACACTCTTTTTACGTTGGTATCAATTTATGCTCCCAATAAGGGTCAAAATCGTTTTTTGAAAAAAATATTGAAAATAGTTAGTAAGAAAAGGAAGGGGCAACTTTTAATATTTGGGGATTTTAATCTAACTACAGACCCAGAAATTGATACATCCTCTTCACCAAGCAGATCCAACCAGTCCTTAAGGGATACCTTATGGAAGGCAGAATTGTTTGACATATGGCGTATTAAAAATCCATCAGATAAAGATTTTACGTTTTACTCAGGGGTACATAATGTTTATTCCCGCATAGACATGTTCCTGGTAGATAGGGTGACACTGACAAAGGCTATGGACGCAGGAATAGGGCAGATTAAGTGGTCCGATCATGCTGCGATAACAATGAAGCTGTCAGAGGATAACAACTACACACCAAGATATCTTTGGAGGAGCAACCCCATTTTGTTATCTTGTCCACAGTATGGTCAGCGTATTGAATCTGACCTGAAAGAATTCTTTCATATCAACAGTCTAGATGCTACTAACCCTGTGGTAATATGGAACGCCCATAAGGCATTCATAAGAGGGACGTTCATTCAACAGGGGGCGGTGCGAAAAAGGAAGTTAGAGGAGACCATGTCACAATTGCTCGACAAATTGGAAAAACTGGAAGACAGCAATAAGAACAACCCCTCACCCTCTAATGTGGAGGCCTAAAAACAGACTAGGCAGGATCTGAGGAATCATATGATGGAAAACTTCGAAAAGGGGCTCCGGAAAAGCAAGGCACGGTATTACTCACAGGGGAATAAAGCAGGGAAACTTCTTGCGGCCAGCCTTAAGGCAAAACGGACAAAAAGTAGAATACCGTATCTTTTACATCCTAGAACTCAAACAAAAATGTATTCCCCGTTAGATATAGCGAAAGGGTTTCAGACCTATTATCATGATCTTTATAATCTGAAGGACTCAATCCCATCTCCCCCAGATTTGTCCACCAAGATAGGAAGATACCTTAGTACTCTTAACCTACCTACTCTGACTACGGAGCAACTCAGTACCCTCAATACCCACATAACAACTGAGGAGGTTGAAAAAGTGATAGCATCCTTGCCCCAAGATAAAGCCCCTGGCCCAGACGGGTTTGCAAGCCATTACTATAAAAAGTTCTTACACATATTAAGCCCCTTCTTACGGGACTTTTGCCAGTCTGCCCTGACCTCTGGAAATTTCCCTGAAGAAAATTTGCAAGCCACTATCATCACCTTACCTAAACCGGGTAAACCAGCTGATAAACCCCAAAATTTTAGGCCCATATCTTTATTAAACCAAGATATCAAGATCTACGCTAAGCTTCTGGCTCTTAGGTTAGCGGCAATACTCCCTTCCATAATACACACCGACCAAACTGGTTTTGTTTCCACCCGCCAGTCTTATTATAACACCAGAAGGATGCTGGGCATCTTCCACCAAGTCAAACAGCAGAAAAGTCCTATGTTGGTCCTGGCTTTGGACGCCGAGAAGGCGTTTGACAGGATTAGATGGTCATTCGCATTCTCGGTGCTCTCGAACATGGGATTTAATGGTCCAATCATGTCCGCCATAGAGGCCTTATATAGTAACCCCACGGCTAGGGTATATGTCGACGGGGCCTTGTCGGAGACTTTCAGTTTAACAAACGGCACAAGGCAGGGTTGTCCATTATCCCCTTTGGTTTTTATCATAGCCATGGAACCGTTAGCTCAAGCTATAAGAATGGACCCCCTTATCCCGGGGATTATTATTGGAGGCCAGGAACATGTCATCTCACTTTACGCGGATGATGTTTTATTGACACTATCAAATCCAGAAACATCCTTAGCGGCAGTTATGAGTCAAATTGAGGTATATGGAAACATATCCTATTACCATCTGAATTCCTCCAAGACACAGGCATTGCCGATCCATATCCCGGACACTTTAATTAGGTCCTTTAAAGAGAAATGGGACTTTGACTGGTGTACAGACAGTATTAAATATTTGGGAACTAGTATGACTCCCTCGATGTCCAAATTGTATAGTCTTAATTATGATTCCCTACTAACAGAGGTAGATAAAGACCTGGCTAACTTTCATAAGCATGAAACTTCGTGGTTAGGAAGGATTGCAGCTTTCAAAATGTTTATCCTCCCCCGCTTTCTATATCTATTCCGTACGGTTCCCATTCTGCTGCCAAAAAGGTTTTTTAGTAAAGTGCATCACACATTATCCAAATACATATGGAAAAATAAGAAACCAAGGGTGGCTAGGAATATCATTCAGAGACCCCGAGATATGGGGGGTCTCGCGGTTCCAGACATGAAAGCGTATTACTTAGCCACTTTGATATCCATGCTTAGAAGCTGGAAACGGGAATTGTTGGAGATTCCTTGGGTGCAAATAGAACAAGCACAGGCGGCTCCTTTTAGTTTGCCAGATCTATTCCATCTACCTTTCTGGAGCATTCAGGTACCTAAGAATACGAACCCGATAATTGTAGCATCTGTTTCAGCTTGGCAACAATTTCATAGTATAGATAATGAAGGTCACCGGCCTACAGTGGTCTCACTGTCATTTTCGTTCATAAGAGCCTTACTTCCACACGCGGATCTGTCAGGGTGGGACTTGGGGACTGGGAGTACAATTGAGCCATTGTATGAGAGTGGAACGATGAGATCCTTCCAATCCTTGCAGGAACAACTACTGATCCCTAAATCTGATTTTTTTAAATACTTACAAATCAGACACTTGCTACAGACACTTCGCCCTTCCAACTTGAAATGTAATCGAATAGGCATGTTTTATATGTCCGGTAATTTTAAAGGGATTAAGACACTATATGAGGCATTACTTCAGCCAATCCAATTTAAAAAATCTCACCCCATGCATAAGTGGGAAAGGTCATTGAATATTAATATTGCTGAGAGGGATTGGCAGAGATCAATTAGAGTGATCCATTCTCACCTGCAGTGCTCCTCTCATGTAGAATCAGCTCTTAAAACAATTCTGCACTGGTATTATACTCCAGAAAAATTGCAACACATGTATGAGGGGGCGTCTGGCGAGTGTTGGAGGGGATGTGGAGGGAGAGGGACGCTTCTTCACATCCTCTGGCAGTGCCCATTGATAGCAAAGTACTGGGAAGCATGTGGAAAGATGCTGGGCCGATTACTCCCACAGAAGTTGGTATGGACACCGCAACTCGTCCTACTATTGATTGGAGTGGCGGATCTCCAGGCAGAAAATAGGAAATTGGTTTGTGTTTTCTGTGTCCAGGCTAAACTGATGCTTTTGCAGAGATGGAAGTCTCGAGATATCCCACAGTTGGGGGACCTAGTGTCAGCTATTAACACTACATATGCCTATGAAAGGATTATAGCTTTAGGGAATGGCACATTTCAAAAATTCTTAAAATTATGGCAAGTTTGGATGGCATCACCATATTGCAAACAGTGGTAGGAAAGAAAGAAGGCAAACATACCTTAAAACATACCTTGTAATTGAATTCACATTAATTGACTCTCGAGAGCGTTGGACTACCAGTAAAGAATACATGTCAGACTATAAAGTCTGTCAGATGTAAAGGAGGGAGGGTGGAAAATATTCTAGCATGTTTATATAGTGGGACCTATGGCTCGGAAGGCACAACATTTTTGTTATAGGCTAAGTAGGCTTCAAACATGGATGGCGTCTATGGAATTTTGTAGTTAATTTTGACAATAGTTATGTCATTGTACTATGTTTGTTATGGATAACCCAACTGACATTGAAGGAATTGTAATGCATCTTTATTGTATGTGTGTATTGCACTGAAATGCCAATAAAAAAAATTGAAACAAAGAGTACACTCGGGTCTCATTCCAATCTCTACACCGGGGCCACTGATTCTTGCAAACATACAGAACCACCCAGAACTTAATAACATTAATCCTGCATTATGGTCCTCAAATGAATATGACACAGGATTCATAGATTGCACACTTTACACAGATACTGTGAAACCAGGTGTCATCTCAGTATATTAGAGACAATACCCGCTGTCAAAAGAGAAACTTGATGGACTTAGGCTAATGATAGAAGAATTCCTACAAAAGGGAATCCTGGAAGAGGTGATTTCACCCTACAGTACGCCTGTGAATCCAGTGACAAAGGCAGATGGTACTACCCGCTTTGTACAGGATTTAAGGGCCATCAACAACATCATTGTGCCTATAGCCCCTGTTGTACCTGATGTCACTCAATTATTATCTGCCATTCCAGCAGACGCTGTTTAGTTCAGTGTGATAGATCTGAAAAATGCTTTCTTCCCTATCCCAGTTGATAAGATAACCAGACTACTTTTTGTTTTTTCCTTTGACAGACGTCAACTGACCTGGTGCAGAAAGCCTCAGGGATATGCTGATTCACCTGTAGTTTACAGCGTGGTCCTCCTAGCAATGTTAAAACCATGGTAACCCCCCCCCCCCAGGTTCTGTGCTGCTGCAATATGTCGATGATTTGTTACTGTGTAGCATGTCAGCGGAGGCCAGCATTCAGGATGGTTTATCACTGTTATAATGGTTATCAGGATGTGTTAAGAAAATGCAATGGTGTAAAATGCAGGTTGAATACTTAGGCTTTGTCCTCACAGAAGGTGAAAGGAGAATCAGCGCAGAAAGAGTCCAGTCTATTGCGGATTTGGTCACCCCACACACCAAGAAAGAAATGTTGTCTTTCCTTGGTATGATAAACTACTGTAGACTATGGATTCCTGATTGCTCCTACTATGACAATGTTTTAAGGCAAGCCACTCTGGATGAAAATCCAGATTTGATTAAATGGTCTTCTGAAATGTACAATGCATTAGATTTTTTTGAAATGTTCACTCATGTCGAGTCCAAGGCTGGGCCTCCCTGACTATAATATGCCCTTCCACATGTTTGCACGCCAAAATTTTAAAACCATGGCGGGTGTACTGACACAAGAAAACGGAGGCAAGTTGCGTCCTTGTGCGTTTTTTTCTCAAAGGTAATGCCCACTTCTGTCCAGGGGATGCCGGCATGTCTGTGTTCTCTTGCAGCCTGTGCTATGATGGTAGAATTGACAACTTCTTTCACAATGTGACATTACACCATTTAGCACACCACTCATGATGTTGTAGGTCTACTCAAGGGCATCCACACTCAATACAGCAGGCAGCTGAGCTCATTACACTCACTAGGGCATGTATTTTACATACTGATAGTAGGTACACAGATGGGGTAGTGCGAGACCATGGTTTGATTTGGCAGAGGAGAGGATTCACGGCAGCAGATGGTAAGGATCATGTCTCACAGGGCAATGCGCTGGCAGATGAGGTGGCGAAACGAGTGGCCAAATGCAACCTCACAGGTTTGTGTAAACATTGGGAGATGCCATGTCTGGCACCTCCAACCCCTGAGATGTTGCAAATGCTTACTGATCTTCAGTGGTATGCCACTGAACAGGAACAGTGAGACTGGTGTTATCCAGTATTGCAGAAAAATCCTAAAACAGGATTATTCTGTAAAGAGGGGAAGCTATGCATTCCCCAACACAGTGCTTCCATCTTAACCGCCTCCGGACCGCCTAACGCAGATCTGCGGTCCGGAGGCGGCAGCGCTGCGCAGACTGACGCATATACGCGTCATCTCGCGAGACGCGAGATGACGCGCTTAGCCGGCCCGCGCATGCGCAGTGCGGGCCGGCATTTCGTCAAGGGGGGTCATGTGATCAGCTTACCAGCCAATGATCGCGGCTGGCAAGCTGATGATTTAAAAAAAAAATCAAGTGCCAGATAACAGATCATATTAGTAAATATGATCTGTTATATGGCTGCCCTGCTCCTCTGCTGGTCCTTTTGGTTGGTTGGATCCAGCAGAGGAGCAGGCTTCACAGTGAGTAGCACCAACACCACACTTTAGCCCCAGATCACCCCCTGCACCCCAATTAACCCTTTGATCGCCCCTGTCAATCACTAGTGAAAGGAAAAAAGTGATCAGTGTAAACTGTCACTTTTTTTTTTCACTGGTATTGACTGTTAGGTTTTAGGGATAGTTTAGGCCCCTTGGTTAGGTAGTTTAGGGATCGGTTAGCGCCCAGCCCACCGCACCGCACCGCACCGCAGTTACTGATTCGCTGATTAGCGTATCGCTAATCAGCATTTGTACTTTTATAGTATCTGGAAGTGATCAAAACTGATCACGGTCAGATCTATAATAGTATTACTGTCACTTTAGTTCGCCCTCCACCCAAGACGCAGTGTTTGCCCGATCAGGCCTGATTGGTCGCCCACACGTGCGTTCACCCACACCCGCTCCACCGCAGTGACAAAAAATATATATTTTTTGATCACTGCACATTCACTTTACACGCGCTGCAGCATTTTTTATCAACAGCAGCGGCCTCCGGTACTTCGCTAGCCTCCCATTTGTAAGACAGGCTTGCTTTTTTTCTTGGGTAGTCTCAGGGAATACCCCTAAATTTTGTTGCCCAAATGTCAAACAGGGGGTATTCTTCTGAAGAGGCCTACAGGCTACTGACCCAGTCGGATGAGGAATGGGAACCCTCATCTGACGAATCTAGCGGGTCAGAATATGAACCTGTAGAAAGCAGTGGCTCTCTGACCCAAAGTTCGGACGAGGAGGCTGAGGTCCCTGATAGCACCAGGCGTACCCGGCCCCGTGTCGCTAGACCACAGGTTGCGCAGGATCCACTTCAAGGGCAGCAGAGTGGGGCTCGCGCTGTCGGATTACGTGGTGAGGCATACACCAGCAGCGCAGCCCTCCCTGGACCTAGTACCAGCACTGCCGTACAACCTGGTGAAGTGGCGAGCACCAGAAGGGCAGGTGAAGCTGGTACGGTGGCACGAGCAGTAGTTACCCCGTCGCAGCCACCGCAAAGACGGGCCCGTAGAGCCCCTAGAATCCCTGAGGTGCTGGCAAACCCAAATTGGCAGTCCCCAACTTCAGCCGCACCTGTAGTTCCCCCTTTCACCAGCCAGTCTGGAGTTCGGGTTGAGACAGCTCTGATCGGTTCGGCCCTGGGATTTTTTGAGCTGTTCTTGACTGCGGAGCTCTTAGACATAGTCGTGGCTGAAACAAACAGGTATGCCACACAATTTATAATCGCCAACCCGGGAAGCTATTATGCCCAGCCTTTCCGGTGGAAACCAGTCCAAGTTTCCGAAATTAAAACTTTTCTGGGCCTTCTCCTCAACATGGGTCAAACTAAAAAGCATGAATTGTGGTCATATTGGTCCACGAACCCAATTCATCACATGCCCATGTTCTCTGCTGCTATGTCCAGGGCACGTTTTGAGGCCATCCTGCGTTTCCTGCACTTTAGCGACAACACCGCCTCCCGTCCCAGAGGCCACCCAGCTTTTGACCGGCTCCACAAAATTCGGCCCCTCAGAGACCATTTCAACCAGAAATTTTCAGATTTGTATACCCCAGAGCAAAACATCTGCGTAGACGAGTCCTTAATACATTTTACCGGGCGCCTTGGCTTCAAACAATACATCCCAAGCAAGCGCGCCCGGTATGCGGTCAAATTGTATAAGCTCTGTGAAAGGGCCACAGGCTATACCCACAAATTTCGGATCTATGAGGGAAAAGATCAGACCCTGGAGCCGGTCGGCTGCCCTGACTACCTGGGGAGCAGTGGGAAGACAGTCTGGGACTTGGTGTCACCCTTATGAATAAGCAAGGGGTACCATCTTTATGTGGACAATTTCTACACAAGTGTGGCCCTCTTTAGGCATTTGTTTCTAGAACAGATTGGCGCCTGTGGCACCACGCAAACTAGTCGCGCGGGCTTCCCCCAATGGCTCGTTACCACCCGTCTTGCAAGGGAGGAGAGGGCTGCATTGTGTAACGAAGAACTGCTCGCTGTGAAATGGAGAGACAAGCGTGACGTTTACATGCTCTCCTCCATTCACGCAGACACTACAATACAAATTGAGCGAGCAACCCATGTCATTGAAAAGCCCCTCTCAGTCCACGACTATAACCTTCACATGGGAGGGGTGGACTTCAATGACCAGATGTTGTCTCCGTATTTAGTTTCCCGCAGAACCAGACACTGGTATAAGAAGGTGGCTGTATATTTGATTCAATTGGCTCTGTATAATAGTTTTGTTCTCTACAGTTAGGCTGGGAGAACTGGATCCTTCCTCAAATTTCAGGAAGAGATCATCGAGAACCTCCTGTACCCAGGAGGTTCCGTGGCCCCATCCACCAGTGTAGTTAGCCGTCTACACGAGCGACATTTCCCCAATGTCATTGCTGGTACCTTAACCCAACCGTCACCCCGAAAAAGATGTCGTGTCTGAAGCAGGAGTGGAATAAGGCGTGACACCCGCTATTTCTGTCCTGACTGTCCTGACCACCCTGCCCTATGCTTAGGGGAGTGTTTCCGGAAGTACCACACACAGGTACACCTAGCATAGGGATCACATCTCACCAGGACAGGCACACAGGGCTATTAGGGCCCATTCACATACAGCTGCTGCAAACGTCTCCTTTCACCTGGGACAAAGTGCATAACGCACTTCGCCACATCTTTGGGAGCTTTGCACTACCCATGGGGAAGGAGAGGTTTGTTCTATAAAGGTAAAAAAAAACAAAAAAAAAAAAACACCAGTAAGCAAAAAGGTTAATGTTCAGTTAAAAAAGTTAAAGTTTATATGTTCTGTTCCAAAGTTAATAAAATTATTGCGTTGCGGCCTGTTTTTTTTTTTACCTTCCAGGTGGACCAACCGATCGACTAGCTGCAGCACTGATGTACATTCTGACATTGCGCTGCTGTCAGATTACACGCAAGTAATTATATTGAGTCCATGAAAGATTTAAATTTTTGTCCCAAGTTAGTGGAAAGTGAGACTTTGTGAGAAAAAAAACAATTTCCGCTAACTTATGCCCCCCCAAAAAAAAATTCTATGAACTCGCCAGGCCCCTCATTGAATACCTTGGGGTGTCTTCTTTCCAAAGTGGGGTCACATGTGGGGTATTTATACTGCCCTGGCTTTTTAGGGGCCCTAAAGCGTGAGAAGAAGTCTGGGATCCAAATGTCTAAAAATGCCCTCCTAAAAGGAATTTGGGCACCTTTGCGCATCTAGGCTGCAAAAAAGTGTCACACATGTGGTATCGCCGTACTCAGGAGAAGTTGGGGAATGTGTTTTGGGGTGTCATTTTACATATACCCATGCTGGGTGAGAGAAATATCTTGGCAAAAGACAACTTTTCCAAATTCTTCATACAAAGTTGGCATTTGACCAAGATATTTATCTCACCCAGCATGGGTATATGTAAAATGACACCCCAAAACACATTCCCTAACTTCTCCTGAGTACGGCGATACCAGATGTGCCTTGACCTCGAAGAAGATACAGAAGGGGTGCTAACGGAGGCAGACAGCCTTGACCCCCAACGGGATGACACAGTCAGGAAATTCCTTGAGATGGCTGAGATACAGTGCCTCAATACTTGCAATTTTGGTCTCCTACTTACTGTCCCACGACTGTGGAACAGACAGACATACCTGAAAACGGAATGCAGAGGGGAAAACAATCTGTGGAAGACAAAGGAGAACTTCTGGCTGTACCTGGCCAAAACTCTGAACTTGATTTCTGTCTCCGAACCACTTTATCTGCATCTAACATTTTGGAGAAATGTCTGGTAGCAGTCCCCACCCCAGTAGATGTATGGACGGGGCTCCTACGTTCAGGGCCGGACTGGGACAAAAAATAGGCCCGGGCATTTTTGACTGAGCAGCCCAATCACATGACCCCCAACAGGCCCCACCCCCTTGCAGTCTGGGGGCGGAGCCAAACCCGGAAGCACAATTGAGGGGCAGGGCCAGCCACCAGTAAGATAGGAAGGCTTCAGCCAACACACAAGCTTTGCAACAATATAGGAAGCTACAGAAAAGTCTTATAATATCCTCAGTGGATCTCATCCTCCACACCCTGTACAGGTCAGTGCCCCCGAAATTGCACTCACAGTTCTTCAGCAACTCTGGCAAATACCACCTATTCCGTACAGGGTGGGTTTACATCTGCGTTATGCCATTCCGTTATAGGTTCAGTTTCAAACGGAATATAACGGAATGGCCAGATGGAATGCAAAACGGAAACCTTTAAGGGTCCATTCACACATGCGTTGTTTCTTTCCTGATCTGTTCCGTTTTTTGCAGAACAGATCTGGACCAGTTCTGTACCCATTTATTTTCAATGGGTCCTGAAAAAAAATCAGACATTGAGCTGTCCGATTTTTTTCAGGACCCATTGAAAATGAATGGGTCCAGATCTGTTCCGCAAAAAACGGAGCAGATCAGGAAAGAAACAACGGATGTGTGAATGGACCCTAAGAGACATTCCGTTTTGCTCTGTCCTAATAGAAGTTTATGAGAAAGCATAACGGATCAGTCTGGGTCCCCTTATGCAAGACGGAAAACAAAGTCCTGTCGACAGGACTTTGTTTTCAGTCTTGCATAACAGTAACCAAATGGATCCGTTTTGATTCCCATAGACTTTTAAGAGGACGGAGAGCAAACGGAAAGCCTCTTGCAGAGTCTGCACTGTACGAGAGAGAGATAGCAGTGGCTGTGAAGGGAAAAGTTCCAGAGCACACAATGACAGCCCCAGAGCCTTTCTGCTGCCTGACCAACTGTATGCTGCCACAGCGCCAGCCTGCAGGACACCGGAGGGGCCTGGGGGCCACATTATAGCACCACTACATTTACTTATTATCAAAAAGCATCATACATAACCAAGCAAAAGCCAGAATATAATAAAAGACAAAAACATTAAACTACATTTATAATAAAACAATTTACTTACAAAAGAAGCTATTCAGTCGTCTGCTGTGCCGTCCTCTGCTTTCTTCCACTGATTATTTGCCCTCCTTTCTGTCTCTCCTCAGTGCGCAGGCGCACTGTTATGGGGGATCTGTGGACGACGCACTGTTATGGGGGACCTGTGGACGACACACTGTTATGGGGGACCTGTGGATGACACACTGTTATGGGGGACCTGTGGATGACACACTGTTATGGGGGCATCTGTGGATGACGTACTGTTATGGGGGATCTGTGAATGACACTATTAATGGGGCATCTGTGGATGACACTATTATGGGGGCATCAGTGGATGATGCACTGTTATGGGCATCTGTGGAGGACACTCAAGTGTTATGGGCATCAGTGGATGACACACATTTATGGGGGCATCTGTGGATGATGCACTGTTATTAACAGTGCCTCATCCACAGACCCCACCCCATAACAGTGTCATCCACAGATATCTCCTTAATAGACTGTTAAGGGGATATCTGTGGATTGCATGGCACTGTTATGGCGGCATCTGTGGATGACACTGTTATGGGTGGCCGGGGGGATCTGTGGATGACACACATATATGGCAGCGCAAGCATCTTGTGCTATATATATGTGTCATCATCCACATGATCCACAGATATCCCCCCCCATAACAGTGTCCCTCCCTATTGTAAGACAGACCCCGCCTTTCCTTATGTAAGTGAGCTATTGAGCTTGTAAATAAACTTGTGCAAAGTATATGAGTAGTTAGTAACTACTCATATAGTTTGCAGTTTGCACAAGTTTATTTACAAGCTCAATAGCTCACTTACATAAGTTACTATCTTATCTAATATAATCTATCACTATCATCACTAACTTACTGCCTGGCACAGTCAGGAGGACTCCAAATTGTATTCACAACTTAGTACAATTCACTGTTTTTCACAGACAGTGCAGTAGTCAATGTGCTGCAGTGCACAAAAGATTGCCTGTCAATCATTCACGGTTCACAAGTCCGTCTGTCCACAGCATCCATTCATTGTCTGTGGCAGACTGTGGGCATGGGCAGGCGCCAGGCGGCAGCGACAGCCAGTTGGGCACTACTGGGGCACAGGGGCGGGCACTGGCAGGCAGAAGCTGGTGGCGTGGCACTGGCAGTGCTCCAGTCCCGCTCTTCAACATTCAAACTTGGCAGCCAGCGGCAGCGTAACGGTAACGTGATGTGACGTCACTCACTACGTTACGTCGCACGCGCTGCTCCTCCCACACTGAAGGCGGAGCAGGCTCGTGACGTCGGAGTGAGCGACATTACGCTGCCGGCCGCCGGAAGATGGGAGGCAGAGCACGGAGGCGGAGCACAGGAGGCGGAGCACAGGAGGCGGAGCACAGGAGGCGGAGCACAGGAGGCGGAGCACAGGAGGCGGACTCAGTCTCACACAGTCAGTATATGTGTATGTTTTTTGTGTCACAGTGGGCGGCCGGGGCTGGCAGGAGGCGGAGCAGTCACAGTGACAGGGGTGTGATTAGGCCATACCCGGCCGGCAGTCACGGCACACCCACTCGAACCCTGAGGCGGCCCCCCTGAGGCGGCCCGGCCCACCGGGCAAATGCCCGGTCCGGCCCTGCCTACGTTCCCAATGGAATGACACAGACTTGGAGGGTCACGATGTTAGATATGGATATATAAATCCTTATCATGCGTGCTATAACTGTCATACATATGAGACTCTGCAAAGTAATATGATAGAAATAATTACAGGTCTTGTTACAGTGGCAGAAATATGTTATAATTTCACCTGTGATGAGACATTATTGCCTCCCTGCATACAAGCAAAAATGCAGAACAAGAGTAAGCCAGTTATTTGTGATAGAGATCTAGGTAGTTGTAAAAAGATAGTATCAGGGAAAAATATGTAATGTAATATTACCAAAACATTACCATCCCTAGATAAACATGTACATCTACCAACAGGATGGGTATTGGCCTGTGGAAATTCTAGTTACTCGTACATACCGGCCAATATTACAGAGGGACCCTGTACAATAGCTAGGTTGACATTAGCAATTTTACCACTATTCCCAGCAATGCAGACACGACACACGAGAGACACTTCCCTACAGCTACCGGAAAATTGTGAATCTTCTCTCTAGAGCAGAATATATGGATACCAGGGATGGCCATATATAACCACAGGACAATATCAAAACTAGTTTGTTCTATGGTAAAACAGATAAATGTCACTGGTGCAATTCTGCAAGATATGCTGTTGGATATACAATCATAAAAAAAGCTATCTTGCAGAATAGGGCAACTAGTGACTATTCATTGCTTCAACATGGTATAGGATGCTCAGCGTTCACAGGGATGTGTTGTTTTAATTTATCAGATCACTCACGTGGAATAAAAGATAAAATAGGCCAATTAGAAGAGATGATAAAACATATAAAACAAGATGTTGACCAAGGTTGGTGGGACTGGCTTTTTGGCTGGATACCTGACTTTGGTCAAATAGTAGTACTCGCTGTGATCGCTGCAATAGTGTGTCTCTGCTGTTGCCTGCAATGTGTGCCCTCCCTTCTTGCCATATGTAAAAATGCGGCCGAAAGAGGGGTACACTGAACACTCCTCTATACTCCGGTAGAGGTAGAAGAGGTAAACACAGCCTCAACAAAGCCTGAGGATTATACTCCTGAAGGGTATATGGAATATCTAAAGGCTTACAAGCAAACCAAGGGAGAACAGAGAAAGAACCATATAGTATAAGATATATATAGGTTCTAAAGAGAGGATTGATGGGATATAGGTAACTCCATTTTGTCTTTCTAAGCTGACCAGTACATCTGTTTCAAGATCTCCCTTCCCCCTTTGGAATGTGAGAAACTTCCTGAGCGGTTTCAAGAACACCCAAACATTCCTAAAGTTGGAAGTTTCACCTTATACGGTCATCAGGATTTTAAATGCATAGTAGCCCATGTGTCCATACCTGATTGGTCAAATGCTGTTTGTTCTGCTTCGCGTTATTGACTGTTGTATAACACTAGTCAGACAGCTTAACAATAATTCAGAAGTCAAGAAACGTGAGGCATCAGATCTGTTTGTATTCTCTTTTCTGAATAACTTTGTAAAACTACAATATAAACATAAACAAAACATATGTATCAGTACATTACATATAATACAGCAGCCTCACTTCGTCAGTGAGAGTACTCACAGACAATTCCATCATTAGTCCAGGAATAAATCAAGAGCTCCTCTGCATGCAGCCTGCAAGATCCAGGAGCAGTGATGAAATGGAGGAAATACAGTTCTAGGTTAAAGGTTACTGCCTCTGGCTCAGAGAACAATACACTTCCTGTAAAGTTCTGGCGAAGTAGAAACTAACTTTGACCACTAGATGGCAGCAACGTCAAACATAACATTTCAGTACAATCTTTACAGCACATTACATATATTATAATGCAAAATAGGCGGAACACTCCGTGTCTGGCATAATTATTATGTCACTACCTAAATAACTACTGCTATGCGGAAAAAACATATAAACAGGAAATGGAATCCTAGCTAATCTGAAACCAAAACTATGACGTCAGTTATAGGTCTAAGATACATTTTGGAAGTCCCATTCTTCGCAATCTTGACCTCTACCTTCCTAACATTGCCATCCCTGCTTGGTAGAGCATTGACAATAAGTCCTACAGGCCACTCGTTCCTGCTCTCTTGGCTGTCCTTCAACAGAACAACATCACCCACTTTTACATTTGGGCGATCCTCAGTCCATTTCCTACGGCGTTGCAGATTCGACAGATACTCCCTCTTCCATCTTTTCCAAAAGGTGTCTGCCAAGCATTGTACTTGCCTCCATTGTTTAGCATGAACTTGTGTTGTACTTATGGTTCCGGATGGAGCAGACAAAGAGTTCACCTTTTGAGTCAACAACATTGCTGGGGTAAGGACCATAGGTGTATCTGGGTCTGAGAACCAAATAGAGTTCTGAAGGCATGCTGCTTGAGTAGGCCTAGTGGCATAATCTGCAGGGTTTTGATCTGTAGATACATAGGACCACTGATCTGGATGTGTAGACTGCCTGATTCTATTAACTCTGTTGGAGACATACAGATAGAACCTCCTAGTGGCGTTGCAAATGTACCCTAGGACAGTCTTGCTATCAGTGAAGAATTTCACAGCATCAAAATCAGTGTCTAGTTGATCTGTGATTAGCTCAGACATTTCAACTGCAAGTACAGCAGCACACAACTCTAAACGAGGAATAGTGTGGGCTGGTTTTGGGCTTAATTTGGACTTTCCCATGACAAATCCAACACGACACACATTTTCTGCATCAATTACTTTCAAGTAAGCTACTGCAACTATAGCTGTAGTGGATGCGTCTGAGAAGATGCATAGTTCTTTCCTGCAATCTGATGATAGAGATATGGGCACATAGCATCTGTCTATCTTTAGGTGCTCTAACGCTTGCAAGGATTCTGTCCATTGAACCCACTCACTTAGTCTCTCTTGTGGAAGCAATGCATCCCATTCATTTTTCCCAGATGACAGTTCACGAACTAAGCCCTTACCTCTTATTGTCACAGGTGATACAAACCCTAGGGGATCATAGAGGCTATTTACGGTGGATAGAATGCCTCTACGTGTAAAAGGCTTTTCCTCTGAAGAAACTCTGAAAACAAAACTATCATTTTCTAGATCCCAACTTAGGCCTAGGCTTTTCTGCAAGGGAAGAGCGTCTGTACCTAGGCAAAGATCTTTAAGGTCCTTAGCTCTGTCTGCTACAGGGAAGGCTTCCATTACTTTTTGGCTGTTGGAAGCGATTTTATGAAGACGCAGATTGGATTCTGCCAGCATTTGTTTTGCTTTAATAAGGATGGATATTGCATCTTCAGGTGTGCTAGCAGAAGCGAGTCCATCATCTACATAGAAATGTCTCAATACAAAGTGTTTGGCTTCTTGTCCATAGCATTCTGCGTTTTTCTGGGCAGCCTTTTGCATGCAGTATATAGCGACGGCAGGAGAGGGGCTATTGCCAAATACATGCACTTTCATTCTGTACTCGACAATTTCTTTGTCTATGTCATTGTCTTTGTACCAGAGAAAATGTAGAAAGTCTCTATGGTCTTCTCTGACAAGAAAGCAATAAAACATTTGTTGCACATCTGCTGTGAAAGCAACAGGCTCTTTTCTGAAGCGCATGAGGACACCTAGCAAAGTATTGTTTAGGTCAGGGCCACTCAACAGTACGTCATTTAAAGAGACTCCTTTATACTCTGCGCTGGAATCAAAAACTATTCTGATTTGGTTAGGTTTGTGAGGATGGTAAACACCAAACATTGGTAGATACCAGTGTTCCCTGTCTGTCTCAAGTGGTCCTGCAACTTCAGTGTGATCATTATCTAGCATTCCCTTAATGAATTCAGTGAAATCTTGCTCCCTGTTACTAGGCAAAACACGTCTGTGTGTGCGAAAGGGGAGAGGGGCCACCCAACTGTGATTGTCATCTTGGTAGGCCTCTTTATCCATAATCTGCAAGAAGATCTGATCTTCTATAGAGAGGGCCTGTTTATCATCATCTTTAGTTTTCTGAAATACTGTTATCCCTAGATTGTCTGTCTCAATGTTGGAATTGACTTCTTCTTTACCATATAGTGTAGAAAAGTCACAGTGTTGTGTTGACCTGCCAAAGCTTTCCTTGACAATGAAGTTGTTGTGACAGGGACTGAGAAGGGATGTGCGTCCATTTGCTAACACAGACGTCTTTGAAGTGCTAACGTTGTCAGGCTGGTGCACTGTCCCCAGGCAAACTTCTCCTACAATGACCCATCCCAGGTCCAGTCTCTGTGCATAGGGGGCATTATAAGGTCCATTGATTTGCTGGCATACCTTGTGTACCTGAAGGATATCTCTTCCAAGAAGTAGAAGGATAGAAACATCTGGCTCAACAGCTGGGATAAGGTGAGCAATTGAACGGAGGTGAGGGTGGTGATGGGCTACTTCTGGAGATGGAATCTCAGTTTTGTCGTCAGGTATCATGCCACACTCTATTAGGGTAGGAAGTGGAAACTGCACTTTCTTATTGAAGGATTCAATGGTAAAGTCAGTAGCTCTTCTCCCTGTGGTTTCAATTGTCCCCGCACATGTCCTTAGAGTGTATGGAACTGCACTTGCCTTAAGGTTAAAGATATCAAAGAAATCTGACCTTGCAAGGGATCTGTTACTCTGTTCATCTAGCACTGCATACATTTTCACCGCCCTTTCTCTCTTGCCAGTGGGATACACAGTCACTAGACAGATTTTAGAGCATGATCGTGCACTCTTGCCTTGTCCACATACTTCGGTGCAATTGGACATTACAGAGGAGAGTGAGGTCTCTTGTTGCTCCCTGCCCTGATCTTTCCTGGGTTCTACAGTCTCTAGTGGGGCAGGAGCAGGGCCGGGGTGCAAAGCTGCAATATGTCTCTCACTGCCACATTCTGTACATTCTACTGGTATTTTGCAGTCTTTGGCAATGTGATAAGTAGATCCGCAGCACTTGAAACAGATGCCGTTTTGTTTAAGGAAGGACATCCGCTCTGCAATGGGTTTGCTTCTAAAGCCTTTGCATTTCTTTAGTGGATGTGGTTTTTTGTGTATTGGACAATGTCTATCAGGGTTTTCTATGGTGTGTATCTTGTGGGTGCTTTGGTAGTCTGTGACTTCTGAAGGTACAGCTGTTTTGTGTGTGGATACAGAGGTCCTACCGTGAGGTCTGTGAGGTCTCTCAGGTCTGTGTGATTGATTGCCGTTGGTGGTAAAGGCGAAACTGGGATCACTTCGGATTTTCGCTTGCTGTCGGACAAACCTAGAAAACACAGAGAAAGGAGGAAAAGAGACTCCATAATCTTCTTTGAATTTACCTCCCACAGACATCCACTTGTCTTGCAGATTTGAGGGTAGCTTCTCTACTATGGGATTAGTGCCTCTAGCTGTATCTAGATACGAAAGTCCTTGCAAGTAGCCATCCTCTTTGGCATATTCGATCTCTAGTAGAAGATCACTTAGTTCTTGTAGCCGCACGTTGTCTCTGTAGCCCACCTTGGGAAAGACTTCAAGTTTTTTCAACAGTGCTCCTTCTATTACCTCTGGGGATCCATACGTTTCTTCTAGTCTTTTCCAGGTCATGTTGAGTCCTGCTGCAGGGTTGAACAGGTTTGCTCTTCTCATCCTCTTAGCATGCTCTGCTGACTTGGTGCCAAGCCATTTTATCATTAAATTAAGTATTTCTGCTGGTGATAAGTTCAGACCTTCAGTGGCATTCAGAAAGGAAGATTTCCATGCCCAATAGTTTTCAGGACAGTCATCAAATTGGAGAAAGCCTGAGCTAACCATTTCTTTGCGGATGAGATATTTGGTGACATCCACTGCACATTGTTGTTCGCGCATGTAATCTATAGGTTGAGGTGATGGGAACACTTGTTTTTTGTTCTTAGGGGTTTCTGGTGCTTCATTCTTAGTTTGCTGGCAGCCGCTGACCTCATGATCTCGGCCTGAATTCCTTTGCTTCAGGTTTAAGAGACTGTTCCTTTGTATGCGCATCAGTAAGGTTTTGGATGTACTCATTTGTATGATCTGCAGAGAATAGAGTTTTTTCTGGAACCTCTGAGTCTTTATATGATCTTTCACTTCCTGACCGACTTGTTCCCATGTAGGCAGCGGCCTCTGCTTCAGCAGCAGCAGCTGCAGTCTGTCGCTGCAGGATGAGCAATTTTGATTCTAAAACCGCTTCTTCTTGTGCTATGACAGCTTTCTTTGCTGCTAACTCCTGCATCATCATGGCTTCTTTTTCTGCGTACTGTAGCTGGACGCGGGCAGCTTCTGCCTTGGCACAAGCTCTAACTGCTGAAGAACTTGCTGAGGACATCTTGCTAACCCGTGAAGTTCTGGACACATAAGACTTTGCATCGTCTTGCTGGGCACTGGGAATGTTCTCCCTGCCTTGCTGTGTCGGCGGTAGCGTGACATCAGCCTGGTACTTTGTTCCTGATCTTAGACTCATGCTGCAGTAATGGCGTCTCAGTTTATTCCAGACTGCCACGTGGGTTGTCTTTTTACTGTTCTGCTTCGCGTTATTGACTGTTGTATAACACTAGTCAGACAGCTTAACAATAATTCAGAAGTCAAGAAACGTGAGACATCAGATCTGTTTGTATTCTCTTTTCTGAATAACTTTGTAAAACTACAATATGAACATAAACAAAACATATGTATCAGTACATTACATATAATACAGCAGCCTCACTTCATCAGTGAGAGTACTCACAGACAATTCCATCATTAGTCCAGGAATAAATCAAGAGCTCCTCTGCATGCAGCCTGCAAGATCCAGGAGCAGTGATGAAATGGAGGAAATACAGTTCCAGGTTAAAGGTTACTGCCTCTGGCTCAGAGAACAATACACTTCCTGTAAAGTTCTGGCGAAGTAGAAACTAACTTTGACCACTAGATGGCAGCAACGTCAAACATAACATTTCAGTACAATCTTTACAGCACATTACATACATTATAATGCAAAATAGGCGGAACACTGTTACTACTGCATCTTTTATGTTAATGCAGAGCTCATGTGTATGAATACTATAGGTTGAGATAAATGCTAATATTTGATTGGATGTAAAGAAAGTTCAACCCCTCCTATATCAACTGTTGCTCCCCTGCAATTAAACAGAGTGGATTGGAACAAGGCACATGTTTGTCATTCTTATTCACACTCCTGGTACCAGTCCAAGACTTAATCCAAGCTTACTGCCGAAATCATTTACAGGGACACTAAGGTAAAGGGGTCCATTATTTTGCCCATCACAGATAGCTCAGAGGGAGAGGATCGCAGAGGATTTCAAGGTGTTCACATATGAATATTAGTATTACAGTGAGCGGGGCCCGGTGTAATAGAATACAGTGACTGCACCGGGCCCCGCTGCCATTACCAGGCCAGCATAACATTTGGAATTGGGGTGCTGGGCATAACATTAGCACATTATGTTATTCTGCGGCGGGCCCCCATCCCGGCCGGGTTCTCGGGCCATGTCCGAAGTGCCCGACCGGTCGGTCCGCCACTGGCTGTCCCACAGTACGTCGTGCCCAGCCGCCACTACTTTTCAAGGTGAGCCATCCCTTCCCTACACAACCAAGTAGGGGACAAAATCAGGTGTGCACTGCGCAACGCCATCTGTGGCAAGGTGCACCTGACTACAGATACGTGGACCAGCAAGCACGGTCAGGGCCGTTATATCTCCATAACAGCACACTGGGTAAATGCAGTGGCGGCTGGGCCTGAGGCGGATAGCAGTTTGGCGCATGTTCTTACACCATGAGGATTGCAGGGCACTTCAGTTTGCCTCCTGTTGCTTCCTCCTCCTCCTACTCTGCTTCTTCATTCTCTACCAGCTCCTCATCCAGTCAGCGTAACACTTTCGCCACCAACTTCAGCACAGCCAGGTGTAAACAACAGCAGGCAGTTTTAAAACGTATCTGTTTGGGGGACAAACCCCACACCGCACAGGAGGCCTTGAACAACAGACTGATGAGTGGTTTGTGCCAGTCAGCCTCAAGCCCGACCTGGTGGTGTGCGATAATGGGCAAAATCTCGTAGCAGCTCTGGGACTAGCCGGTTTGACGCACATGCCTGAATTTGAATTTGGTGGTGCAGAGAGTTTTTAAGAATTAACCCGACATGTCAGAGCATCTGCATAAAGTGCGAGCCGTCTGTGCGCGCTTACGGCGTTCTCACCCTGCTGCTGCTCGCCTGTCAGTGCTGCAGCGTAACTTCAGCCTTTCCGCTCACCGCCTCATAGGAACTCCACCTTGAACGTGCTGGCAGTTTAAGCTGCAGCACGCACGGGTGAGTCGCTCGGTGGAACAGCACCACTTCACCACCAATGACTGGGCCTCCATGCGAGACCTGTGTTCCTTGTTGCACTGTTTTGAGTACTCCACCAACATGGCCAGTGCCAATAACGCCGTTCTCAGCGCTACTATCCCACTTCTCCTGCCTCTAGGGTTTCCAGCCAGTCGTTCCCAAGTGGCTCTGAGGATGGGTTCCTGCACCCACAAACCCAAGGTACACAATTGTCTAGCCAGAACACAGTTCTGGAGGATGAGGAGGTGGAGGATGTTCACAGCACCCAGACCAGCTCATGGCCATCACTGGTGCATGGATGGGGGGATACAGAGGATACAGACGATGCACCTCCCACAGAGGACAGCTTTTCGTTGCCTCTGGGCAGCCTGGCACACAAGAGCGATTACATGCTGCAGTGTCTCCGCAACGACCGCCGAGTTGCCCACATTCTAACTTGTGCTGATTACTGGGTGGCCACGCCGCTGCATCCGTTAAAAGGACAACGTACCGTCCTTAATTCAGTCAGATCCGTGATCGTAAGATGCGCGAGTACAAGCGCACCCTGGTAGACGCACTGCTGGTGGCATTCCAACCTGATGTCGGGAGAACAGTGGAAGCACAAGGCGAAGGCGGAGTACGAGAAAGAAGTCGCCAATGCAGCTGGGGCAATGCCAGCACCTCAGAAGGCAGGGTTAGCATGACTGAAATGTGGAAAAGCTTTGTCAACAACCAGCACCACCAGCTGATATGGAACGTCTTAGCAGGAGACAGCATGTCACCAACATGGTGGAGCAGTATGTGTGCACACGCCTACACGTACTGAATGACTGGTCTGCCCCCTTCAACTTCAGGGTCTCCAAATTGGGCACATGGCCTGAGCTTGCCCTTTACGCCTTGGAGGTGCTGGCCTGCCCTGCAGACAGTGTATTATCTGAACGTGTGTTTAGCACTGCAGGGGGCGTCATCACAAACAAGCGCAGCCGCCTGTCCAAAGCCAACGTGGACAAGCTCACGTTCACTAAAATGAACCAGGCTTGGATCCCACAAGACTCGTCTGTACCTTGTGCAGAATAGACATTTATACCACAATCAAACATACATTCTTGTACTCAAGTTTATTTTATGTTATTTCCCTATCCACATTTGTTTGCAGAGCAGTTGCCATGTTCTTAAGCAGATTTTACAGCCTTTTACATCCCTCTAGCCCTTTCAAGGACTATTTTAAAACAATTTTAATGCAAAAAAGTACAAATTTTAGTGCCCTAAATTGAAAAAAATCTTATTTTCAATTGTCGGGTGACATTTTTGGAGTATACAAACCCCTGCTGTGCCTGGGTGACAGGGGCCTAAATTTCTCAAAATCCTCTGTTCTATTGCTGGGTGACAAGAACCCCCTTTTGCCATGAATGAACCCCTGTTGTCCCTGGGTGTCAGGGGACTAAATCTCTCAAAATCCTCTGTTCTATTGCTGGGTGAAATGAACCCCCTTTTGCCGAGTATGAACCCCTGCTGTGCCTGGGTGACATGGCCCTAAATCTCTCAAAATCCTCTGTTCTATTTTTGAGTGACATGAACCTCCTTTTGCCATGAATGAACCCCTGCTGTGCCTGGAAGACAGGGGCCGAAATCTCTCAAAATCCTCTGTTCTATTGCTGGGTGCCATGAACCACCTTTTGCCGTGAATGAACCCCTGCTGTGTCTGGGTGACAGGGGCCTAAATCTCTCAAAATCCTCTGTTCTATTGCTGGGTGACATGAACCCAGTTTTGCCGTGAATAAACCCCTGCTGTGCCTGGGTGACAGGGGCCTAAATCTCTCAAAATCCTCTGTTCTATTGCTAGATGACATGAACCCCCTTTTGCCGTGAATGAACCCCTGCTGTGCCTGGGTGACAGGGGCCTAAATCTCTCAAAATCCTTTGTTCTATTGCTGGGTGACATGAACCCCCTTTTGCCGTGTATGAACCCCTGCTGTGCCTGGGTGACAGGGGCCGAAATCTCTCAAAATCCTCTGTTCTATTGCTGGGTGACATGAACCCACTTTTGCCATGAATGAACCCCTGCTGTGCCTAGGTGACAGGGGCCTAAATCTCTCAAAATCCTCTGTTCTATTGCTGGGTGACATGAACCCCCTTTTGCCATGAATAAACCCCTGCTGTGCCTGGGTGACAGGGGCCTAAATCTCTCAAAATCCTCTCTTCTAATTCTGGGTGACATGAACGCCCTTTTGCCGTGTATGAACCCCTGCTGTGCCTGGGTGACATGGCCCTAAATCTCTCAAAATCCTCTGTTCTATTGCTAGATGACATGAACCCCCTTTTGCCGTGAATGAACCCCTGCTGTGCCTGGGTGACAGGGGCCTAAATCTCTCAAAATCCTTTGTTCTATTGCTGGGTGACATGAACCCCCTTTTGCCGTGTATGAACCCCTGCTGTGTCTGGGTGACAGGGGCCGAAATCTCTCAAAATCCTCTGTTCTATTGCTGGGTGACATGAACCCACTTTTGCCATGAATGAACCCCTGCTGTGCCTAGGTGACAGGGGCCTAAATCTCTCAAAATCCTCTGTTCTATTGCTGGGTGACATGAACCCCCTTTTGCCATGAATAAACCCCTGCTGTGCCTGGGTGACAGGGGCCTAAATCTCTCAAAATCCTCTCTTCTAATTCTGGGTGACATGAACGCCCTTTTGCCGTGTATGAACCCCTGCTGTGCCTGGGTGACATGGCCCTAAATCTCTCAAAATCCTCTGTTCTATTTCTGGGTGACATGAACCCCCTTTTGCCATGAATGAACCCCTGCTGTACCTGGAAGACAGGGGCCTAAATCTCTCAAAATCCTCAGTTCTATTGCTGGGTGACATGAACCCCCTTTTTCCGTGAATGAACCCCTGCTGTGCCTGGGTGACAGGGGCTGAAATCTCTCAAAATCCTCTGTTCTATTGCTGGGTGCTATGAACCACCTTTTGTCGTGAATGAACCCCTGCTGTGTCTGGGTGACAGGGGCCTAAATCTCTCAAAATCCTCTGTTCTATTGCTGGGTGACAACAACCCCCTTTTGCCATGAATGAACCACTGCTGTGCCTGGGTGACAGCGCCTAAATCTCTCAAAATCCTCTGTTCTATTTCAGGGTGACATGACCCCCCTTTTGCCGTGAATGAAGGGGCCTAAATCTCTCAAAATCCTCTGTTCTATTGCTGGGTGACATAAACCCCCTTTTGCCGTGAATGAACCCCATGCTGTGCGTGGGTGACAGGGGCCTAAATCTCTCAAAATCCTCTGTTCTATTGCTGGGTGACATGAACCCCCTTTTGCCATGTATGAACCCCTGCTGTGCCTGGGTGACAGGGGCCTAAATCTCTCAAAATCCTCTGTTCTATTGCTGGTTGACATGAATCCACTTTTGCCGTGAATAAACCCCTGCTGTGCCTAGGTGACAGGGGCCTAAATCTCTCAAAATCCTCTGTTCTATTGCTGGGTGACATGAATCCCCTTTTGCCGTGAATGAACCCCTGCTGTGCCTGGTTGACAGGGGCCGAAATCTCTCAAAATCCTCTGTTCTATTGCTGGGTGACATGAACCACCTTTTGCCGTGAATGAACCCCTGCTGTGCCTGGGTGACAGGGGCCTAAATCTCTCAAAATCCTCTGTTCTATTGCTGGGTGACATGAACGCCCTTTTGCCGTGAATGAAGGGGCCTAAATCTCTCAAAATCCTCTGTTCTATTGCTGGGTGACATAAACCCCCTTTTTCCATGAATGAACCCCTGCTGTGCCTGGAAGACAGGGGCCTAAATCTCTCAAAATCCTCTCTTCTATTGCTGGGTGACAAGAACCCCCTTTTGCCATGAATAAATCCCTGCTGTGCCTGGGTGATAGGGGCTTAAATCTCTCAAAATCCTCTGTTCTATTGCTGGGTGACAAGAACCCCCTTTTGCCATGAATGAACCCCTGCTGTGCCTGGGTGACAGCGCCTAAATCTCTCAAAATCCTCTGTTCTACTGCTGGGTGACATGAACCCAGTTTTGCCGTGAATAAACCCCTGCTGTGTCTGGGTGACAGGGGCCTAAATCTCTCAAAATCCTCTGTTCTATTTCTGGGTGACATGAACCACCTTTTGCCGTGAATGAAGGGGCCTAAATCTCTCAAAATCCTCTGTTCTATTGCTGGGTGACATAAACCCCCTTTTTCCATGAATGAACCCCTGCTGTGCCTGGAAGACAGGGGCCTAAATCTCTCAAAATCCTCTTTTCTATTGCTCGGTGACAAGAACCCCCTTTTGCCGTGATTGAACCCCTGCTGTGCCTGGGTGACAGCGCTTAAATCTCTAAAAATCCTCTTTTCTATTGCTGGGTGAGTCCCCGGGATAATAATGGACAGACGATATGTGCCACCAGAGGTACTGGCCTCGGTGGAGTAAGAACCAGATCATTGTGGTTACAGTGACGATTGCTGCTGGCACAGCGTGTACGGGCCGGTTCTTACTGGGAACAGGTAAAGAGCTGGGTGGGTGTCTGTTCCCCACGGCCAGCCCAAGTTTTTGGTGGAGCTGGGCCTTTAACCTCCTCAGGACCGCCGCACACAGGGATGCGTCTTTGCGCCGGCCCTGTAATTCCTCCTGGACACGCCGGCGCGTCATCTCGCGAGACGCGAGATTTTGGTCAGAGCCTGCCCGCGCATGCGCATCACGGGCCGACAAAAGTTTCAGGACAATTTTGTCATCAGCCTGCCAGCCAATGATCGTCGTTGGCAGGCTGATGAATTTTAAAAAATCGAATCAGAAGCCATATAACACATTATATTTATAAATATAATGTGTTAAATGGCTGCTGTGCTCCTCTGCAGGAGCACAGTTCACAGTGACTACACCAAACAGCATACTTAGCTCCCAGATCACCCCCCATCACCCCAATTACCCCTTGATCGCCCCACTCAATCACCTAGTGAAAGGGAAAAAATGCGATCAATGTAAACTGTCACTTTTTTTCCCACTAGTATTGATGGTTAGGTTTAGGATTGTTTAGGTCCCTTTGTTAGGCAGTTAGCGTCGGTTAGCGCCCAGCCCACAGCACCGCAGTCACTGATTCGCTGATTAGCGTATTGCTAATCAACATTTGTACTTTTATAGTGTCTGTAAGTGATCAGAACTGATCACAGTCAGATCTATAATAGTATTAGTGTAACCTTAGCTCGCCCTCCACTCAAAATGCAGTGTTTGCCCGATCAGGCCTGATCGGTCGCCCACACGTGCGTTCACCCACGCCTGCCCCGCCGCAGTGACAAATTTTTTATTTTTTTTATCACTGCACAATCACTTTACAAGCGCTGCGGCAATAAAGTTTTGATATTTTTTTATCAATCGCAGCGGCCTCCGGTACTTTGCTAGCCTCCCATTTGTAAGACAGGCTTGCTTTTTTTCTTGGGTAGTCTCAGGGAATACCCCCTAAATTTAGTAGTCCAAATGGCAAATAAGGGGTATTCTTCTGAACAGGCCTACAGGCTTCTGACCCAGTCGGATGAGGAATGGGAACCCTCATCTGACTAATCCAGCAGGTCAGAATACGAACCTGTAGAAAGCAGTGGCAGTCTAACCCGAAGTTCGGACGAGGAGGTTGAGGTCCCTGATACCACCAGGCGTACCCGGCCCCGTGTTGCTAGACCACAGGTTGCGTAGGATCCGCTTCAAGGGCAGCAGAGTGGGGCTGGCGCTGTCAGATTATGGGGTGAGGCATACACCAGCTGCGCAGCCCATCCTGGACCTAGTACCAGCACTGCCGTACAACATGAAGTGGAAGAGCACCAGAAGGGCAGTTGAAGCTGGTAAGGTGGCTTGTGCATTAGTTCCCCCGTCGCAGCCACTGCACAGACAGGCCCGTAGAGCCCCTAGAGTCCCTGAGGTGCTGGCAAACCCTGATTGGCAGCCCCCAACTTCAGCCGCACCAGTAGTTCCCCCTTTCACCGCCCAGTCTGGAGTTCGGGTTGAGACAGCTCAGATCGGTTCGGCACAGTTATTTTTTTAGCTGTTAGACTGTTTGACTTAGTTGTGGCCGAAACAAATCGATATGCCACTCAATTTATAGCCGCCAACCCGGGAAGCTTTTATGCCCAGTCTTTCTGGTGGAAACCCATCCAAGTTTCCGAAATTAAAACTTTTCTAGGCCTTCTCCTCAACATGGGCCTAACAAAAAAACATGAATTGCGGTCATATTGGTCCACGAACCCAATTCATCACATGCCCATGTTCTCTGCTGCCATGTCCAGGACACGATTTGAGACCATCCTGCGTTTCCTGCACTTTAGCGACAACAGCACCTCCCGTCCCAGAGGCCACCCAGCTTTTGACCGGCTCCACAAAATTCGGCCCCTCATAGATTACTTTAACACCAATACCCCTGAGCAAAACATCTGCATAGACGAGTCCCTCATACAGTTTACCGGGTGCCTTGGCTTCAAACAATACATCCCAAGCAAGTGCGCCCGGTATGGGGTCAAATTGTATAAGCTCTGTGAAAGGGCCACAGGCTATACCCACAAATTTCGGATCTATGAGGGTAAAGATCAGACCCTGGAGCCGGTCGCCGTTGCCCTGACTACCTGGGAAGCAGTGGGGAGACAGTCTGGGACTTGGTGTCACCCTTATTTGGCAAGGGGTACCATCTTTATGTGGACAATTTCTACACAAGTGTGCCCCTCTTCAGGCATTTGTTCTGAGAACAGATTGGCTGCTGTGGCACCGCACGACCTAGTCGCCGGGGCATCCCCCAACGGCTCGTTACCACCCGTCTTGCAAGGGGGGAGAGGGCTGCCTTGTGTTACCAAGAACTGCTCGCGGTGAAATGGAGAGACAAGCGTGACGTTTACATGCTCTCCTCCATTCACGCAGACACGACAATCCAAATTGAACGAGTAACCAATTCGGGCATTTTTACGAATTTGGATTCCAAGCTACTTCTCACGCATTAGGGCCCCTAAAATGCCAGGGCAGTATAACTATCCCACAAGTTACCCATTTTGGAAAGAAGACACCCCAAGATATTTTGTGATGGGCATAGTGAAGTCATGGAAGTTTTTATTTTTTGTCACAAGTTAGTGGAATATGAGACTTTGTAAGAAAAAAAAGAAAAAAGAAAAAATCATCATACTTCCGGTTCCGGCGCTGGGATGCAGGTGGCAGCGTGAGAGAGCTCCGGTGACCTCTCACTAATTATTACACCCCGCTCGTGTAATAATACAATAGGGGACTGAAACTGGTGCATTCCGGTCCCCGAACACCCAGAGTCCATCAGTATATGGACCGCTACTTACTGCGGAGTGGCAAAAGGAGGATCTCCAGGGGGACGGGGCAGAGACATAGGCGACATGCTTGGCAAGATGGCGGACTCGCCCCCTTCTTCCCCTTCTCTGCTGACAGAAGTGCTGCTGGAAAGCAGTAAGTTAGAAGAGCCAGTTAACCAGCAGGGCCCTTCAATGGACATTGATTATAAACTGCTGACTATAGAGGTGGCCAGACATCTATCCCCTGACATAAGGGACACGCTCAGTACGACTCTGTCTGCCTCGCTGCAGCAGCTACATGAAGCAGTCTCCCAGCATAATATGAGACTTGAGGAGTTGGAGCAGAGAGTCTCGCAGACTGAAAATGAAATGGCTGCATATGCTCATTAAATGAATGAGCTTTCCAAGCAGAATGCGATTTTATATGACCGGGTGGAGGATCTGGAGAATCGGTCCAGAAGGAGTAACCTACGTTTGCTGGGACTGCCCGAGAAGTTTAAACCGCAGGCCCTGATGGACATTTGTGAGTCAGATTTACCAAGGCCACTTGGATTGGAGGGGCGCTGTAAAGTGGAAAGGGCGCACAGGATTGGCCCGGTAATGGAGGAGCAGCAGGGGCAGACGGGATCGTCTAGGAGCCAGGGCCCGAAACCGCGCCAGGTCATTATGAAATACCTAGACTATTGTGATAAGGAAGCCCTGCTAAGAGCCTACAGGGCTAAGAAAGGCCCATTGAAGGTGTTGGGACATTCAGTGCTACTTTTTGGTGATTACTCAGTGGCTGTGGCCAGGAAGAGGAGAGAGTTTAGCCATGTCTGTACCCTCTTACATCAAAAGAGATGCAGGTTCCAGCTGCAATATCCATCAAAGCTGAGGGTGCTACACCCCAATTGATCCAGCACAATCTACCATGATCCAACTGCTGCGGAGGAGTGGCTTAGGTCCATGCAAACTCCAGGGGAGCCGGTGGGTGAAGATCAGAGAGGCGGTAGAGGTTCATACAGAGCAGAGAGTCCAAGTGGCCCAGAGCGGAGAAGACGGAGGGAACGAGAACATCCAGAACCCGGGACAAGGGGGCGAAGACCATCAGCTCGGAGAGAAGAATCTTACCCTAGGAGATCATGAACCCCTTCTGTGCCTGGGTGACATGGGCCTAAATCTCTCAAAATCCTCTGTTCTATTGCTGGGTGACAACAACCCCCTTTTGACATGAATGAACCGCTGCTGTGCCTGGGTGACAGGGGGCTAAATCTCTCAAAATCCTCTGTTCTATTGCTGGGTGACATGAACCCACTTTTGCCGTGAATGAACCCCTGCTGTGCCTGGGTGACATAAGCCTCGTTCTCTCAAAATCCTCTGTTCTATTGCTGGGTGACATGAACCCCCTTTTGCCGCGAATGAACACCTGCTGTGCCTGGGTGACAGGGGCCTAACTCTCTTAAAATCCTCTGTTCTATTGCTGGTGACATGAACCCACTTTTGCCGTGAATGAACCCCTGCTGTGCCTGGGTGACAGGGGCCTAACTCTCAAAATCCTCTGTTCTATTGCTGGGTGACATGAATCACCTTTTGCTGCGACTGAACCCCTGCTGTGCCTGGGTGACAGGGGCCTAAATCTCTCAAAATCCTCTGTTCTATTGCTGGGTGACATGACACCCCTTTTTTTCGTGAATGAACCCCTGCTGTGCCTGGGTGACAGGGGCCTAAATCTTTCAAAATCCTCTGTTCTATTGCTGGGTGACATGAACCCACTTTTGCCGTGGATGAACCCCTGCTGTGCCTGGGTGACATGGGCCTCGTTCTCTCAAAATCCTCTGTTCTATTGCTGGGTGACATGAACCCCCTTTTGCCATAAATGAACCCCTGCTCTGCATTGCTGACAGGGAACTAAATTTATTGAAAACATCTGTTATTGGTCCAAAGATGCGCGACTACAAGCGCACGCTGCTGATGGCATTCTCACCTGACAGCGGGGGCACAGTGGAAGCACAAGGCGAAGGCAGAGGAGGAGGAAGAGGTCGCCAACACAGCTGGGCAACCGCCAGCACCTGAGAAGGCAGGGTTTGCATTTTCAAAATGTGGAAAAGCTTTGTCAGCCTTGGAGGTGCTGACCTGCCCTGGATCCCACAGGACTTGTCTGTACCTTGTGCAGAATAGACATAAATACCAGCCTCAACCATCCATTCTTGTACTCAAGTGCATGTATTCTTTGTTTTATTTTGTTATATGTCCCAATATTTTGAGGGATACTCCAATTTAAAAATAAAAAAATAACACAAAGCAGTGTTGGCTACCTAGTCCTCTTTCACCGCCGCTTCCACCTACACCGCCGCGTCAACCTACACTGCCACATCCACCCATTCTCAGCCTCCTACTCCTAGATCCAGATTGTTATTTTTAATTGTTCTGTATTTTATGTTATTTTAAGTAATTTCCCTATCCACATTTGTTTGCAGAACAGTTGCCATGCTCTTAAGCACATTTTGATACCTTTTGCAGCCCTCTAGCCCTTTTCCAGAACTAGTTTAGAGCCATTTTAGTGCCCAAAAGTTCGGGTCCCCATTTACTTCAATTGGGTTCGGGTTCGGGGTCAAGTTCGGGTCTAGTTCGGGTCCCGAACCAAAACTTTTTTTTCAAGTTCGGCCAACTCGTCAAATCTGAACATCCAGGTGTCCGCTCAAATCTAGTCAAGACAAATACCAGGACCCAGCCGCCACAATCACCCTAAACACCGCCGTCATCAAGGGGACCTCAACCACCATCTAGGCTGGAGCTTCCCTACCACAGAGTGTGCCCCGGAAGGTTTTGTGCTGTCTTCCTCATCACTGTGCTGCCGGCCCAGGGAGGCTGTCTTCTACCCCCTCATCGGCCCACCGTGCACCTCACGTGTCGCCCCTGCGGTTCTGGCACGCCAAATCTGAATTTTGGCGTCACAAACAGGATATTAACCCCTGCGCCTTATTTAAAAGACTGTCGCATGAGAATAACCCCCTTTGCTTCATTGCAAAACTTTTACTTATTGCACGCTGTGTTGGGCCACAGAACTGTTTAAAGTGTTTGGAAGTTGCATGGAAGTGTCATACCAGTCTTCAGCATAAAAATCACTGTGTCAAAAGTAAGAAAATCAGATATTTGTGTGTTACTTAAACGGCTTGCTGTAATTGAATGGACTGTTTCTATGCACTTAAAATGGCCACCGGAGGCGTTCTTGTTTGAAAAAATACTGCACCATCACTGTGGATAATTTAGTGACACCCCCTGAAGAGCGGGAAAACCTAGTGCCGCCCATTTATGCAAAATTGTCCATCCAGCCCTTCCTACCATTTGCAGTATCAATTCTGGGAGGCCGATCCTATATGCAAACGCAGCGCCGCCTGCTCTGTTTGCAGCCATATCAGAGTGAGACGCCACGCACGGGAATAGAGTGTGACATACGGATACCCAAAAGTCGCGAGACTTCGCACGCAAACTAACTCAGAGGAAAGTATTGCATTGCTTGCCGTCCCCCAAGTAGTAATCGCAACCTGTGAGTACTCCGATTTGCCCCTACTAATTATAAGGAGCGTTGATAGCCAGGAGCGCTGTCAGAGATCTAAACAAGCGCTAATCAAGCACTGCATTCAGCCGGCACCAAGTTTCTCAAAGGGCCATACCCCCGTAAGATAGCGGTTGCCCATAGCAACGCCACACAAAAAGTGTATACAGCCACAGTTAACTTACCTAGCCATAATTCACCTGCTGTTACCATGTCTGTGCAGGAAGATAACGTGCAGCCTGACCTCCGCGGACCCTCTGCGGCGGTAGGAGCCGCTCCCAGCGCAATACCGACTGCTGCAGCACCAAGCTTAATTCCTTTAACTATGCCTTATTATTTTGGGTTTCTCACGATATTCTGGAGAAGTTCACACTTTAAGGGACTTTAAATAAAAAAATTCTTGCTGTGTTTAGATTATACCCTGTATCCCCAGAGCAACAGATGGAGATTCTCCTTGCGCAATTGGAAGGAGCTACTCTCAGAGAACTGAAATCCAAGCTCAAAGAGGAGGACACTGGAGCAGATATTTGAACGTCTCTACACCACCTTTGAACACAGAACCGTGTCAGAGGTCAAGATGAGGTTCTTCAGCAAGAAGCAGCAATCGGGTGAGTTACTCAGAGACTTTGCATTATCTTTGCAGGAACCATTAGAGCTGTTGTCCAAGTAGACCCCCGTGAGGCAAATAATCAGGACAAAACCCTGAAAGAACAATTTATTGAAGGCGTCAATACAGACAATTTAAAGAGCCAGCTAAGAATGTTAGCCACCCAGCATCCAAGTGCTACTTTCTTAGACTTTAAGGAGTTAGCTATTAGTATACTGGGAAAAAAATCCACCGACGGAACCTGTTAGATCCGCTGTAGTGCCAGTAGCACAGCTGGTCACCCCTTTAAAACCTTTACCTGTCGTCAGTCAGGCAAGCCAAGTTCCAATTCCTGACGCAGTTGCTGCCCTTACTGAGCAAGTCCAATTCCTGACTAAAAGTCTGGAGAAAGTTCACCAAAAGTTGGAACAGTGGGAAAAGCCATTATTGCTGGAGGATGAGAAACCTGTGTCCAGAAGATTCTTTCCTCCTGACTATAAGAGAGACTTATTCCAGCAATTCGGGCGGATGCCCTCCTGACCGCACTAGCACCCCTAAGCGGCCTATCTGCACATACTGTCACAAGCCAGGCCATACTGACGCAACCTGCTGGCAGTTAAACGGGTGACCCCCGAGGCTATGGACCACACCTCGGGAGGTAAATCAATAGGTCCAGAAGATCCCAATTGGATGCCAAGATACGTAGGATCCCGTCCAGAAGTGGCACTTCAAATAAATGGAGTTTCTTTTGTTGCCCTAGTTGACACAGGATCCCAAAATACTACCATTCAACAAGCAGCATTTGAAAAATACTGGGACCAAAATCAGCTTACCCAGCCCCCAGAATCCTGGCTGAGTCTAATAGCCAGTAACGACAAACCCGTACCAATACATGGTTATTGGGAACCTACCTTTCAAGTAGGAGGAACTACACTATCTCGACAAGGCATTATTGTGGTACAAGTCAGAGAAAATAGCAACGACCCTCCAATAGTCCTAGGAATGAATGTCCTCAGGAACTGTTATTCTGAGATGCTGGAAGCCTTGCACTAGTCAGTGCCTACTGCCTCTCCTGCTTCTAAGAAGGTGACTCCTAAACTTGAGGGATAGCAGTGTAAGGCTACTTTCACACTAGCGTTCGATCGGATCCGTTCTGAACGGATCCGCTCATATTAATGCAGACGGTGGCTCCGTTCAGAACGGATCCGTCTGCATTATAACTTAGAAAAATTTTCTAAGTGTGAAAGTAGCCTGAGCGGATCCGTTCAGACTTTACATTGAAAGTCAATGGGGGACGGATCCGCTTGAAGATTGAGCCATATGGTGTCATCTTCAAGCGGATCCATCCCCATTGACTTACATTGTAAGTCGGAACGGATCCGCTCACCTCCGCACGGCCAGGCGGACACCCGAACGCTGCTTGCAGCGTTCAGGTGTCCGCTCACTGAGCGGAGCGGAGGCTGAGCGCTGGCAGGCGGATGCATTCTCAGTGGATCCGCCTCCACTGAGAATGCATTAGGGCCAGACGGCTGCGTTCAGGGCCGCTTGTGAGCCCCTTCAAACAGAGCTCACGAGCGGACACCTGAACGCAGGTGTGAAAGTAGCCTAACACTAACAAAATACCGTCCCATTGCACAGCTAATCCAAGTTACATTTCAAGATGTCATCGGTGTGGCTGCAGCTACCATGGAGCAGCTTACCAAGAAACAGCACCCACAGGACCAAAATTAAACACACCCTGGTGGAAAGAACTTCTTGTGGGAGATGCTTCAACGCCAGAGAACAAATTGGAGGGAGTACTGAAAATAGTGAAGTAGTATCACCGTGCCTTCAGTAAGCATTCTACAGACTATGGAGAAGTAGATATCATTAAACACTCCATCCCTACAGGTTCACACCCACTGATCAAGGAAAGGTATCGGCCTATACCACCAACTATGTACCAATCCGTAAAGCAAATGATCCAGGAGATGAAGGACTCCAATATCATCAAAGACAGCCATAGCTCATGGGCTGCACCACTAGTCCTTGTCCGTAAAAAAGACGGTAACATCAGATTCTGTGTGGATTACAGAAAAATTAACCAAATCACTCACAAGGATGCTTACCCTTTACCACGCATAGAGGAATCCTTGACAGCTTTAGGATCTTCAGCCTACTTTTCTACTCTTGATTTAACCAGTGGATACTGGCAAGTACCAATGGCACCTGAAGATCGTGAGAAGACTGCATTACCACCCCTATGGGACTATTTGAGTTCAACTATATGCCTTTTGGACTTTGCAATACGCCCGGAACTTTTCAAAGATTAATGGAGCGTTGTCCTGGCCACAAAAATGTTGAAACCTTTCTGTTATACTTAGACAATGTCATCATCTACTCCAAATCTTATGAAGATCACTTTAAATATCTGGCCAAAGTTTTTCAAGTCCTCATTAAATATGGACTCAAAGTCAAACCATCTAAGGCTCCTTTCACACTAGCGTTCGCTGGTCCGCTCGTGAGCTCCGTTTGAAGGAGCTCACGAGCGGACCCGAACGCAGCCGTCCAGCCCTGATGCAGTCTGAATGGAGCGGATCCGCTCAGACTGCATCAGTCTGGCGGCGTTCAGCCTCCGCTCCGCTCGCCTCCGCACGGACAGGCGGACAGCTGAACGCTGCTTGCAGCGTTCGGGTGTCCGCCTGGCCGTGCGGAGGCGTGCGGATCCGCGCGGATCCGTCCAGACTTACAATGTAAGTCAATGTGGACGGATCCGTTTGAAGATGCCACAATATGGCTCAATCTTCAAGCGGATCCGTCCCCCATTGACTTTACATTGAAAGTCTGGACGGATCCGTCCGAGGCTATTTTCACACTTAGCTTTTTTTAGCTAATATAATGCAGACGTATCCGTTCTGAACGGAGCCTCCGTCTGCATTATTACGATCGGATCCGTTCAGAACGGATCCGATCGAACGCTAGTGTGAAAGTAGCCTAAGTGTTATCTACTGAAGCCAGAAGTCAAATACTTAGGGCATATTGTCAGCTCTGAAGGTGTTAAACCGGATCCAGAGAAGATAGCCGCAGTCCGAAATTGGCCTACCCCATCTACAGTGAAAAAAAGTGAGAAGTTTTCTCAGTTTCGCAGGATACTACAGATGCTTTATTCCTCATTTTGCCCAAATTGCAGAGCCAATATTAGAACTTTTGAGAGGACATTGTTGCGGCAGGCCAAGGGTCAGCCACGTGATAATCGTTGCCTCGTGTTCAGGTGAATGATGTCGACGGAGGAAAATGACAGAAGTCTGAGTATAGTTCAAAACCTTGTCAGGACCCTAAAGTGAAAGTGTCCCTTTATTTATACACAGTTCACAGGGTGTAACCCCTCAAAGTAAAACATGATTGGTTTACAGACATTTCAATAATGGCTTTTGAATCCATCTATTGATTGGTTAGTTATTTTTCAAGTTTCACTTTTACAAAAATGTGTTAACTAATGGATTTAGATTTTAAGCAAGAGAGGCAAAATTTCCCAGGAGTAGTACAAATCTTATCTTAAAGGGGTTCTGCACTTTCAATTAACTGATGATCTATCCTCTGGACAGATCATCAGCTTCTGATCGGCGGGGGTCCGACACCCGGGACCCCCGCCGATCAGCTGTTTGAGAAGGCAGCGGCGCTCCAGCAGTGCCGCGGCCTTCTCACTGTTTACCGCCAGGCCGCTCGCCCACTGACGTCACGACTTGTATCAACTAGAGTGGGCGCGGCTAAGCTCTGTTCACTTGAATGGAGCTTAGCCGCGCCCACTGTAGTTGATACAAGTCGTGACGTCAGTGGGCGGGCCGCCCGGCGGTAAACAGGGAGAAGGCCGCGGTGCTGCTGGAGCGCCGCTGCCTTCTCAAACAGCTGATCGGCGGGGGTCCCGGGTGTCGGACCCCCGCCGATCAGAAGCTGATGATCTGTCCAGAGGATAGATCATCAGTTAATTGAAAGTGCAGAACCCCTTTAACACACACAGTTCACTTCTATAGGTTTTTTAGCTTATGCTTGTTCTTTTCAAATGTCACCACATTATATCACATATACAGAGAAAATGAAAAACATCTTATAAATTTTATATCCACTTTCAGAAAAGCTGGATAATTTCCTTAACATTTCCCTCCTTTTTTTTCAATTTTCTGTTCACGTGGTAGATGTTTTTTCCTTCTGAAGGCTTCATTTTATCATGTGTGTCTTGATAACTACTAACCTGCCTGAACAAACAAATGACCCTTTAGACAGACCGTACTTCACAGAGTATGCAGATAAGCTGCATAGACCATGCGATGCAAGAATCGATTCCAGTCTGTCTAGTAGTTGTCATTTGATTAAGCATACATACATTTTATTAAAACCACATACGGCACACAAACACTAAGTGGATGTAGGTGTAGCATTGTTGTTCCATGCATCATTGTCCATAGTTCTGGATACACCTTCTTCTGCTCCTGTGTTGGAATCTCTAGGAGCTGGTAGGTCAGCTATACCTGTTAGGAGCATCAGCAGTAAGCCTAAAAGTTTCTGTGTAGCTGTTGTCCTCTGTTGTAGAATCAGGGAGATGAACATCATCTTGGGCGTTGCTGTCCCTTGGTTGGACAGTGCTGTCAATCATGGCATATCCCTTGACCAATATGGTGAGTAGGCCTGGAACCGCCTTGAAAGTCCACCTCCATCCTCCTCTAGTCAACGTTATGGACACTTTGGTGATGGGAAACCTGGAATGGACACTTCCTTCCTGCAAAAGATGAGTCTCCATCCGAACTTGCACTTAGGACCTAGAGCTACTTAATACAGAACAGAAAGTAATAAAGCAGTAACCGTACAACATGAGTGATTCCATCTTGGACCACCACTATAGTGACTCCATACTGTTGAGAGTGTAGAGCTTGTGTGATCCCTAGGATCTTCAGTATGTGTCCCATTGTCTCCCCAGTGAAGTGGGTACCTCTGTCTGACTCTATCACCTCTGGAATCCCATATCTGCAGACTACCTCTGACAATATTTTCTTAGCAGTGTTTTTAGGCTGTAGCCGTAGTTACTGGCCAAGCTTCTGGCCAGCCTGAGAATACATCAATGGCTACAAGGACATACTCATATGTGCTCACCTTGGGTAGCTGTATGTAATCCACCTGCACTCTTTGAAATGGGTACAAGGGTTTGGGAGTGTGTTTCTTGGGGGTCTTTACAAACCTCCCAGGGTTATGTCTGGCACATGTAAGACAACCCTGAACAAACTTTTCAAAGAGGGTCTGAATTCCAGGTGCAAACCAATGTTCTAACACTAGTGCGCTCATAGCTCCTTTCGACAAATGAGTAGGACCATGTGCTAAATTGGCCATCATCGGATACAAACTCCGAGGCAAACATGTTCTGCCATTTACCTGCCAGAGCTCTCCTGTCTTCGTAGCCCCCGCCTCCATCCATACCTTTTTGTCCTGAGGCGTTATCTGGGCCTGTAATTCCTGCAAGAGCGACAAATCTGGCATAGTTGGAAAAAACAATGTCAGGAGAGGCAGACCGGCTGCTTGTTTGGCTGCTTGGTCTGCTTGAGCATTTCCCACAGCTAGCGGATCATCTTGCTTCACATGGGCTGGCACTTTAACAATGGCTACCTCTGTGGGCAGCTCTAGGGCCTCTATGAGGCTCTGTACTGCTTCTGAATTTTTAATTGGTTTGCCCGAGGAAGTCAGAAATCCTCTAGCTTTCCAGATAACACCAAAATCATGTGCTACCCCGAAAACATACCTGAAATCAGTGTAACAATTTATTCTCAGTCCCTTACCCATTGTACATGCGTCAGTGAGTGCCTTCAACTCCGCCTCCTGTGCGGACTCACAAGATGGGAGTGGTTTTTGTATGATTACCTTACCATCCTGGATTACCGCATACCCGGTGACAAAGTGTCCTTGTTCGTCATTCCACCACCTGGAGCCATCTACAAAATACTCAGCATCAGGATTAGTTAATGGTGTTTCAGTAACATTTGGTAACCCTTTTGTTTCTGCAATCATCAATTCATGACAGTTATGTCCACTGGCATCAAAGTAGCTGGATTTAGAACAGTACATCGCTGTAAGGTAATGTGGGGACTGAGGAGTGTCATCTCATAGTTTCTGATTCTGGCTTGAGACAAATGTTTTAGTTTGGTGGAGTGTAGTAATTCAGCAACTGAATGTGGTGCTTGTAAGGTAAGAGGGTGTTGTAGTACCAAGTCTTCCGTCTTTAGCACCAATTCAGAGGCAGCAGCGACAGCTCTGAAACATGTGGGTAGTGTTCTGGCAATACAATCCAAACTGGTAGAATAGTATGCTATAGGCCGCATACAAGCCCCATGTTTCTGCGTCAGTACACCTGAGGCAAATCCCCCTTGCTCATGACAATACAATGTGAAAGTTTGTTTGTAATTGGGGATGCCCAATGCTGGTGTTGTGGTGAGAGTGAGTTTTAATGTATGAAATGCATTCACAGCTCCTGGTGTGAGTTCAAAAGTCTCTCCTTTGAGGCAGTCATATAGTGGCTGCATCATCTGGGAGCAATCCTTAATCCAGGGGCGACAGTAACTGACAAGTCCAATAAAGGCACGCAGAGTCCTTGGAGTACTTGGCCGTATAGCAGTAACCCTCTCAGTTGTGAGGTGTTTGGTACCTGGAGAAATACAGTGACCTAGGAAAATCACAGTAGATTTACAAAGTTGCAGCTTCTCTTTAGAGGCTTTACAACCATTTTCAGCAAGGAAAATAAGCAAAGATAAAGATTCTTCTGTACACTGTTCAGAGCTGTGGCAACAAAGCAACAGATCATCAATATATTGTAAAAGAACAGTGTCCGGATAGGCCGGCTGCCAGGACTGCAACACAGAGTGTAAAGCAGTGGAGAAAATATCAGGGGAATTGGCAGCCCCTTGTGGTAAAACAACCCATGCATACTGCTTGTGACGAAAAGTGAAAGCAAAATAGGGCCAGCATTCTTTATCTAAAGGGACAGAGAAGAAAGCATTTGCAAGATCAATGACAGAAAAAGATGTGGCATCTATGGGCACTTGGTTTAACAGCGTGTGTGGATTGGGCACTTGTGGTGTATTTATAACAGTTACAGCATTCACTGCCCTTAAATCATGCACCATACGATAGACTGGAGGCTGACCCTTCACAGTCTGTTTCTTCTTTACAGGAAATAGGGGTGTATTAAAGGGGCTTTTTATAGGTATTATTAACCCTTTCCCCAACAGATCTTTCAGATCATTTGCAATGGCATCTTCCTGTGAAGAATTTAGTGGGTACTGACGCACACATGGCGGCTTAATGCCAGGTTTCAGCTGCACAACCACCGGATTTACTGGTAGTCTGCACACATCTGTCTTGGAAGTTGCCCACAAATGTGATGGCACTTCAGACAGCCAATCTGGGGGTGTATTCTGAGAGGTAGAGGAGGCACTAAATGCCATTAAGTACATAAGTGTACACAGAGTCTCTTCAGGCACAGGGGCTGTAATTTGGGGTTTTCCTGAAGAGAAATCAACAGATGCCCTCATGGCACTGAGTACGTCAGTCCCCAGCAAATTGTATGGACTATCTGAGCTTACCAACACACACGTGACAATAGATAAGGCATCATGAATATTAAGTTTAACAGGCTTTGTTAGTGGGAGTTTAACAGTTGTTCCCTCAACCCCTTGACAGTAGATGTAATCTGAGGAGATAAGCTCTTCAGGCACATATTTTTCTTGTATTAGGGTATGGGCTGCTCCTGTGTCTACCAAAAAGTCAATTGAATTCCCCGTGTCCTCACATGTGGATGTGATGATTAGTTGTGGACCTGGGATTGCATCAAGGGGGTAGTTAACGTTGAGGGAACTCACAGGATTGCCGTCACTTCATTGAGAGGTCCGGGCAGTAGCCTGACCTCTCCGGGGACATTTGACTGAGTAATGCCTTTTTTTCCCACAACTCCAGCATGTTACTTGGTCCCAGTTACGTGGAGACTGATCCCCACCTGGTATTCTTTCCTGAAACCTGCCCTTAGGTTTAAAAGTTTGGTTAGCCATTATTGGCTTTTTTTTTATTTTGTAAGTCTAGCTCAGCTCCCTTTGCTATGGCCACTAGGTCAGGGAACTGGCAGGTCCGCCAATCAGGGCGAGCCTTCTTCACAGCATCCTGTATGGGTGCTTTTAATCCAGACATGAATGTATGTTTTAGTAGTCTCATGTCCTTACTGTCTCCTGTCTCATACCCATAGTCAAGCCAGAGCTGTTCTAAAGCTGTGGCATAGTCAGCTACAGTCTGCTTAGCGTCTTGTGTTTGCATCATAAAAGTGTCAGTCTGATTGTCCTGTTGCTCTTTTACCCAGGGTTTAAGGGCCATGATAAATTCCTGGCCTGACTGGTCTGTGGCCTTATCCACTGGGACAGTACCAGGGGCCTTTGCCATCATTTGATTCTTAAGTACTTCCCCTCCTTTAGTCTCTAGAAGACTCTCCAGATCCGCCCAAGTGGCTTTATATGCGGTCTGGATACTTTCCAATTTACGAAGGAAAGTACTGGGGACAGTACGGGGGTCTGGCAAAGTGTTACACATAGCCAGTAACTCACTAGGAGTCCATGGCCTATAGACCTCATAATCATGTTTTTCCAGTTGCCCAGCTTTTACTGTGGGGAGGGTCTTATTGACTAATGGGTATAAGCCCACACAAGAGTGTGGCTTGGGCCTCCCACAGGCTGAGCATCTCACTCTTGTGTCTGGGTTCTGTTGTCCACAATTAGGACAAGTCCACCCCTCCGGGCTTTTATATGGAGGTGGTGCTGTGGGAGGGAGAGATTTTTGTGGTTTATGGGGGATAATACACCGTACTTCAGAAGGGATGTTTAATTCTTTTGTTGGCAATTTAATTTCATCCCATATTTCATACATAGTCCTTTTGTCAGTGTCTTTTGCCTTATGGGCAGTCAAAGTCATTCCCTGGGCTACATCATACCACATTGTGGCCTGGTCATATTTGTTATGGTCTTCCAACCACCCCTTAAAATTAGTAAGAAATTTCTGCCATACTGGTTCATCCAATGTTCCATTCACACCTGCTCCTAATTTCTTTAGCATTTGTCTACAGTCATTGGTTGCTTCAGTGCCTTTTGCGCATTGCATAATATCAATTGCAGAGACCCATTTCTCTGCTCCCTTCTCAGAGGAACGCTTACTCTGTGTAGCCCCCATCCCGTAGGTGGCTCCTTGTAATTCACTATCCAGGTACTCACACACCTGGTGAATTACAACAGTGCTGTGGACACACTTCCGAGGCAGCACTATCAGTAGTGCCGTGGACACACTTCCGAGGCGGCACTACTAGTGGTGCCGTGGACACACTTCCAAGGTGGCACCAATTTTCCTACTACCAGTGGTGCTGTGGGCACACTTCCGAGGCAGCACTGATCCACTGTTCTGGCAATACTACAATATAGTCTTGCCCTCACACAGAGTAATTCACACGTCCTCTCTGGGGATACTCGCTGGAAACCCCTTAAACCCCTTAAACCCCTCTATGTTCTTTCTATGGCACAGGAAGCAAACAAATACTGCAATCCAAATGATTAGAACTGCAACCACCCAATCCAAACTGGAATCATAATACCCATGCATGTATACACTGTACAGCACAGGAATTGGTAACGATGCAGTAATTCTTCCTCACACAATATCAGCAGGCACTCAGTACATGTGAAACCACACAGTATGACATAACATTGGAACAACCCCTGACCTCAGGTGCCTTTTCAGGTACCAACAAGGAACTGCAGGGCCCCTATCCAATCTTACTGGACAGCTTTATACACTGCCACTTCTCACAGCCTCCTCCAGTATAGGTCTGTCAACCCTTTCTCCACCAGAACCAGAGGCCTACAGAGTCAGGGACTGGACAAGCCCGTCAGTGAGCTCTAGACTTTCAGCTTGGCTCAGGAGGAGCAGGGCCAGACCCCTCCAAGATTCAGCTTATCTCAGCCACTCACACGTTCGTGCATTCATACGCCTAAAAACAGTTTAGCACATATAGGGGAAATAATACATTCACCAGAACACGGTACAGGCACCACGTTCACACACCACACTGCAGAACAGCGAGCAGAGCTCAGGAGACAGGTAGTAACACAATGGGTTACTTACCACTGTCTTCCTGGGTCCTGGTCTCCGTGTCGCGATCTGCAGCTAGGAGCGTTGTTGTGGTGCCCGCATTCTCCACGTGAATGCGGGCACGTGATAATCGTTGCCTCATGTTCAGGTGAATGACGTCGACGGAGGAAAATGACAGAAGTCTGAGTATAGTTCAAAACCTTGTCAGGACCCTAAAGTGAAAGTGTCCTGCACCCTTTATTTATACATAGTTCACAGGGTGTAACCCCTCAAAGTAAAACATGATTGGTTTACAGACATTTCAATAATGGCTTTTGAATCCATCTATTAATTGGTTAGTTATTTTTCAAGTTTCACTTTTACAAAAATGTGTTAACTAATGGATTTAGATTTTAAGCAAGAGAGGCAAAATTTCACAGGAGTAGTACAAATGTTATCTTATCTTAACACACACAGTTCACTTCTATAGTTTTTTTTAGCTTATGCTTGTTCTTTTCAAATGTCACCACATTATATCACATATACAGAGAAAATGAAAAACATCTTATAAATTTTATATCCACTTTCAGAAAAGCTGGATAATTTCCTTAACAACATACTAAAAGTAATAAAGGTAATGAAGCGAGCACTCGCTCTATGGCAATACTCAGATTTAATAGTTTAAAATACCAATTGATTGCACTTCAAAATAATGATACAATGATAAAACACAATATTTAAAATGCTAAATACTTAAAACACTATATAATAGGTCGACCATGATATAACACTGATAAAAATTCACAATAGTTGCATAGGGGGCTTAATCAAGCATATGGGCAACTTGCTAATACATGAACAATTCTCCAGTGGTGTCCAAATACATTGGTGATAAGAACAATAAGTGAGAAAAAGGGAGTGAAAAATTATTCTTAATAACAGAATAGTGATTAAATAATGTTCATGATGGTGATAAGATGTGAGGTACGTAGGTAAAAGAAGGCACCTGATGGAGCGCTGCGTGTTAATACACACTCATATACTTGTGTTGCTTTCTATAGCAACCAAAAACGTCTGAGTCACTATATATGCACTAGACCGCAACAGACACTGTGATCCGTTGACTGTATTCCGCTGTTCAAACTTTTAACACAGTCTATATTATCCGCTGAAGTCTTACCTCTGTCCAGAGGATAGTCTTTCCTAAGATGTAAACAATCTTACCTCCTGAAAAGAGGTTACTTGCTTTGAACGCTGGAGGAAAACTGCTAGACTCGCCGCTGCGTCTTCACGGAAAACTGCTAGACTCGCCGCTGCGTCTTCACGGCTTGCAGGAACAGTCCAGCCCGATCTCGCGATTGTACGTGTGGGACTTGCGTCCGATCTCAGTACTCACTCAGGTGGTTAGAGCTGTTCAGTTGATCATCAAGTAGCAGTTCTTAGGTGAATGTTTCTCTTTATTGCATGGCCATGCAAAGTCCTTTGTAGGGAGATATAAGCGGAGTGTCTGATAGCCCAGACGCGTTTCGGGATATTCCAATCCCTTCCTCAGTGGTATATCCTGCACTCCTTACCTCCTCCTTTTTATAGGTGCGTTTTTACTTGTATACTGTTCTAATGATTATAATCAATCAATAAACCCCAATAAAAAGTATATACCTTTGCTAATAACATAAAAACTATAATATAACAATAAAATTAGATAAAAGCAGCATACAATGAGAAAAGATGATAAAAAACAATGTATAAGGATACAGATGAGGTGTTGGCAGTAATATTGTCTTGACTTGGAGATGGTCGGATCTGGCCAGGGTCCCAAACCAGAGGGGGGGGTTCCAGCGCCGGTAAACGGCCAAGCTTGGGACCCCCCATTGGGGATGGGGCCCCAACCATTAAATGAAACCAAACAGCTCCATGTCAGAATTCAGTCCAAATGGTAGTAAGGAACCGAATTCATATATCTGCCTCGATTCTGCCCTGGACATCTTCTGAATGAAGTCTCCTCCTCTCCAATGTTGATCAATCTTCTCTAATCCAACAAACTTTAGGTTACCTGGATTGCTATTATGTGTGTCTTTATAATGCTTTGACAGTGAGTGCTTCTCATACCCTTTCTTAATGTTTCGAGATATGTTCCCTGATCCTTGTTTTTAAAGGACGTTTAGTCCGTCCTATGTATTGTCGATTACAGGGGAATTGTATTAAATAGATGACCCCTGATGTATTACAAGAGATACAGTCATCTATTTTCCATTTATATTTGTTTTGGGTTGAACCAATCTCTAGGGTTTTTCGTGGTAAATTATTGGATTTGCATCCTATGTACCTGCCGCATTTGTAAAAACCTTTCATTTTCATAAAAGAACCTAATGTGTTATCTTTTTGGATTTTGTTCGGGACTGATGGGGCTACTTTTAGACCCAGGTTGGGAGCTTTAGTAAAAGTGATTTTAGGTGCATGCGGTAGGAGGTGACCTATAGTTTTATCATTCAGTAGATATGGCCAATGGGACCTAATCATCCTTTGGATCTTTTTATAATTGTTATTCAAAGGGAGCACCAGTCTAATATCCAAAAAAGAAGAAGAATCATTTGTCTGCAATCGTTGTTTTTCCTTAAAAAATTCCTGTCTATCTAGTTGTCTCACAGTGGTTAGGGCTTCATTAATTGCTCCCTTAGGATATTGTTTCTCCTCAAAGTAGGATTTCATTTTTATAGCTTCTTCCTCAAATTTTGCATCCTCCGTGCAGTTGCGTTTAATCCGTCTAAACTGCCCGGTGGGAACATTGATCAACCACCTTGGGAGGTGACAGCTAGAGAAAGGAATAAAATTGTTGGTCGCTGTAGGTTTTTGAAAAGTACTACATTTGTATCTCCCATCAGAGACTTCAATTAATAAATCCAAATATTCTATCTTGTTTTTAATATTTAAGGTGAAAATTAAACCCTTGTTATTTATATTCAATTTTTTTTAAAAAACTTCCAATGTGGTCATGTCTTCTTTCCAAATGAATATCACATCATCGATATAGCGCCGCCATAGGACCAGGTCCCCCCCCAGCATGGGGTCAATGGTGGTCGTTTCCCAATCTGCCAAAAACAAATTGGCATAGCTGGGGGTGAACCTAGTCCCCATGGCGGTGCCCTGTCGCTGCAGATAATAATCTCCCTCGAAGTAAAAATAATTATGCTGCAAAATGTATTTTATGGCCTTCAAAATAAAATCAATCTGAGTTTCTTGTAGAGCAGCGTCTGTGGTCAATTGCCTTTGTATAGCGTCTAGTCCTTGTTGGTGATCAATCACCGTATACAAGGACTGTATGTCTAATGTGCCCATTTTCCAGTTAGGCTCCACTCTCAGTTGTTCCAAGATCTCTATAATGTGAGTGGTATCCTTCACATAAGATAGAGATTTCTTCACCAATGGTTGAAGATGAGTATCGATATACTTGGACAGATTCGAGGAAATGGAGCCTATACCGGACACTATAGGACATCCGGGTTTTTTTTCTAAGGTTTTATGGATTTTGGGCAGACAATAGAAGGCCGGTAGCCTGCCCTGAGTGCCCAATATAAAATCCAGTTCTCGTTGGAGAAGAACCTGATCTTGTAATCCTTTTTCGCACAATTCTCCCAATTCCTGTTTGAATTGTGTCAATGGGTCCTTTGACAACTTCAGATAAGTATTCGTATCCGTCAGTTGTCTCCAACACTCATCGTTATATTTCTCAGTGTCTAATATCACTGTAGCTCCCCCCTTGTCTGCTGGACGTATGGTAATAGCTTTGTTTTTTTGTAATTCTCTGATCGCAGAAATCTCCCTTGTGGTCAAATTGTTATTCCTGGCCTTATCTCTCATCTTTCTTAAATCCCCCTCCACACATTTTTGGAAGGTGGCCATTTCTTTACTGATTTCATTGCGTGGGTACATTTTTGACTTGTTCTTCAGAGTGGTGTATTGGAACAGATTAGTCGGCTGACTCCTAGCTGTTTCTAATGGATTTTTAATAAAATGTTTCTTCAGGCAGATTTTCCTGATAAATTTCTGTATTCCTATGTATGTGGAGAATGTATCTATTTTAACAGTGGGAGCATATTTTAAACCCTTACTTAATAGTGAAACTTGTGGTTCTGTAAGTGTGGTTGAGCTGAGATTTACAATGACCTTTTTATTTGATGTTAATGATGTTTCCTGTACCTCACTTCTCTTTCTTTTGCTCCTCCTAGTTTTCCCTCTTCTGACGATTTGTGGTATTGGGATCTTTTGTTGTTTATTTGTTCCTCCTCTTGTCTCCCGTAATATTTCTGAGGGGGGGGGGGGTAAAAATTCTCCTCCCTCGGTATTTGGTGTGGGGGATTTTTGTGCCTCAGGTTGTAGTTGTGAGTGGGTGATTGTCGGCGATGATAACCCGGTGATCCCTCTCTTTGTCTCATCCGGGTTTTGTGGTGTGCAGGAGTATGATCTAAAAAATGATGATGTTCTGATAATAGGTCATACCTATTGTTAGTTGGTATCGTATGGTGTATTTCCCTATTATCATCCTGCCTATTCATCGCTCTGTCTTCATTCACATATATCTGTGTTTTGGGTATGTCAGATTTGTGCACACTCTCTCTATATTTAGTTCCCCCAGTCTCTGTGTATTTCTTAGTTTTCTTATTTATTATATCTGCCTCTGTTTTATCTAACCCTTTGCAGATTCTATCCTGCCACATCATATATTCGTCATTTTTGGGAATTTTCTCTAGTTGCTCTTTAAGTTTGTCTATTTTCTTATTTAAATCCTCCAATACTTCTGTTCTTCTTTTGACAATTAAGTTCATCAAGGCAATAGACTGGGAGAACAGGAGGCTATTCCATTCGCTCTCAAAGACATCATTGAGGAGCTCTTGTGCTGGAATTTTAGTAATCTGCAGTCCTTTGGGTATTATCCCCTGCTCAAAATAATGCTGTAGCGATCTGATTTCCCAGAATTGCCTCAGCTGCTTCTGAAACAGACCTTCTAATTCCCTGAAACTCATTGTTACAGATCTATCTCCTTCTATAGATGTATGTTCATCAGATATAAATCTATAGGACTCTGCCTTCAGTTTTTTGCTCTGAATATGATGCCATAGGTCCATCCTACAAGCAAAAGGAGCTCACAACCAATGGGCGTTAGAAATAAAATTGGTTAACTGGATGGAGTGGCTCACTGATGCTAGTGGGTGTCACGGTGCTACAAACTAATGATTAAGGACGCCCTGCCTTAATGTAATGAAAGTAATAAAGGTAATGAAGCGAGCACTCGCTCTATGGCAATACTCAGATTTAATAGTTTAAAATACCAATTGATTGCACTTCAAAATAATGATACAATGATAAAACACAATATTTAAAATGCTAAATACTTAAAACACTATATAATAGGTCGACTATGATATAACACTGATAAAATTCACAATAGTTGCATAGGGGGCTTAATCAAGCATATGGGGAACTTGCTAATACATGAACAATTCTCCAGTGGTGTCCAAATACATCGGTGATAAGAACAATAAGTGAGAAAAAGGGAGTGAAAAATTATTCTTAATAACAGAATAGTGATTAAATAATGTCCATGATGGTGATAAGATGTGAGGTACGTAGGTAAAAGAGGGCACCTGATGGAGCGCTGCGTGTTAATACACACTCATATACTTGTGTTGCTTCCTATAGCAACCAAAAAACGTCCGAGTCACTATATATGCACTAGACCGCAACAGACACTGTGATCCGTTGACTGTATTCCGCTGTTCAAACTTTTAACACAGTCTATATTATCCGCTGAAGTTTTACCTCTGTCCAGAGGATAGTCTTTCCTAAGATGTAAACAATCTTACCTCTGAAAAGAGGTTACTTGCTTTGAACACTGGAGGAAAACTGCTAGACTCGCCGCTGCGTCTTCACGGAAAACTGCTAGACTCGCCGCTGCGTCTTCACGGCTTGCAGGAACTAACAGTCCAGCCCGATCTCGCGATTGTACGAGTGGGACTTGCGTCCGATCTCAGTACTCACTCAGGTGGTTAGAGCTGTTCAGTTGATCATAAAGTAGCAGTTCTTAGGTGAATGTTTCTCCTAATTGCATGGCCATGCAAAGTCCTTTGTAGAGAGGTATAAGCGGAGTGTCTGATAGCCCAGACGCGTTTCGGGATATTCCAATCCCTTCCTCAGTGGCATATCCTGCACTCATTACCGCCTCCTTTTTATACGTTCATACGGTCCTCTGTAAAACCCGGTTTTCATAATCCAGGATTGGAGTATTTTTTGTCCATTTCTGCCATGTTGCGGTTCTAGTGCGTTTTTGTTGCGGTTTTTCTCTTATAGGTGCGTTTTTACTTGTATACTGTTCTAATGATTATAATCAATCAATAAACCCCAATAAAAAGTATATACCTTTGCTAATAACATAAAAACTATAATATAACAATAAAATTTGATAAAAGCAGCATACATTGAGAAAAGATGATAAAAAACAATGCATAAGGATACAGATGAGGTGTTGGCAGTAATATTGTCTTGACTTGGAGATCGGGCTGGACTGTTAGTTCCTGCAAGCCGTGAAGACGCAGCGGCGAGTCTAGCAGTTTTCCGTGAAGACGCAGCGGCGAGTCTAGCAGTTTTCCTCCAGCGTTCAAAGCAAGTAACCTCTTTTCAGGAGGTAAGATTGTTTACATCTTAGGAAAGACTATCCTCTGGACAGAGGTAAGACTTCAGCGGATAATATAGACTGTGTTAAAAGTTTGAACAGCGGAATACAGTCAACGGATCACAGTGTCTGCGGTCTAGTGCATATATAGTGACTCGGACGTTTTTTGGTTGCTATAGGAAGCAACACAAGTATATGAGTGTGTATTAACACGCAGCGCTCAATCAGGTGCCCTCTTTTACCTACGTACCTCACATCTTATCACCATCATGGACATTATTTAATCACTATTCTGTTATTAAGAATAATTTTTCACTCCCTTTTTCTAACTTATTGTTCTTATCACCGATGTATTTGGACACCACTGGAGAATTGTTCATGTATTAGCAAGTTCCCCATATGCTTGATTAAGCCCCCTATGCAACTATTGTGAATTTTATCAGTGTTATATCATGGTCGACCTATTATATAGTGTTTTGAGTATTTAGCATTTTAAATATTGTGTTTTATCATTGTATCATTATTTTGAAGTGCAATCAATTGGTATTTTAAACTATTAAATCTGAGTATTGCCATAGAGCGAGTGCTCGCTTCATTACCTTTATTACTTTCATTACATTAAGGCAGGGCATCCTTAATCATTAGTTTGTAGCACCGTGCCACCCACTAGCATCAGTGAGCCACTCCATCCAGTTAACCAACATCCTAAAAGGTATCAGAAATCCCCAATACCCATTGAATGGAACACCAAAAGAGAAATTGCCTTACAGCTCCTGAAGAAGAAGTTAACAGAACCACCAATCTTAGGCTATCCAGATTACCTACAGCCATTTCATCTTTACACAGATGCCAGTAAGAAAGGCCTGGGAGCTGTCTTGTCGCAAATACAAGAAGGTAAAGAGAGAGTCATTTCCTACGCTAGTAGATCTCTTAGAGGTACTGAAAGAAACAACCAAAACTATAGTTCCTTCAAATTGGAATTCCTCGCACTCGTGTGGGCTGTTACAGAGAAATTTAAAGATTACCTTGCCGCAACACCATTCATGGTCTTCACAGATAACAAACCTCTAGCGCATCTTAACACCGCCAAGTTGGGAGCATTAGAACAAAGATGGGCCTCACGCCTTGCTAACTACAATTTCACAGTGAAATACAGAACAGGAAAAGAAAATGAAAATGTGGATGCATTATCCCA